>NC_069504.1:24985401-25257901 GCF_027579735.1 Bombina bombina
GTGGAGCACAGCTGAGCACATGACACATCTGAGAGGGTAAATTCTATTCTGCTGGTTTGGGGAGATAGAACATCAGCTGGAGGGGCTTTGTCAGACCTAACCCCTCACACCCTTCACTAACTCTGCTGATGAATTCTGTTAAAATGAATCGTCCCTTATTGCTGGCATTCACATAGGGATGCCTGGTTATATTGGAGCCAAAGTGAAAACTGAGCTGTGATCATTCCAGCAGTTTAATTGGGAAGTTTCCCGTTCTGTGCCCCAGCGTATATCTGGTGATTTGAGTACCGGCCTGACCCCTATTATTTCACAGACAGTTATAGTCCAGACTTGATGACAATAATAGAGAATTCATCCAAGGAAATCCGATATTGTCCTTGTGATGTATGGCCGGTCCCTCGCACTGTGTGCAAGTGATTGATTATAGCTCCTTTAATAATACAATAAAATATCTCTCTGCTGCACGGGGCTTTCTACTAACGTGCTCAAATGTAAACCCAGAGCAAATAATCTGCTGCAAAAAGGAAAAAAAGAAAAAAAGTAATTCTTTGGATATGAAAAAAATAAACAGATTTATTTTGATTGATGATAAGGTCAGCAATTAAAGGGATAAAAATGAAATAATGTAAATGTGCATTTGTGCGATATACTTCTATCCGCAAAAAGGATTCTAGTAAAAGCTATAACTGTTTTTCAGGGGCATATGCACATATGCTTCATGTGACTAGAGGATAAAAACACCATATATTCTCAGAGAGCTGGCAGTGTTGTGTATTTCATCAGCAAAGACACAATTTGTGTCATACAAGCCCCGGCCAACTCTGAAACGGAGATGTGAATACTGGTGCACAGGCACTTACAGCATATATGCATATGCTGCTGAAAAACTAATCGCTTTTATTTGAAGCATTTTTGATAATGAAAGTATATTGCAAAATTGCTCCTATTTAAAAATGAAACACACACATGCGCACAAGCAAACCTCCCAACATTTCAAAATTCAAAAGAGGGAACCCCCCACCCCCGTGGCAAAAGTGTGGGCCGCGATCTGATATAAATCGTCGCCCGCAAAAGCAGGCGACGCCAAATTTTGCACTGGTTTGGTATCACATATACGGCGTAACATAGAAGTTACGCTCGTATATTTCTGCCTTCGGCCGTAGTTTTTTGGCCCATAGACAGGTGTACCGAACCAGCGCAGTTTGGTATCCAATATACAGCGTAAAGACTTAAGTGGCGAAAATGGAGAAATCTTACTCCATTTTCACCTCGCTTAAGTGACCTAATCACTAAAGGGGGTGCTCAAGGTACAGTAAAATCAAAAATCTATAACAAAAATATGTAATACGTCAAGAATATATAACAAATGTCTTAAAATATATAATACCAATATAGTCAAAAACAATAAATTCTTAATTATTGATGTGAAAGTTCACTTGCAATTATAAAAGGTGGAAAAGTCCTTTATATATTCTTCAAAAAGAGGTGATTGCTGGGGCGGCTGCCTCCTCCTCACCGGCTGGTCCAGGTAACACTAGATAGAATGAAACAGAATAGAGGGGCGCCTCATGTGTGGTATCATCTAATATACAACAACAAGTAACACAACTCAGGCCAAATGGGTACTCACAGATTCGAGGAGCACACTTATGTGCTGGTAGGGGCAGGCTGCAGAATTGTATAGGTGTAACAGCTCACCCACTTAAAGGCACTCTTAGCGACAGGTATTGGTGCTACAAAGGAGACAGAAGATTCAGGCACCACATGTGCAGACTATTAATGATGCAACTTAAACAAATTCCTTAATATGGAGGGTACTCACATATTCCCGGAGCACACCAATGTGCTTGTAGAAGCAGGCTGCAGATTGGAGTAGGTGTGGCAGCTCACTCAAACTCTAGGTATCTTGATAGTGGTG
This sequence comes from Bombina bombina, assembly GCF_027579735.1. NCBI lineage: Eukaryota > Metazoa > Chordata > Amphibia > Anura > Bombinatoridae > Bombina > Bombina bombina. Next base: position 24,987,320 of record NC_069504.1, read on the forward strand.
TATGGTAGTCCCAGTGTGCTCTCTCAAGTACTGAGCTGGTCTCTCATAGGAAGGTAAAGGCAGATGGTGGGTAGAAAAAATCCACTCAAAGAATATAAAATATATCCAAATTTTTTTTTAAAAACAACAGCACAGTGGTTGCTGATATAAGTGGATGACAGGGTGTCCAGTGAACACCCAATAATGCAACGCGTTTCTTGGTTCGCAGACCGAGAAATTTGGATATATTTTATATTCTTTGAGTGGATTTTTTCTACCCACCATCTGCCTTTACCTTCCTATGAGAGACCAGCTCAGTACTTGAGAGAGCACACTGGGACTACCATACACCTATACAATTCTGCAGCCTGCCCCTACCAGCACATAAGTGTGCTCCTCAAATCTGTGAGTACCCATTTGGCCTGAGTTGTGTTACTTGTTGTTGTATATTAGATGATACCACACATGAGGCACCCCTCTATTCTGTTTCATTCTATCCATTTTCACCTTGCAACAAATTGCAGGCGTAGTAAGCCTTACGCTCAGTATTGGAGCCCTGTAGCTCCCTAAACTACCTGCAAAATAAAACAAGAGAGAGACAGATGCGCCACATGGCCCAATATTGTTTGTTCAACACAATGTATATGATCTAGTCGTGCTAATGCAAACTCACAATTCAGGAAGCACTTCAATCAGTGCAATATAAGCAGCCTGGGATCAATCACAGTCACCCAGCAGACCGACCTCTAGGATAAAGTGGAGTAATATTTGGTATAGCATCTACAGTGATGCTATTCAAGCACGATGGGATCAATGTAGTCACCCAACAGACTTTAGACAGGGTATCCACAGGAAGCAGTCAGCAGGTGTCCAATAGATTGGGCCAAAATAAATTGGTCCACAAAATGCACAAGAGCAAGTGTGTTTTAATAAAGTATTATATTTACTAGTAAAAACAAGTAAAAACAAGCGACGCGTTTCTCAGCACACAGGCTGTTTCATCAGGCTTACAACATATAATTCAAACACTTGCTATTTATAACCAAACAATGTATCAACTAAAAATGAACACACCTGTAAGGGGAGTGGCATAAGGCAACTCCCATTTGGGAGCACCCTATCAGCATTTACTGTATTGGGTGACATATGTAAATCACACTATAGATCATCACATTGTAATAAAATGATGTTTATCAACGATACCAGTGTATTTATTTGTTTATTTTTATATATTCCCATATGTATTTCTCCATCTAAACAATTAATTATCCTATTGGGCACCACTGACCGATATAAAAAATTATATATAGATGCGTGATACAATAGTGCAAATTCCCTCTAATAGTAACTAAAAATTGGAGAGATAGTATATGTCTGTAACCTTAAAATTGCATTTACTTACTTGAACTTGACATAGTAGTATCATATGTCGATGGAGAGTAAAACTTCATGTTAGTGTATCCTACGGCGTTCACTAGTTCTAACTGCGCATGCGTGTGATGTCATCTGTCATTTTTAATCTTGCGTATCGCATGCGTGTATTCTCTAAGTAACATAGCAATATTAGGTGGTTCATCTATTCTGTTTAGAGGGATTCAAGTTCTAAAATGTGTGTTTTGAGTGTCATCCAGTGCTGGAAATCCGTAAGAAGCGCCTCTAAGTTGTTATGATGGCCGCTTGGATGCATCACGGCAATAAATTACAATCTCACTACGGTTATAGATTAATTTGCCCCCCCCCCTTCCACTCTTTGTTATCTGATAGTCCATATTTTTATTAGGGAGTATATATTTTTTATCATAGTTAGTATAGTAAAAAATATCTCTTTAGTAGGTTAATAGTGAACATTTTGCCAATAAGTATTCTATATTAAAAACCATATATTGATACCCATCTCTAGGTGATTATAGTCGAGAAGCTCATAGGGCTATAGGTAACTCCTAATTTGCACGGGGGATGTTAATCGCGTAGTGCGCTTCAGTTGTCATCACTAGATGTAGGTTGTTTATCCCTATCAGCATACTAATAGTGGATTATGTAACCGTGTGGTATCATGGCCCATTTCAATGAGTATATTGCAGTGTGTCTAGGGTATTAAATAGATAGACTTATGTGAAATTAATGTATATCCTAAATATCAAATGTAATAAAAGTGTAATGTTATAGTGACATCAACCCCGTCATACTAGTGTTCACTCTTAATAGAGATTTAAATAATCTCGAGTAACTACCCATGTAGGAATGTATAATACCTTACTATCATGCCAGTGGATATTAGTCTCACAAAATAACAAAGCATAATACATAAATAAGATCCCCAGATAATAAGATCCCCAGATAATTATATAGTGGCAATGAGTAAAACAGATATTAAAATCTGCATATATGTAAATACATAGTGTGTATATGCATTGATGTCACTATAACATTACACTTTTATTACATTTGATATTTAGGATATACATTAATTTCACATAAGTCTATCTATTTAATACACTAGACACACTGCAATATACTCATTGAAATGGGCCATGATACCACACGGTTACATAATCCACTATTAGTATGCTGATAGGGATAAACAACCTACATCTAGTGATGACAACTGAAGCGCACTACGCGATTAACATCCCCCGTGCAAATTAGGAGTTACCTATAGCCCTATGAGCCTCTCGACTATAATCACCTAGAGATGGGTATCAATATATGGTTTTTAATATAGAATACTTATTGGCAAAATGTTCACTATTAACCTACTAAAGAGATATTTTTTACTATACTAACTATGATAAAAAATATATACTCCCTAATAAAAATATGGACTATCAGATAACAAAGAGTGGAAGGGGGGGGGGCAAATTAATCTATAACCGTAGTGAGATTGTAATTTATTGCCGTGATGCATCCAAGCGGCCATCATAACAACTTAGAGGCGCTTCTTACGGATTTCCAGCACTGGATGACACTCAAAACACACATTTTAGAACTTGAATCCCTCTAAACAGAATAGATGAACCACCTAATATTGCTACGTTACTTAGAGAATACACGCATGCGTATACGCAAGATTAAAAATGACAGATGACATCACACGCATGCGCAGTTAGAACTAGTGAACGCCGTAGGATACACTAACATGAAGTTTTACTCTCCATCGACATATGATACTACTATGTCAAGTTCAAGTAAGTAAATGCAATTTTAAGGTTACAGACATATACTATCTCTCCAATTTTTAGTTACTATTAGAGGGAATTTGCACTATTGTATCACGCATCTATATATAATTTTTTATATCGGTCAGTGGTGCCCAATAGGATAATTAATTGTTTAGATGGAGAAATACATATGGGAATATATAATAATAAACAAATAAATACACTGGTATCGTTGATAAACATCATTTTATTACAATGTGATGATCTATAGTGTGATTTACATATGTCGCTTGTTTTTACTTGTTTTTACTAGTAAATATAATATTTTATTAAAACACACTTGCTCTTGTGCATTTTGTGGACCAATTTATTTTGGCCCAATCTATTGGACACCTGCTGACTGCTTCCTGTGGATACCCTGTCTAAAGTCTGTTGGGTGACTACATTGATCCCATCCTGCTTGAATAGCATCACTGTAGATGCTATACCAAATATTACTCCACTTTATCCTAGAGGTCGGTCTGCTGGGTGACTGTGATTGATCCCAGGCTGCTTCTATTGCACTGATTGAAGTGCTTCCTGAATTGTGAGTTTGCATTAGCACGACTAGATCATATACATTGTGTTGAACAAACAATATTGGGCCATGTGGCGCATCTGTCTCTCTCTTGTTTTGTAGATCATCTCTATGGGATCCTGGCCGGGTTCTTTACAGATTGCTGCCTAAAGACTATTCTATATCAACTCACTCCTTAGAGGCCCTTCAATTGTATTATTCAAATTATTGGAATACTACCAACTGTCTATATTTTGTGTGTGATATATACATTAATAATTGATTTATAATTTTTGCTTAATTGATTCGTGATATATATATATTACTATACTAGGTTTGATATTTGATCACGCTCTAGGGCGCCCCCTATTTTTTAGAAATTTCCTGCAAAATAAAACCTAACACCTAACGCATGCGCAATGTCTATCTACCTGTCAACCGCGATCCCCCGCCGCAATCCCTAATAAAGTGTTTAACCCCTAAACCGCCACTCCCGGACCCCGCCGCCACCTACATTAAATGTCTAACCCCCTAATGTGATCCCCCTACACCGTCGCCACCTACATTAAAATTATTAACCCCTAATGTAATCCCCCTACACCGCCGCCATCTATATTAAAATTATTACCCCCTAATGTGAGCCCCCTACCCCGCCACCACCTATTTTAACTATATTACCCCCTAATCTAATCCCCCTACACCGCCACCACCTATATTAAATGTATTAACCCCTAATCTAATCCCCCTACACCGCCGCCACCTATATTAAATGTATTAACCCCTAATCTAATCCCCCTACACCTCCGCCACCTATAATAAATGTATTACCCCCTAAAATACTAAAATGTCTCTACCCTAAACTAAATTACAAATAGCCCTGAAAAGGGCTTTTTCCGGGGCATTGCCCCAAAGTAACCAGCTCTATTACAAGCCCTTAAAAGGGCTGTTTGCGGGGCATTGTCACAAAGTAATCAGCTCTTTTACCTGTAATCTAATCCCCCTACACCGCCGCCACCTATAATAAATGTATTAACCCCTAATCTGACCCCCTTACACCGCCGCCACCTATATTAAAAATATTAACCCCAATCTAATCCCACTATACCGCCGCCACCTATATTAAATTTATTAACCCCTAAAATACTAAAATTTCCCTACCACGAAACCTAAGTCTAACCCTACAAATAGCCCTGAAAAGGGCCTTTTGCGTGGCATTGCCCCAAAGTAACCAGCTCTATTACCAGCCCTTAAAAGGGCCTTTTGTGGGCCATTGCCCCAAAGTAACCAGCTCTATTACCAGCCCTTAAAAGGGCTTTTTGCGAGGCATTGTCACAAAGTAATCAGCTCTTTTACCTGTAATCTAATCCCCCTACACCGCCGCCACCTATATTAAATATATTAACCCCTAATCTAATCCCCCTACACCGCCGCCACCTATATTAAATATATTAACCCCTAATCTAACCCCCCTACACCGCCGCCACCTATATTAACTATATTAACCCTAATTATATTAGGGTTAATATAGTTAATATAGTTATTATATTATATATATATTAACTATATTAACCCTATCTAACTCTAACACCCCTAACTTAATTATTATTAAAATAAATCTAAATAATATTAATAATATTAACTAAATTATTCCTATTTAAAACTAAATACCTATAAAATAAACCCTAAAATAGCTACAATATAATTAATAATTACATTGTAGCTACTTTAGGGTTTATATTTATTTTACAGGTAACTTGGTATTTATTTTAACTAGGTACAATAGCTATTAAATAGTTAATAACTATTTAATAGCTACCTAGTTAAAATAATTACCAATTTACCTGTAAAATAAATCCTAACCTAAGTTACAAATACACCTACACTATCAATAAATTAAATAAACTACAAATATCTAAACAAAAATACAATTAAATACACTAAACTAAATTACAAAAAAAAAACCTAAATTACAAAAAATAAAAAAAGATTGCAAGAATTTTAAGCTAATTACACCTTTTCTAAGCCCCCTAATAAAATAACAAAGCCCCCCAAAATTCCATACCCTAATCTAAATTACAAAAGTAATCAGCTCTATTACCAGCCCTTAAAAAGGCCTTTTGTGGGGCATTGCCCAAAAGTAATCAGCTCTTTTACCTGTAAAAAAAAGAACAACCCCCCCATTACAACCCACCACCCACATACCCCTACTCTAACCTACCCAATCCCCCCTTTAAAAAAACCTAAGTCTAACCCCCAAGTGCTATTTACCTGTCCTGAAGACCGGCGGAGAAGGTCCTGTTCCAGGCGGAAAAGTCTTCTTCCAGGCGGCGAGCTCTTCTTCCAGGATCCAGCCAGCGCTGAGCGGAGGAGTTGAAGACCGATGACCGCGGAATTCAAGGTACGAGATTAAAAATGGCGTCCCTTGAATTCCTATTGGCTGATTTGAGCCTTCAAATTCAAATCAGCCAATCGGATGCAAGCTACTTTAATTCTATTGGCTGATTTGAATAGCCAATAGAATAAGAGCTACTGTAATTCTATTGGCTATTCTAATCAGCCAATAGAATTACAGTAGCTCTTATTCTATTGGCTATTCAAATCAGCCAATAGAATTAAAGTAGCTTGCATCCGATTGGCTGATTTGAATTTGAAGGCTCAAATCAGCCAATAGGAATTCAAGGGACGCCATTTTTAATCGCGTACCTTGAATTCCTATTCAGTGTACGGCAGCGATCGTATGAAGAGGATCCTCCACGCTCCGGCTCCGGTCTTCAGTTCCAGCGTCGCCGATCTTCAGTTCCAGCATCGCCGGTCTTCAGTTCCAGCATCGCCGGTTTTCAGTTCCAGATGGACGGTCTTCAGCTCCGCGGTCATCGGTCTTCAACTCCTCCGCTCTGCGCCGGCTGGATCCTGGAAGAAGAAGAGCTCGCCGCCTGGAAGAAGACTTCTCCGCCTGGAATGGGACCTTCTCCGCCGGTCTTCAGGAAAGGTAAGGAGCACTTGGGGGTTAGACTTAGGTTTTTTTAAGGGGGGATTGGGTGAGTTAGAGTGGGGGGGTGTTCTTTTTTTTACAGGTAAAAGAGCTGATTACTTTGGGTGAATGCCCCACAAAAGGCCCTTTAAAAGGGCTGGTAATAGAGCTGATTACTTTTGTAATTTAGATTAGGGTAGGGAATTTTTTTATTTTGGGGGGCTTTGTTATTTTATTAGGGGGCTTAGAATAGGTGTAATTAGCTTAAAATTCTTGTAATCTTTTTTTATTTTTTGTAATTTAGTGTTTGTTTTTTGTAATTTAGTTTAGTGTATTTAATTGTATTTTAGCTTAGATATTTGTAGTTTATTTAATTAATTTATTGATAGTGTAGGGTTAGATGTATTTGTAACTTAGGTTAGGATTTATTTTACAGGTAAATTGGTAATTATTTTAACTAGGTAGCTATTAAATAGTTATTAACTATTTAATAGCTATTGTACCTAGTTAAAATAAATACCAAGTTACCTGTAAAATAAATATAAACTCTAAAATAGCTACAATGTAATTATTAATTATATTGTAGCTATCTTAGGGTTTATTTTATAGGTATGTATTTAGTTTTAAATAGGAATAATTTAGTTAATATTATTAATATTATTTAGATTTATTTTAATAATAATTAAGTTAGGGGTGTTAGAGTTAGATAGGGTTAATATAGTTAATATATATAATATAATAACTATATTAACCCTAATATAATTAGGGTTAATATAGTTAATATAGGCGGCGGTGGTGTAAGGGGGTCAGATTAGGGGTTAATATATTTAATATAGGTGGCGGCGGTGTAGGGGGATTAGATTAGGGGGTAATACATTTATTATAGGTGGCGGCGGTGTAGGGGGATTTGATTAGGGGTTAATATATTTAATATAGGTGGCGGCGGTGTAGGGGGATTAGATTACAGGTAAAAGAGCTGATTACTTTGTGACAATGCCCCACAAAAAGCCCTTTTAAGGGCTGTAATAGAGCTGGTTACTTTGGGGCAATGCCCCGCAAAAGGCCCTTTTAAGGGCTGGTAATAGAGCTGGTTACTTTGGGGCAATGCCACGCAAAAAGCCCTTTTCAGGGCTATTTGTAGGGTTAGACTTAGGTTTAGTGGTAGGGAAATTTTAGTATTTTAGGGGTTAATAAATTTAATATAGGTGGCGGCAGTATAGGGGGATTAGATTAGGGGTTAATAATTTTAATATAGGTGGCGGGGCGGTGTAAGGGGGTCAGATTAGGGGGTAGTACATATAATATAGGTGGCGGCGGTGTAGGGGGATCATATTAGGGGGTAATATAGTTTAAATAGGTGGCGGCGGTGTAGGGAGATCATATTAGGGGGTAATACAGTTTAATGTAGGTGGCGGCGGGCTAGGGGGCTCACATTAGGGGGTAAAACATTTAATATAGCTTTTTTTTGTAATTTAGCTAATTGTATTGAATTTATTTAATTGTATTTAATACATGTAATTTATTTAATTGTAGTGTAAGGTTAGGTGCTAGTGTAACTTAGGTTAGGTTTTATTTTACAGGTAAATTTGTATTTATTTTAGCTAGGTAGTTATTAATTAGTTAATAACTATTTAGTAACTATTCTACCTAGTTAAAATAAATACAAACTTGCCTGTAAAATAAAAATAAACCCTAAGCTAGATACAATGTAACTATTAGTTATATTGTAGCTAGCTTAAGGTTTATTTTACAGGTAAGTATTTAGTTTTAACTAGGAATAATGTTGGTAATAATTGTAGGTTTTATTTAGATTTATTTTAATTATATTTAAGTTAGGAGTTGTTAGGGTTAGGGTTAGACTTAGGTTTAGGGGTTAATAAATATAATATAGTGGCAGCGACGTTGGGGGCGGCAGATTAGGGGTTAATAAATGTAGGTAGGTGGCGGCGATGTTAGGGATGGCAGATTAGGGGTTAATAATATTTAACTAATGTTTGCGAGGCGGGAGTGCGGCGGTTTATGGGTTAATATGTTTATTCTAGTGGCGGCGATGTCGGGAGCGGCAGATTTGTTGTTAATAATTTTATTATAGTGTTTGCGATGTGAGAGGGCCTCGGTTTAGGGGTTAATAGGTAGTTTATGGGTGTTAGTGTACTTTTTAGCACTTTAGTTATGAGTTTTATGCTGTGGCTTTGTAGTGTAAAACTCATAACTACTGACTTTAAAATGTGGTACGAATCTTGACGGAATAGGGTGTACCGCTCACTTTTTGGCCTCCCAGGACAAGCTCGTAATACTGGTGCTATGGAAGTCCCATTAAAAATAGACTATATGCAAATTAAGTAAGTTGATTTGCGGTAAGGCCAAAAAAATGTGCGGTGCCCATAAATCTGCAAGACTCGTAATAGCAGCGGTAGTTAAAAAGCAGCGTTATAAGGCTTAACGCTGCTTTTTTACTATAATGCAAAACTTGTAATCTAGCTGTTAGGAAGCAAATCAAACACAAGCTCAAACCACTGGTATTGCTATGTGAGCTCAGTATTTACTTACACCTAGATTTAGACTTCTGCGTCAGCCTTAAAAAGCAGCGTTAAGGGGTCCTAACGCTGCTTTTTAACGCCCGCCGGTATTACGAGTCAGGCAGGAAAGGGTCTACCGCTCACTTTTCTTCCGCGACTTTTGGCTACCGCAAATCCCTTTACGTCAATTGCGTATCCTATCTTTTCTATGGGATTTGCCTAACGCCGGTATTACGAGTCTTGGAAGAAGTGAGCAGTACAGCCTCTACCGCCAAGACTCCTACCGCATAAAAAAGTCAGTAGTTAAGAGTTTTATGGGCTAATGCCGGAACATAAAGCTCTTAACTACAGTGCTACAAAGTACACTAACACCCATAAACTACCTATTAACCCCTAAGCCGAGGCCCCACACATCGCAAACACTAAAATAAAATTATTTAACCCCTAATCTGCCGACCGGACATCGGCGCCACCTACATTATACCTATGAACCCCTAATCTGCTGCCCCCAACATCGCCGACACCTATATTATATTTATTAACCCCTAATCTGCTGACCGGACATTGCCGCCACTATAATATATGTATTAACCCCTAAACCGCACTCCCGCCTCGCAAACACTATAATAAATTTTATTAACCCCTAATCTGCCCTCCCTAACATCGCCGCCAGCTATCAACAATTATTAACCCCTAATCTCCTACCCCCAACGTCGCCACTACTATAATAAAGTTATTAACCCCTAAACCTAAGTCTAACCCTAATCCTAACACCCCCTAACTTAAATATAATTTAAATAAAACGAAATAAATTTACTATCATTAACTAAATTATTCCTATTTAAAACCACTTACCTATAAAATAAACCCTAATATAGCTACAATATAACTAATAGTTACATTGTAGCTATTTTAGGATTTATATTCATTTTACAGGCAACTTTGTATTTATTTTAACTAGGTACAATAGCTATTAAATAGTTATTAACTATTTAATAGCTACCTAGTTAAAATAATTACAAAATTACCTGTAAAATAAATCCTAACCTAAGTTACAAATACACCTAACACTACACTATCAATAAATTAATTAATTAATTAAATACATTAATTACAATTATCTAAACTAAAATACAATTAAATAAACTAAACTATAATACAAAAAAAACACACTAAATTACAAAAAATAAAAAAATATTAGAAGAATTTTAATCTTATTACACCTAATCTAAGCCCCCTAATAAAATAACCCCCCCCCCAAAATAATAAAATTCCCTACCCTAAACTAAATTACAAAGTAATCAGCTCTTTTACCAGCCCTTAAAAGGGCTTTTTGCGGGGCATTGCCCCAAAGTAATCAGCTCTTTTACCTGTAAAAATAAAATACAATCCCCCCCAACATTACAACCCACCACCCACACACCCCTACTCTAAAACCCACCCAATCCCCCCTTAAAAAACCTAACATTACCCCATTGAAGATCACCCTACCTTGAGCCGTGTTTAGCCAGCCGGCCACCGATGGGACAGAAGAGTACATCCGGACCGGCAGAAGTCTTCATCCTATTCGGGCAGAAGAAGACATCCAGAATGGCAGAAGTCTTCATCCTATCCGGGCAGAAGAGGACATCCGGACCGGCAGACATCTTCATCCAGGCGGCATCTTCTATCTTTATCCTTGCGGAGAGGAGCAGAGCCATCTTCTATCCAGCCGACGCGGAGCCATCCTCTTCTTCCAACGGACAAACAACGAATGAAGGTTCCTTTAAATTATGTCATCCAAGATAACGTCCCTCGAATTATGATTGGCTGATAGGATTCTATCAGCCATTCAGAATTATGGTAGGACAAATCTGATTGGTTGATTTAATCAGCCAATCGGATTGAAGTTCAATCCAATTGGCTGATTGGATCAGCCAATATAATTGGCCTCACATTCTATTGGCTCATCAAATCAGCCAATCGGATTGAACTTCAATCCAATTGGCTGATTAAATCAACCAATCAGATTTTTCCTACCTTAATTCCGATTGGCTGATAGAATCCTATCAGCCAATCGGAATTCTAGGGATGCCATCTTGGATGATGTCATTTAAAGGAACCTTCATTCGTTGTTAGTCCGTCAGAAGAAGAGGATGGCTCTGCGTCGGCTGGATAGAAGATGGCTCCGCTCCGGATGGATGAAGATAGAAGATGCCGCCTGGATGAAGATGTCTGCTGGTCCGTATGTCCTCTTCTGCCCAGAAAGGATGAAGACATCTGCCGGTCCGGATGTCCTCTTCTGCATGGATAGGATGAAGACTTCTGCCGGTCCGGATGTCCTCAAGGTAGGGTGATCTTCAATGGGGTAGTGTTGGGTTTTTTTAAGGGGGGGATCGGGTGGGTTTTAGAGTAGGGGTGTGGGTGGTGGGTTGTAATGTTGTGGGGGGATTGTTTATTTTTACAAGTAAAAGAGCTGATTACTTTGGGGCAATGCCCGCAAAAAGCCATTTTAAGGGCTGGTAAAAGAGCTGATTACTTTGTAATTTAGTTTAGGGTAGGGAATTTTATTATTTTGGGGAGCTTCTTTATTTTATTAGGGGGCTTAGATTAGGTGTAATTAGATTAAAGTTCTTGTAATATTTTTTTATTTTTTGTATTTATTGTTTAGTTTATTTAATTGTATTTTAGTTTAGATAATTGTAGTTCATTTATTTAAATAATTTATTGATAGTGTAGTGTTAGGTGTATTTGTAACTTAGGTTAGGATTTATTTTACAGGTAATTTTGTAATTATTTTAACTAGGTAGCTATTAAATAGTTATTAACAATTTAATAGCTATTGTACCTAGTTAAAATAAATACAAGTTGCCTGTAAAATAAATTTAAATCCTAAAATAGCTACAATGTAATTATTAGTTATATTGTAGCTATATTAGGGTTTATTTTATAGGTAAGTATTTAGTTTTAAATAGGATTAATTTATTTAATTATAGTAATTTTATTTTGTTTTATTTAAATTATATTTAAGTTAGGGGGGTGTTAGGGTTAGACTTAGGTTTAGGGGTTAAATACTTTATTATAGTAGCAGCGACGTTGGGGGCAGGAGATTAGGGGTTAATAATTGTAGGTAGGTGGCAGCGATGTTAGGGAGGGCAGATTAAGGGTTAATAAAATGTATTATAGTGTTTGCGAGGCGGGAGTGTGGCGGTTTAGGGGTTAAAACATTCATTATAGTGGCGGCGAAGTCCGGTCGGCAGATTAGGAGTTAATAATTGTAGGTAGGTGGCGGTGACGTTGAGGGGGGGACAGATTAGGGGTTAAGAAATATAATATAGGTGTCGGCGATGTTAGGGACAGCAGATTAGGGGTTCATAGCTATAATGTAGTTTGCGACGGTGTCCGGAGCGGCCAATTAGGGGTTAATAATATAATGCAGGTGTCAGCGATAGCGGGGGCGTCAGATTAGGAGTTAATAAGTGTAAGGTTAGGGGTGTTTAGACTCGGGGTTCATGTTAGGGTGTTAGGTGCAGACATAGGGGGGTAGTTATCAAGCCGTCAACCTCAAATACGCTGGAATTCTGCAGCGTATTTGTGGCGAGGCTGATACGCCTTAGTTATCAAAGGCTCGAGACCGGCAAAAGTAGAATTTTGTGACGTAAGCATCGATCCGCCGGACTCCGTCCGACACAGATCGATTCTTACGTCACTCCAGATGTTCCGCACACAAGTGCGGCACATTCTCACTACTTTTGCTAGTTATCAAAAAACTAGCAGGTACGCTCGGCACTTTTATGGCCCAGCGTACCTGGTTTTCAATCCGCCACCCCTGGAGGCGGCGGATCATATAGGAATCAATGGGAGTCTGACCATAGCGAAAGTACAAGTTCGCTGCTGACAGACATCCCATTGATTCCTATGGGAGCTGTCTACACCTAACACCCTAACATGTACCCCGAGTCTAAACACCGCTAATCTGACCCCCCCTACACCGCCGCAACTAAATAAAGTTATTACCCCCTAAACCGCCGCTCCCGGAGCCCACCGCAAGCTACTCTATACATATTAACCCCTAAACCGCCGCTCCCAGAGCCCACCGCAACTATAATAAATGTATTAACCCCTAAACCGCTGCTCCCTGAACCCGCCGCAACCTATATTAAATGTATTAACCCCTATCCTGCCCCCCCTACACCGTCGCCACCTATAATAAATTTATTAACCCCTAATCTGCCCCCCCTACACCGTCGCCACCTATAATAAATTTATTAACCCCTATCCTGCCCCCCACTACGCCGCCGCCACTGTAATAAAATTATTAACCCCTAAACCTAAGTCTAACCCTAACCCTAACGCCCCCCTAACTTAAATATTAATTAAATAAATCTAAATAAATTAACTCTTATTAACTAAATGAATCCTATTTAAAACTAAATACTTACCTTTAAAATAAACCCTAATATAGCTACAATATAAATAATAATTATATTGTAGCTATCTTAGGATTTATATTTATTTTACAGGTAACTTTCAATTTATTTTAACCATGTACAATAACTATTAAATATTTATTAACTATTTAATAGCTTACCTAGCTAAAATAAAGAGAAATGTACCTGTGAAATAAATCCTAACCTAAGTTACAATTACACCTAACACTACACTATACTTTAATAAATTATTCCTATTTAAAAATAAATACTTACCTGTAAAATAAACCCTAAGATAGCTACAATATAATTAATAATTATATTATAGCTATCTTAGGATTTATATTTATTTTACAGGTAACTTTGTATTTATTTTAGCTAGTTAGAATAGTTATTAAATAGTTATTAACTATTTAATAACTACCTAGCTAAAAGAAATACAAAATTACCTGTAAAATAAATCCTAACCTAAGTTACAATTAAATCTAATTCTACACTATCATTAAATTAATTAAATAAACCTACATATAACTACAATTAAATACAATTACATAAACTAACTAAAGTACAAAAAATAAAAAAAGCTAAGTTACAAAAAATAAAAAAATAAGTTACAAACATGTTAAAAATATTACAACAATTTTAAGCTACTTACACCTAATCTAAGCCCCCTAATAAAATAACAAACCCCCCCAAAATAAAAAAATGCCCTACCCTATTCTAAATTAAATAAATTTCAAAGCTCTTTTACCTTACCAGCCCTTAAAATGGCCATTTGTGGGGGCATGCCCCAAAGAAAACAGCTCTTTTGCCTGTAAAAGAAAAATACAACCCCCCCCAACATTAAAACCCACCACCCACATACCCCTAATCTAACCCAAACCCCCCTTACAAAAACCTAACACTAATCCCCTGAAGATCATCCTACCTTGAGTCGTCTTCACTCAGCCGAGCCACCGATGGAACTGAAGAGGACATCCGGAGCGGAAGAAGTTAATCCTCCAAGCGGCGCTGAAGAAATCTTCCATCCGATGAAGTCATCATCCAGGCGGCGCTGAAGAAGTCTTCGATCCGGCCGATGTCATCTTCAAAGAGGCGTTGAAGAGGTCTTCTATCCGGGCGAAGTCATCTTCCAAGCCGGGTCTTGAATCTTCCTTCCGCCGACGCGGAACCACCTTCTTCACCGACGGACTACGACGAATGACGGCTCCTTTAAGGGACGTCATCCAAGATGGCGTCCCCTCAATTCCGATTGGCTGATAGGATTCTATCAGCCAATCGGAATTAAGGTAGGAAAAATCTGATTGGCTGATGGAATCAGCCAATCAGATTGAGCTTGAATTCTATTGGCTGTTCCGATCAGCCAATAGAATGCGAGCTCAATCTGATTGGCTGATTGGATCAGCCAATCGGATTGAACTTGAATCTGATTGGCTGATTCCATCAGCCAATCAGATTTTCCTACCTTAATTCCGATTGGCTGATAGAATCCTATCAGCCAATCGGAATTGAGGGGACGCCATCTTGGATGACGTCCCTTAAAGGAGCCGTCATTCGTCGTAGTCCGTCGGTGAAGAAGGTGGTTCCGCGTCGGCGGAAGGAAGATTCAAGACCCGGCTTGGAAGATGACTTCGCCCGGATAGAAGACCTCTTCAGCGCCTCTTTGAAGATGACATCGGCCGGATCGAAGACTTTTCTTAGTGTGAGTGCTTAGTGACAGGCTAGCAATAAAGCTGGGAAAAAGCCGAAGGGCAGCAAGATCGGATGAGTGATAACTCTCACAGTCCGCTGCTCATCGCCCCGCGGCTTTTTGACAGCTTTATTTGATAACTTAGGCGTATTTTTTCAGGTCCGCGGCGGCGAAGGTAGGCGAGCTTAGGCGGGCGTATTGGGCCGGCGAAGTCAGAAAAGTAGACGGCTTGATAACTACCCCCCTTAGAATGTTTTTCCCCATAGGAAACAATGGGGCTGCGTTAGGAGCTGAACGCTGCTTTTTTGCAGGTGTTAGGTTTTTTTCAGCCACCTCAGCCCCATTGTTTCCTATGGGGATATTGTGCACGAGCACGTTTTTCCAGTTTACCGCTACCGTAAGCAACGCTGGTATTGAGAGTTGAAGTGGAGCTAAATTTGGCTCAACACTCACTTTTCTGAGGCTAACGCAGCCACTCAGACAACTTGTAATACCAGCGTTGTCTTAAGGGTGCGCTGGAAAAAAAAGGCTCATTAGTCCCGCGGGTCTTTACCGACAAAACTCGTAATCTAGGCGTTAGCCTTGGCAGAGACAGTGATAAATATGTTTATCTTAGTTGGACATTTAATAATAAATTCTTTAAAACTGCACTCTACATTCCCCATTAATATTCTAGATTCTGGCCTTTAAAGTCAGCAAAAATGCACAGTAACACACTACATAGCATACACTTACACATGCAGATAAACACACACTACATAGCATACACTTATACATGCACATACACACACACTACATAGCATACACTTATACATGCACATACACACACACTACATAGCATACACTTATACATGCAGATACACACACACACACTACATAGCATACACTTACATATGCAGATACACACACACACACACTACATAGCATACACTTATACATGCACATACACACACACTACATAGCATACACTTATACATGCACATACACACACACTACATAGCATACACTTATACATGCACATACACACACACTACATAGCATACACTTATACATGCACATACACACACACTACATAGCATACACTTATACATACAGAAACACACACTACACAGCATACACTAATACATGCAGATACACACACACTACATAGCGTACACTTACACATGCAGATACACACACACTACATAGCATACACTTATACATACAGAAACACACACACTACATATCATACACTTATACATGCAGATACAAACACACACACTACATATCATACACTTATACATGCAGATACACACACACTACATATCATACACTTATACATGCAGATACACACACACTACATATCATACACATATACATGCAGATACACACACACTACATATCATACACTTATACATGCAGATACACAGACACACACACTACATATCATACACTTATACATGCAGATACAAACACACACACTACATATCAAACACTTATACATGCAGATACAAACACACACACTACATATCATACACTTATACATGCAGATACAAACACACACACTACATAGCATACACTTATACATGCAGATACAAACACACACACTACATATCATACACTTATACATGCAGATACAAACATACACACTACATAGCATACACTTATACATGCAGATACAAACACACACACTACATATCATACACTTATACATGCAGATACAAACACACACACTACATAGCATACACTTATACACAGGGCCGCCATCAGGGGGTGACAGGGGTGACTCCTGTCAGGGGCCCAATGAGCCAAGGGGGGCCCATGAGGCAAGAACTAAAAAAAAAAAAAAAAAAAAATTTACATTTTGGCAGCCACCAGTGGGTACTATAGCAGAGTGCTAATTGAGCATGGGAAATGTTATTACAAGGAGTAAAGTATTAGCATTTGAGAGGATTTCTTAGTGTGCACTAAACCACTATGCGTATGTGTGAGACAGACTTGGCACTTTGTACAGTGTGTGCCTGAGTAAGACGGCAGATCACTTTCATTTGAAGAGGAAGTAGGACTTACTTAGCAAATGTTTTTTTATTTATTTGTGCAATTTTGGATTGTAACTTCAGTGTGGTAGTAGTTGTATGGTGAGGCTAGGGGTCCATAAAAACACATTTTAGCAGCAGTGTATTTATGATTATTTAACAATGCTGTAGAAATTCTATATTTAAAACCATGCAGAAATGTTTCCTCCTCAATACACAAATGGTAGATGCACTTTTGGTAGATATGCATTTTAAATATATATATATATATATATATATATATATATATATATATATATATATATATATATATTACATTACAGTTTACTGCCCCTTTATGCAAGGACTTTCCAGATGCAAGGAGGCATTTTATCTAAGATTTTTACATCTGCATAAAATGTTATACTCTCAGACTAAGATTGTTCAGTGTTTGAAATGAGACAGGTTAACTTAAAACTGTTCAGTTTACACTACAGCTGACTTAGTTTTGAAATACATACCAACAAGCCTAAATCTTGCATTTAACCAGATCTAATGGTATGAGTACCAAAGCTTATGGTCCCACCAAGACCATATAGAGTACAGCATTTTCAAAATCCATAAGTACAGCTGACAGATGGGAAAATTTGTACACTATATTTGAAGTGGTGCTCTTGGTTGGGGAAAATGGGAAAAAAACAAACAAACATATGTCAACCTTTTAAAGGTACTTTTCTTCATCTAGCCATCTACCCAGCTCATTAATGAACAATATTGAATTCACAGAATTATTTTTGTTTGCACATTTACAAATATGATTCTTTAAAAAGTGATCTCTTAATTTCTGCATTTTTTTATCATGCATGTCACACACTGTTGATTTAGGGGATGCAAGGTGCATAAATGTTTCCTCCTGTGAGTGTTTCTGTGGGTGTATGTGTTTATGTCTTTGTGCTTTGGTTTGTGTCTCTATGTGTATGTATTTTTTATCTGTGGGTCTCTCTGTGAGGGTGGGTGTTACCGTGTGTATGTCTTTGAGCATTTTCTGTGGATGTCTGTGAGGGTGTGTGCATATGTCTTTGAGATTTTTCTATGGGTGTTTCTGTGAGGGTGTTTGTGTGTATGTATGTATGTATGTCTGTGTTTTCTGTGGGTGTCTCTGTGAGGGTGTGTGTATGTCTTTGTGTGTTTTCTGTGGATGTCTCTGTCAGTATTTCCTTGGGTGTATGTGCAAGTTTGAGTTTGTGTGTGTGTGTCCATTGTCTGTTCCTTTTTAGGACATTTTTTTCAGTGAGGGTGTGTGTATGTATGTCTTTCTGTGTTTTTCATGTGGTTGTCTCTGTGTGTGTGTGTATGTCTTTGTGTGTTTTCTGTGGGTGTCTCTGTGTGTGTATATGTCTTTGTGTGTTTTCTGAGGCTGTCTCTGTCAGTATTTCCTTGGGTGTATTTGCAAGTTTGAGTTTGTGTGTGTGTGTCCATTGTCTGTTCCTTTTAAGGACATTTTGACCTTACTACTAATTATTCACATCTTTCTACAGACTTTGAGACTAACAAGACCTTTCCGGAAGTAACCAATCCACCATTTAACCTTTAAATTATTGTTTAGGCAGTCCAGGGCCCTTCCTTTCAGCCACTGCATGCTGTTGTCATAATTAAGTTGTCATCTTCCTTTACAAAAAGATAATCAGAACTCCATATTTTGTTTTCTAAATCTCCTTTTTTTACAAAACTGTAGTCTACCTCATTACTTGTCAGGTCAATGTAAACAAGTGCTAAGTGTCTGTTTGGGTTTCTGTGTCTGAGTGTGTTTCTTTGCGCGTCTGCTAGAGTGTCTATATGTGAATCCTTATGTGTGAGTGTGTTTGTGTGTTTCAGTGTATGAGTGTGTGTGTGTGTATGTTACTACCTTTACAACATTTCCAAGTTTAAGCAGACAATTAAGAATAAAGTGCATATACATTTTAGTCACTTGGTCAAAAATTGCACATGTCAAAGGAGGGGGGGGGGGGGCCTGATCAATGGTTGAGTCAGGGGCCCCAAAATTTCTAGTGGCGGCCCTGCTTATACATGCAGATACAAACACACACACTACATATCATACACTTATACATGCAGATACAAACACACACACTACATATCATACACTTATACATGCAGATACAAACACACACACTACATAGCATACACTTATACATGCAGATACAAACACACACACTATATATCATACACTTATACATGCAGATACAAACACACACACTACATAGCATACACTTATACATACAGACACACACACAACTACATAGCATACACTTATACATGCAGATACAAACACACACACTACATAGCATACACTTATACATGCAGATACAAACACACACACTACATATCATACACTTATACATGCAGATACAAACACACACACTACATATCATACACTTATACATGCAGATACAAACACACACACTACATAGCATACACTTATACATGCAGATACAAACACACACACTACATATCATACACTTATACATGCAGATACACACACACTACATATCATACACTTATACATGCAGATACACACACACTACATATCATACACGTATACATGCAGATACACACATACTACATATCATACACTTATACATGCAGATACACAGAAACACACACTACATATCATACACTTATACATGCAGATACAAACACACAACTACATATCATACACTTATACATGCAGATACACACACACACACTACATATCATACACTTATACATGCAGATACAAACACACACACTACATAGCATACACTTATACATGCAGATACAAACACACACACTACATATCATACACTTATACATGCAGATACAAACACACACACTACATAGCATACACTTATACATACAGACACACACACACTACATATCATACACTTATACATGAGGATACAAACACACACACTACATAGCATACACTTATACATGCAGATACACACACACTACATATCATGCACTTATACATGCAGATACAAACACACACACTACATATCATACACTTATACATGCAGATACACATACACACACACACTACATAGCATACACTTACAGGGAGTGCAGAATTATTAGGCAAATGAGTATTTTGACCACATCATCCTCTTTATGCATGTTGTCTTACTCCAAGCTGTATAGGCTCGAAAGCCTACTACCAATTAAGCATATTAGGTGATGTGCATCTCTGTAATGAGAAGGGGTGTGGTCTAATGACATCAACACCCTATATCAGGTGTGCATAATTATTAGGCAGCTTCCTTTCCTTTGGCAAAATGGGTCAAAAGAAGGACTTGACAGGCTCAGAAAAGTCAAAAATAGTGAGATATCTTGCAGAGGGTTGCAGCACTCTTAAAATTGCAAAGCTTCTGAAGCGTGATCATCGAACAATCAAGCGTTTCATTCAAAATAGTCAACAGGGTCGCAAGAAGCGTGTGGAAAAACCAAGGCGCAAAATAACTGCCCATGAACTGAGAAAAGTCAAGCGTGCAGCTGCCAAGATGCCACTTGCCACCAGTTTGGCCATATTTCAGAGCTGCAACATCACTGGAGTGCCCAAAAGCACAAGGTGTGCAATACTCAGAGACATGGCCAAGGTAAGAAAGGCTGAAAGACGACCACCACTGAACAAGACACACAAGCTGAAACGTCAAGACTGGGCCGAGAAATATCTCAAGACTGATTTTTCTAAGGTTTTATGGACTGATGAAATGAGAGTGAGTCTTGATGGGCCAGATGGATGGGCCCGTGGCTGGATTGGTAAAGGGCAGAGAGCTCCAGTCCGACTCAGACGCCAGCAAGGTGGAGGTGGAGTACTGGTTTGGGCTGGTATCATCAAAGATGAGCTTGTGGGGCCTTTTCGGGTTGAGGATGGAGTCAAGCTCAACTCCCAGTCCTACTGCCAGTTTCTGGAAGACACCTTCTTCAAGCAGTGGTACAGGAAGAAGTCTGCATCCTTCAAGAAAAACATGATTTTCATGCAGGACAATGCTCCATCACACGCGTCCAAGTACTCCACAGCGTGGCTGGCAAGAAAGGGTATAAAAGAAGAAAATCTAATGACATGGCCTCCTTGTTCACCTGATCTGAACCCCATTGAGAACCTGTGGTCCATCATCAAATGTGAGATTTACAAGGAGGGAAAACAGTACACCTCTCTGAACAGTGTCTGGGAGGCTGTGGTTGCTGCTGCACGCAATGTTGATGGTGAACAGATCAAAACACTGACAGAATCCATGGATGGCAGGCTTTTGAGTGTCCTTGCAAAGAAAGGTGGCTATATTGGTCACTGATTTGTTTTTGTTTTGTTTTTGAATGTCAGAAATGTATATTTGTCAATGTTGAGATGTTATATTGGTTTCACTGGTAAAAATAAATAATTGAAATGGGTATATATTTGTTTTTTGTTAAGTTGCCTAATAATTATGCACAGTAATAGTCACCTGCACACACAGATATCCCCCTAAAATAGCTATAACTAAAAACAAACTAAAAACTACTTCCAAAACTATTCAGCTTTGTAATTAATGAGTTTTTTGGGTTCATTGAGAACATGGTTGTTGTTCAATAATAAAATTAATCCTCAAAAATACAACTTGCCTAATAATTCTGCACTCCCTGTATACATACAGACACACACACACACACACTACATAGCATACACTTATACATACAGACACACACACACTACATAGCATACACTTATACATACAGACACACACACACTACATAGCATACACTTATACATACAGACACACACACACTACATAGCATATACTTATACATACAGACACACACACACTACATAGCATACACTTACACATGCAGATACACACACACTACATAGCTTACATTTATACATGCAGACACACACACACTACATAGCATACACTTATACATACACACAGACATACACACACTACATAGCATACACTTATACATACACACACACACACACTACATAGCATACACTTATACATAGACACACACACACACACACACACACACACACTACATAGCATACACTTATACATACACACACACACACACTACATAGCTTACACTTATACATACAGATACACACACAATACATATCATACACTTATACAGTATAGACGTGATGGGACATGCATAAGGCTATACTAAGTAATAAGTAACATGTAATATGTGTAGACTTGATGTGACATACATAAGGTTATACTAAGTAATAACTAACATGTAATATGTGTAGACTTGATGTGACATGCATAAGGTTATACTAAGTAATAAGTAACATGTAATATGTGTAGACTTGATTGGACATGTATAAGGCTATACTAAGTAATAAGTAACATGTAATATGTGTAGACTTGATGGGACATACATAAGGCTATACTAAGTAATAAGTAATAAGTAATATGTGTAGACTTGATGGGGCATGCATAAGGCTATACTAAGTAATAAGTAACATGTAATATGTATAGACTTGATCTGATATACATAAGGCTATACTAAGTAATAAGTAACATGCAATATGTGTAGACTTGATGGGACATACATAAGGCTATCCTAAGAAAACAGTAACATGTAATATATGTAGACTTGATGGGACATGTATAAGGCTATACTAAATAATAAGTAACATGTAATATGTGTAGACTTGATGGGACATGCATAAGGTTATACTAAGTAATAAGTAACATGTAATATGTATAGACTTGATCTGATATACATAAGGCTATACTAAGTAATAAGTAACCTGTAATATGTGTGTAGACTTGATGGGACATGCATAAGGTTATCCTAAGTAATAAGTAACATGTAATATGTGTAGACCTGATGGGACATGCATAAGGTTATCCTAAGTAATAAGTAGCATGTAATATGTATAGACTTGATGGGACATGCATAAGGCTATACTAAGTAATAAGTAACATGTAATATGTGTAGACTTGATGTGACATGCATAAGGTTATACTAAGTAATAAGTAACATGTAATATGTGTAGACTTGATGTGACATGCATAAGGTTATACTAAGTAATAAGTAACATGTAATATGTGTAGACTTGATGGGACATGCATAAGGCTATACTAAGTAATAAGTAACATGTAATATGTGTAGACTTGATTTATACTAATAAGTAACATGTAATATGTGTATACTTGATGGGACATGCATAAGGCTATACTAAGTAATAAGTAACATGTAATATGTGTACACTTGATGGGACATACATAAGGCTATACTAAGTAATAAGTAACATGTAGTATGTGTACACTTGATGGGACATACACAAGACTATACTAAGTAATAAGTAACATGTAATATGTGCAGACTTGATGGAACATGCATAAGGTTATACTAAGTAATAAGTAACATGTAATATGTGTAGACTTAATGGGACATGCATAAGGTTATACTAAGTAAACAGTAACATGTAATATGTGTAGACTTGATGTGACATGCATAAGGCTATACTAAGTAATAATTAACATATAATATGTGTAGACTTGATGGGACATACATAAGGTTATACTAAGTAATAAGTAACAGTAATATGTGTAGACTTGATGGGACATGCATAAGGCTATACTAAGTAATAAGTAACATGTAATATGTGTAGATCTGATGGGACATGCATAAGGCTATACTAAATAATAAGTAACATGTAATATGTGTAGACTTGATGGGACATACATAAGGTTATACTAAGTAATAAGTAACATGTAATATGTGTAGACTTGATGGGACATACATAAGGTTATACTAAGTAATAAGTAACATGTAATATGTGTAGACTTGATGGGACATGTATAAGGATATCCTAAGTAATAAGTAACATGTAATATGTGTAGACTTAATGGGACATGCATAAGGTTATACTAAGTAAACAGTAACATGTAATATGTGTAGACTTGATGTGACATGCATAAGGCTATACTAAGTAATAAGTAACATATAATATGTGTAGACTTGATGGGACATACATAAGGTTATACTAAGTAATAAGTAACAGTAATATGTGTAGACTTGATGGGACATGCATAAGGCTATACTAAGTAATAAGTAACATGTAATATGTGTAGACTTGATGGGACATACATAAGGTTATACTAAGTAATAAGTAACATGTAATATGTGTAGACTTGATGGGACATACATAAGGTTATACTAAGTAATAAGTAACATGTAATATGTGTAGACTTGATGGGACATGTATAAGGATATCCTAAGTAATAAGTAACATGTAATATGTGTAGACTTGATAGTCCTTTTTGTTCCTTATTAACCATCACATTCTATGTTTCCATGTTACTGCTTTACTGATCTATCCTTTCCATCTCATCACTTCTTCCTTCTCACATGAGCACGTCCGTCTTGTGTCCTTGTCCTTATTGAATCTTTTTCCTATTATCTGCCACAAAACCTTCAATGTTGATTCATTAATAAAATCTGTCAGATTTGCAATCCCCAACCTAGTCACTAATCAATTTAATTATCTCATCATCTAATCCTAATCAACTCTGCACACTCCTCTGTGTGTCTGCCTATCCATCTGTCTGTTTATCTATCTATTATCTATTTGTATGTCTGTTGGTCTGTCTCTATCTGTCTGTCTCTGTTTGTGTCTGTCTGTCTGATTCTGTCTGTATGTTTGTTTGTCTGTCTGTCTGTGTCTTTCTGCCTGTAATTGTCTGTTTGTATGTCTAAGCTATCAGCAATTTGCTCCTTAATGGTTGAAGAGTTTTGCGAGGGATCACAATACAAAATTGATTCATTAGTTAAAAGTTAAAAGCTGGGATCCCTAATGCCTTTTTCAATAGCTTTTAAAAGGTTTTCAAAAGCTCTTGGATAGGCCTTTTTGTGTAGAGCACCAACAGATTCCACAGTATTTCATTTTGTTCACTGTCAAGGGAAACATTCATTTACATGTGTGACTTTAACCTATTGTCATCAGAATACACTGTTATCACTGATTAACCATATGAATGCTATTTGTGTGTTGGCATGATGGGCACCTGGAATAGTCACTTAAGCATCCTAACATCTACAAATGGTGAGTCAGAATATCTTTTAGTGATGATTCTAAGTCACAAGTCACTAAGAGTACAGGCGTCTTCATAAATGGGCATTAACACAGGATTGTTTAATTGTGAGTTCCAAAGGAACCTATTGTAATCTGTGCCATCCTCACCACTGCTAAAACATCGGAATCTAATTTGTATGTTGGTATGAAGGGCTCATGGTGTACAATAGCTCAATCCCGATTTTGTCACTTTTAATTTTTGACATCTAATGTTTTTAACAATATTTATTTTTATTGTTTGTTTGGTGTGATCTGAAAAATAAATGGAGACTACAGGTTTTTATTGAAATTACTTATATATTCTTATACCGTATTTTAATATCACTGAAACAGTAAAGCAGGATTCCGCTCCATTGCAACATTGTATCTGCATAGAAGATTTTCAAACACGATTCTTCCTTCGTGACTGGGTTATTGTAGAGGATGAACCTTCATGGAAGTGAAGTCCAAACATGGTCACAACAGTGCCTACATTATTGAACTTCTAAACAGAAATGCACCTTCGTGAACATGATCTCCACAACACAGGCTCAAGAACATTGAAACACAATATATATATATATATATATATATATATATATATATATATATATATATATATATTCAAAAAGAGTACAAAAAAGTATAAAATGAGGTGCACTAGATCCACTTTATCCTGTTAATTTGAGGTTCTACCAGTTCCATACAAAAGTGTCTACCAAGTAAAAAATTGAGAACAGGTATCAATAGACGCACACAGCTAGAGACGGACAAAGGCTGCAATCAAAAATATGCTTTATTACAAAAAAGACAGGAGCAAGGTTAAGCACCTAAATCCCTACTTACAATCTAAAATATGTACAGAAACATAGGCAGACATGAACCAACACAGTGACAAGCTTAATACAGTGAAAGGACTAGGCTAAGCTTAACCCCACATGATGCTATATAGCAACAGACCGTCCATGTATAGCAGTTGTTTTTGTGATGTATCACTGAAAGGTTGTAATTTCTGAGTAGCCCCTTTTGACAGCTAAAAGGGCCCCTAATATCAAATACAAACTAGTTCATAGTGAGTTCAAAAGAGAACAGTGTTCCAATTGGGTGAGAGTAATTCAGGACCAGGGGGGGTAGTTAACCCTGTCAAGCCGTCAACTTTCTTGCATTCGCCGGCACCAATACGCTCGCCTAACATTGCGGCCACGGACCTGAATACGATCTCCATATTTATTAAAAAAAGCAGTTAAAAACCCGCTCAACAAGTATGGGGCGATGAGCAACGGACTGTTGTTAACTAGCAGTCAACGATCTTGTTGCTACTTGGCTTTTTACCAACTTTATTTATACCCTGTCACTAAACACAGCCACTATATTAAAATGTTTAACCCCTAGCCTGCCGCTCCCGGACCCCACCACAACTAGATAAAAGTATTAACCCCCATTTTGCCACTCCCGGACTCCACCGCAACTAAATAAGTGTATTAATCCCTAAACCCCTGGCCTCCCACATCACTACCACTTACTAAACCTATTAACCCCTAAACTGCCAGCCCCCTACATTGCCATAAACTAAATTAAGCTATTAACGCCTTAACCTAACAACCCACTATCTTTATATTAAAATTAAAACATCCCTATCGTTTAATAAATTTAAACTTACCTGTAGATTTAAATTAAACTATATTAAACTATTAATTAACCTACCCTATTATACTAAAATTACATTAAACTACCAATTAAATTAATTATATTATATATTTAAAAACCTAACCCTACTCAAATTAGTTAAATCTACTATTAAAAATGACTAAATTACAAAAAAATAAACTCTAAGTTACAAAAAATAAAAAAACACTAAGTTACAAAAAATAAAAAAACACTAAGTTACAAAAAATAAAAAATACAGTATCAAAAATAAAAAAGAATTACTCCTAATCTAATAGCCCTATCAAAATATAAAAGCCCCTAGCCTACAATAAACTACCAATGGCCCTAAATTACCCCAAAGAAATCAGCTCTTTTACCTGTAAAAAAAAAACACCCCCCAACAGTAAAACCCACCACCCACACAACCAACCCCCTCAAATAAAATCCTATCTAAAAAACCTAATCTCCCCATTGTCCTGAAAAGGACATTTATATGGGCATTGCCCTTAAAAGGGAATTTAGCTCTTTTACTGCCCAGACCCTGCTCTAAAAATAAAACCCACCCAATAAACCCTTAAATAAACCTAACACTAACCCCTGACGATCCACTTACAGTTTTTGAAGTTCCGCTTGAAGGATCCATCCAGCCATCAAGAAGTCTTCATTCATGCGGCCTCTTCTATCTTCATCCATCCGGCGAGGAGCGGGTCCATCCTGAAGACATCCAGCGCGGAGCGTGTCCATCCTGGATACATCCGACGAGGAGCTCCTCTTCAATATGGTCTCCGCTGTAAACTGGATCTTGAATGCAAGTGACGTCACCCAAGATTAAAAATTCCAATCAGCCAATAGGATTAGAGCCGCCAAAATCATATTGGCTGTTCCAATAAGCCAACAGGATTTGAGCAGTTCTCATCCTATTGGCTGTTCCAATCAGCCATTAGGATAAGAGCTCAATCCTATTGGCTGATTGGAACAGCCAATATGATGAGAGCTGCTCAAATCCTATTGGCTGATTGGAACAGCCAATAGGATTTTAGCGGCTCTCATCCTATTGGCTGATTACATTTTCTGGTGGTGTCACCCCCTGGAGGCTGTCACCCGGGTGCAGCCCGCACCCCCCTAGTGACGCCACTGCATTTAAACACTTATGTGGATAAATCTTCTGAAATCCTTTACCTCAAGCTTTTTTTGCATCTGTTTCCAAGTAGATATTACAGTATAATATTACAGTATTACAGCACTTTGTGGCTTGCATGGAAAATCTCCATTCTTTGTGGATATATTACTTGTCTGTTTTACGTATGTGAGTGTGAGCGACAAACATCTACACTGGGATGATACAAATGGTGCATTCACTGACAAACATTTTATAGAACAAACTGTAGCTTTGGAAACATCAGACTAAGGGGCCAATTTATCATAGTGCGAGCGGACACCGATAAATGCCGACCGCATACGCCTGTCTGTGTGACCTGCATTGGAGTATACCAATGGAAACATATAGAGGGCGCTGAAAAAGCTTAAACACTGAGGTCAATATGATAGAATAGCCCTTCTAGAAAACCCTTCTAGAAAAGCATAGTGCGTAATAGTAGCTTTAATAAACTTTAATACATTTCCCAACCTTATGGTCTTAATAAGATATCAATAACAGTCTTACGGCTAGATTTAGAGTTGGGCGGTAGCAGTCAAAACCAGCGTTAGAGGCTCCTAACGCTGGTTTTTACCGCCCTCTGGTATTTGGAGTCAGTCAGGAAAGGGTCTAACGCTCACTTTCCAGCCGCGACTTTTCCATACCGCAGATCCCCTTACGTCAATTGCGTATCCTATCTTTTCAATCGGATCTTTCTAACGCCAGTATTTAGAGTCCTGGCTGAAGTGAGAGTTAGAAATCTAACGACAAGACTCCAGCCGCAGAAAAAAGTCAGTAGTAAGAGCTTTATGGGCTAACGTCGGTTTATACAGCAATTAACTACTGTGCTCTAAAGTACACTAACACCCATAAACTATCTATGTACCCCTAAACCGAGGTCCCCCCACATTGCCGCCACTCTATGAAAATTTTTTTACCCCTAATCTGCCGACCGAACACCGCTGCCACCTACGTTATCCCTATGAACCCCTAATCTGCTGCCCCTAACACCGTCGACCCCTATATTATATTTATTAACCCCTAATATGCCGCCCCCAACGTCACCGCTACCTACCTACACTTATTAACCCCTAATCTGCCGACCGGACCGCGCCGCTATTATAATAAAGTTATTAACCCCTAATCCGCCTCACTCCCGCCTCAATAACCCTATAATAAATAGTATTAACCCCTAATCTGCCCTCCCTAACATCGCCGACACCTAACTTCAAGTATTAACCCCTAATCTGCTGATAGGAGCTCACCGCTACTCTAATAAATTTTTTAACCCTTAAAGCTAATTCTAACCCTAACCCTAACACCCCCCTAAATTAAATATAATTTAAATCTAACGAAATAAATTAACTCTTATTAAATAAATTATTCCTATTTAAAGCTAAATACTTACCTGTAAAATAAACCCTAATATAGCTACAATATAAATAATAATTATATTGTAGCTATTTTAGGATTAATATTTATTTTACAGGCAACTTTGTAGTTATTTTAACCAGGTACAATAGCTATTAAATAGTTAATAACTATTTAATAGTTAACTAGTTAAAATAATTACAAAATTACCTGTAAAATAAATCCTAACCTAAGTTACAATTAAACCTAACACTACACTATCAATAAATGTATTAAATAAAATACCTACAATTATCTACAATTAAACCTAACACTACACTATCAATAAATTAATTAAATAAAATACCTACAAATAAATACAATTAAATAAACTAACTAAAGTACAAAAAATAAAAAAGAACTAAGTTACAAAAAATAAAAAAATATTTACAAACATTAGAAAAATATTACAACAATTTTAAACTAATTACACCTACTCTAAGCCCCCTAATAAAATAACAAAGACCCCCAAAATAAAAAAATGCCCTACCCTATTCTAAATTTAAAAAGTTCAAAGCTCTTTTACCTTACCAGCCTTGAAAAGGGCCCTTTGCGGGGTATGCCCCAAAGAATTCAGCTCTTTTGCATGGAAAAAAACACATACAATACCCCCCCCCCCCAACATTACAACCCACCACCCACATACCCCTAATCTAACCCCCTTAAATAAACCTAACACTAAGCCCCTGAAGATCTCCCTACCTTGTCTTCACCTCACCGGGTCCCGATCTGTCCAGAAGAGCCTCCGATGTCTTGATCCAACGCGGATCCATCCTCTTCTAACGACGCCTACTCGCTGAATGACGGTTCCTTTAAATGGCGTCATCCAAGATGGCGTCCCTCGAATTCTGATTGGCTGATAGGATTCTATCAGCCAATCGGAATTAAGGTAGGAAAATTCTGATTGGCTGATGGAATCAGCCAATCAGATTCAAGTTCAATCTGATTGGCTGATCCGATCAGCCAATCAGATTGAGCTCGCATTCTATTGGCTGTTCCGATCAGCCAATAGAATGTGAGCTCAATCTGATTGGCTGATTCCATCAGCCAATCAGAATTTTCCTACCTTAATTCTGATTGGCTGATAGAATCCTATCAGCCAATCGGAATTCGAGGAACGCCATCTTGGATGACGTCATTTAAAGGAACCGTCATTCGGCGAGTAGGCGTCGTTAGAAGAGGATGGATCCGCGTCGGCTGGGAAGAATATGGCTCCGCTCCGGAAGAAAGAAGATTGAAGATGCTGCTTGATAGAAGACTTCATCCCGATGATGGACTTCCGACTTCAGCCCGATGATGGATTTCTTCAGCCGCCGCTTGGATCCAGACTTCAGCCCGAGGATGGACGTCACTCTTCAGCCCCCCGCTTGGGCTTGGATCAAGACATCGGAGGCTCTTCTGGACAGATCAGGACCCGGTGAGGTGAAGACAAGGTAGGGAGATCTTCAGGGGCTTAGTGTTAGGTTTATTTAAGGGGGGTTTGGGTTAGATTAGGGGTATGTGGGTGGTGGGTTGTAATGTTGGGGGGGGTATTGTATGTGTTTTTTTCCATGCAAAAGAGCTGAATTCTTTGGGGCATGCCCCGCAAAGGGCCCTTTTCAGGGCTGGTAAGGTAAAAGAGCTTTGAACTTTTTTAATTTAGAATAGGGTAGGGCATTTTTTTATTTTGGGGGGCTTTGTTATTTTATTAGGGGGCTTAGAGTAGGGGTAATTAGTTTAAAATTGTTGTAATATTTTTCTAATGTTTGTAAATATTTTTTTATTTTTTGTAACTAAGTTCTTTTTTATTTTTTGTACTTTAGTTAGTTTATTTCATTGTAGTTATTTGTAGGTATTGTATTTAATTAATTTATTGATAGTGTAGTGTTAGGCTTAATTGTAGATAATTGTAGGTATTTTATTTAATTAATTTATTGATAGTGTAGTGTTAGGTTTAATTGTAACTTAGGTTAGGATTTATTTTACAGGTAATTTTGTAATTATTTTAACTAGTTAACTATTAAATAGTTATTAACTATTTAATAGCTATTATACCTGGTTAAAATAAATACAAAGTTGCCTGTAAAATAAATATAATTATAATTTATATTGTAGCTATATTAGGGTTTATTTTACAGGTAAGTATTTAGCTTTAAATAGGAATAATTTATTTAATAAGAGTTAATTTATTTCGTTAGATTTAAATTATATTTAACTTAGGGGGGTGTTAGGGTTAGAATTAGCTTTAGGGGTTAAAAAAATTATTAGAGTAGCAGTGAGCTCCGATCGGCAGATTAGGGGTTAATACTTGAAGTTAGGTGTCGGCGATGTTAGGGAGGGCAGATTAGGGGTTAATACTATTTATTATAGGGTTATTGAGGCGGGAGTGAGGCGGATTAGGGGTTAATAACTTTATTATAGTAGCGGTGCGGTCCGCTCGGCAGATTAGGGGTTAATAAGTGTAGGCAGGTGGAGGCGACGTTGAGGGGGCAGATTAGGGGTTAATAAATATAATATAGGGTCGGCGGTGTTAGGCGCAGCAGATTAGGGGTACATAGCTATAATGTAGCTTGCGGTGGTGTACGGAGCGGCAGATTAGGGGTTAATAATAATATGCAGGGGTCAGCGATAGCGGGAGCGGCAGATTAGGGGTTAATAAGTGTAAGGTTAGGGGTGTTTAGACTCGGGGTTCATGTTAGGGTGTTAGGTGCAGACTTAGGAAGTGTTTCCGCATAGTAAACAATGGGGCTGCGTTAGGAGCTGAACGCTGCTTTTTTGCAGGTGTTAGTTTTTTTTCAGCTCAAACAGCCCCATTGTTTTCTATGGGGGAATCGTGCACGATCACGTTTTTGAAGCTGGCCGCGTCCGTAAGCAACGCTGGTATCTAGAGTTGCAGTGGCGGTAAATATGCCTGTACGCTCCCTTTTTGGAACCTAACGCAGCCATTCTGTGAACTCTAAATACCAGTGGTATTTAAAAGGTGTGGGAGAAAAAAAGCATGCGTAGCTAATGCACCCCTTTGGCCGCAGAACTCTTAATCTAGCCGTTACTGAACTTAGATTATGGAAAAAAATGTAATAATAATATTTAAGAACACAATTCTAATAAATAGCAATCCTGAAAACAATCCTAAAACATAGGGATCTAAAACATCTAAAATTCTTACATATGAATATATATTACGGGACGTCTCCCTAAAAGCAAACCAAAAGTTAAAAGTCAGTTAATATGTGTATAGACTCCACATGCTTATACGAGTATTTTATCCGTAGCTTAATCCTTTGAACACTACAATTATCTTTTCTGTATAGAGTCTTATACAATTAAATGAGATCTCATCACCAGTATTAGAAGATATTAATTCAATACTTTGTAATTGCCGGACTTAATGTTGCACTCTCAGATACTTCTATTGTCAGTCCTGTTGTTATGAATATTTCACAACTAGAGTTATTCGGCTTTTATCTCTAGTGTTTTTCTAATGTGGTTTGTCTGGTTAGACTGACTCCATGTCTGGATTGTAGCAGTAAACAGTAGTCGAGTGTATTACTCTTACGGGATTCTGTTTTCCAATAGTCTGTGTGAACAAGTGGTCAAAAGCAGTGACAGTATATTTCAGTTTACGGGTCTTTTTTGTCAACCTAACTCACCGCCTCGAGCAGTTGCCTTACTTCTATTGGGGTTCTTCTTACCACTTCGGCGGCTTGTGTTCCCCTTCGATTTTCGGTGTCTTGTCTCATTGGCGGCGTGTGAGTAGGGAATCTCCTTGCTGTTTCTGTGTAAGTCACGTGACCGTAAGCCTCTTTGTGATAGGTTGCTGCTTTGCCGTCTTGCTCTTCTTCGTTCTTGGATTCGTTATAGTATTGAACAAGTACTTGTTGTTGAACCCGGCACCTCAGTCAATCTATTCGACGCGTTTTGCCCTATATTGGGCTTTATCAAGGATAAAATTGATTGGGATACGGTTCTTTTTAAAGGTGTAGCTTCATTTTCATTGGTTCTTAACATTAAGGTGGTATATCTCTATTTACTATGGCTAAATTCTTAAGGTGGTATTTCTATCTATTGAGCTTTATTTACCATAAACCTTTATTGTGATCATGATAATTATTAGTGATAACAAATAAATGAAAAAAGATAATATAATATTAGAAATAATAATAAATAGTGAATATAGGTGAAATATAGGTACATTAAAATGTGTGAAGGATAGCATGAATAACAGTGACAGGGAGAAGGCTGAGGTACTAAACCAGTTTTTATCTTCAGTATACACAAGGGAGGGATCAATGGTAGATGCTTTGAAACAAACTAGAACATACAAGCCAATACCATTAATCGGCATAGTACCCCAGGACTGGCTTAAAGCTTATGCGGTGCCAGTTTTTAAAAAGGGAAGCAAGGCTGATCCAGGAAGCTATAGACCAGTTAGTCTGACATCAATAGTATAAGAGATACTTGAAGGGATTATAAGGGTTTATATTGATGAGTATATTTGTGTAAACGAAATTTTGAGTTCAAATCAGCATGGTTTTATGAAAAATAGATCATGTCAAACTAATCTAATTAGCTTCTACAAGAAATAAGTAAAGATATAGATAAATGGGAATCAGTTGATTTGATATACTTGGATTTTGCAAAGGCATTTGATACAGTGCCACATGAGAGATTAATGCACACAATTAAGGGACTGGGAATAGCTGAAAATGTTAGCTCATGGATAAATAACTGGATAAAAGATAGGGAGCAACGAGTAGTAGTACATGTAGTAAATGGATCATACTAAGGTTGGACAAAGGTAATGAGTGGAGTCCCCCAGGGATCAATTTAAGGTTAGAGGAAAGGAAATTTAGGGGGAGATTTAATAAGCAGCAGATGCAGCTTTCTCTTCCCAAAGTTTCTGACTTCTCCGCCACCTACTGCAATCTACCCGATGTGATACGATCAGGATGAATGACACCCCCTGCTAGCGGCCGCGAATGTGCAGGTGCAGCATTGTACAAGCATTTCACAAGCAATTCTTGTGCAATGCTAAATGCCGACAGTGTATGCTGTC
Organism: Bombina bombina; assembly: GCF_027579735.1. Lineage (NCBI taxonomy): Eukaryota > Metazoa > Chordata > Amphibia > Anura > Bombinatoridae > Bombina > Bombina bombina. The sequence continues at coordinate 25,021,909 of NC_069504.1, forward strand.
GGCATTTACCAATGTCGGAGGGGCAATGATTCGCTCGACATTTAATAAATTAAATTAATCTGCAGTAATGTAAAAAAAATAATAATCTGTAAGAGCAATCAAATTTTGGAACTCATTACCTAAGGAGGTAGTAAATGGCAATACCTTAGATACTTTTAAAAATGGCTTAGATACATTCCTTTCTAGAAACAGAATTCAGGGATATTATTGCTTGTGTTAAATGGGACACTTTTATAATGGGATTCATTTAAGCTCAATTGACGCTTTTATCGTAAGTATATTAACATTTGTATAGGTTGAACTCGATGGACTTCTGTCTTTTTTAACCTCATATACTATGTTACTATGTATGTGAAGAACATTGGAATGTGACTATTCATAACTCCTGTCGGGTTAATGCGCTAGCGAAAGGTGTTAGTTCTTTTCTTCTGCACTCTCCATTGCCTTTTATGAGGAGAATACTTGGCAGCAATATTTGGTTAGCGTGCGTCGTGTTTTGCTCATGCTCAAACTTTTTACTTTCAGTTTGTCATTCATGCACTACTTGACGCGCTCGAAAAGCCTTCATCAAAGCGAATCAGGTTAGCGCGGCTTCAGAGTTCTGGTTAACTGTTACGCAAGACCAAAAGGTTGCAAAAAACCCCATCAAATATACATTTAAAAGTACAGTTACACTATCTGTAAAATAATAATTAAAAAAATGCAATAAAAAGTTATAAATGCTCAAAGATATGAGGTCTTAGGTGTTAGGAAAAGAAAGGGCTGCAAAGGGCTTTAACATAGACATATATACATACACACATCTTAATATATATATGCACATTTATATTTAAGTATTTATTTGTTTTACTGAATATTTACTGTACATATTTCACATTCCAATGTTTTTTAACTTACAGGATAATGTCCTTTTTATTGTAATACATACTTTTAAATATATATGCAGTATATATGAATATATTTTTACCTAAATATCTATAGATCTGTATTTTACATGAACATATCAGATATATATATATATATATATAGAGAGAGAGAGAGAGACATATATTTTAATAATGAGTAGATTATTTTCAATGTGAAGAACTATTCAATGTGAAGAGCTATTCAAATCAGCCAATAGAATTTCACTTGCTCTCATGCTATTGGTTCATTTAAACAGCCAATAGGATTTGAGTAGATTTCATCCTTTTGGCTGATTTGAATTGGAAAAATCAAATCAGCCAATAGGAATTCAAGGGACGCCATCTTTAATCGCGTACCTTGAATTCACTATTCAGTGTACGGCGGAGATCATATGAAGAGGATCCTCCATGCTCCATTGCTCCGTGGTCGCCGGTCTTCAGTTCCAGAGTCACCGGTCTTCAGCTCTGCTCCACGCAGGATGTTTCTGGAAGAAGAAGAGGTTGCCCTTGGAAGAAGAGTTCACTGCCTGGAACAGGACCTTCTCCGCCGGACTTTAGGAACCTGGGGGTTAGACTTAGGATTTTTCAAGGGTTTTTTGGGGGGATTTGTTTTATTTAGATTAGGGATCGGCAGATAAAGAGCTAAATGACCTTTTGAGGGCAATGCCCAAACAAATGCCCTTTTCAGGGCAATGGGTAGTTTAGGTTTTTTTAATGTTAGGTTATTTTATTTCAGGGGGGGTTGGTGGGTGGGGGGGTTACTGTTAGGTGGGGCTTTGTGTATTTTCTTGAAAAAGAGCTGATTATCTTGGGGCAATGCCCTGCAAAAAGCCCTTTTAAGGGCTACTGGTAGTTTATTCTTAGAGTAGGGGGTGTTTTTATTTTGGGGGGTATTTTTTATTTTCATAGGGATTAGGTTTAATTTTGTTAAATTTGGTCATTTTAATTTTTTTATTTTATGTAATCTTAGCCTTTTTTATTTTTTGTAAACTTGTTAATTTTTATTTTTTTGTAACTTTAGAATATATTAGTTTTGGAAATTTGGGTTATTTTAATGGGGTGTTAGGTTAGGGGTTGTTAGTTTAGGGGTTGTTAGGCTTGGGGGTGTTAGGTTAGTGTACTATACTTCGTTATTTAAATAGTTATTTGCATTGTGGGTTTTGGCGGTTTAAATGATTAATAAGTTAAAAAGGTTTATTGCGATGTAGGGGTTTTGCGGTTTAGGGGTTAATAGGTTAAATAGGTTTATTGAAATGTAGGGGTTTTGCGGTTTAGGGGTTAATAATTTAAATAGGTTTATTGTGATGTAGGGGTTTTGTGGTTTAGGGGTTAATAGGGAAAATAGGTTTGCTGTGATGTAGGGGTTTTGCGGTTTAGGGGTTAATAGGGTAAATAGGTTTATTGCGATGTGGGGGTTTGGGGTTTAGGGGTTAATAGGGTAAATAGGTTTTTTTGCGATGTGGGGGTTTTGCGGTTTAGGGGTTAATAGGGAAAATAGGTTTATTGCGATGTGTGCATTTTGCGGTTTAGGAGTTAATAGGGTAAATCGGTTTATTGTGATGAGGGGGTTTTGCGGTTTAGGAGTTAATAGGGTAAATAGGTTTATTGGGATGTGGGGGGTTTGCGGTTTAGGGGTTAATAGGGTAAATAGGTTTATTGCGATGTGGGGGTTTTGCTGTTTAGGGGTTAATAGGGTAAATAGGTTTATTGTGATGTGGGGGTTTTGCGGTTTAGGGGTTAATAGGGTAAATAGGTTTATTGTGATGTGTGGGTTTTGCGGTTTAGGGGTTAATAGGGTAAATAGGTTTATTGTGATGTGGGGGTTTTGCGGTTTAGGGGTTAATAGGGTAAATAGGTTTATTGTGATGTGGGGGTTTTGTGGTTTAGGGGTTAATGGGGTAAATAGGTTTATTGTGATGTGGGCGTTTTGCGGTTTAGGGGTTAATAGGGTAAAAAGGTTTATTGCGATGTGTGGGTTTTGCGGTTTAGGGGTTAATAGGATAAATTGGTTTATGGTGATGTGGGGGTTTTGCGGTTTAGGAGTTAATAGGATAAATACAGGGAGTGCAGAATTATTAGGCAAATGAGTATTTTGACCACATCATCTTCTTTATGCATGTTGTCTTTCTCCAAGCTGTATAGGCTCGAAAGCCTACTACCAATTAAGCATATTAGGTGATGTGCATCTCTGTAATGAGAAGGGGTGTGGTCTAATGATATCAACACCCTATATCAGGTGTGCATAATTATTAGGCAACTTCCTTTCCTTTGGCAAAATGGGTCAAAAGAAGGACTTGACAGGCTCAGAAAAGTCAAAAATAGTGAGATATCTTGCAAAGGGATGCAGCACTCTTAAAATTGCAAAGCTTCTGAAGCGTGATCATCGAACAATCAAGCGTTTCATTCAAAATAGTCAACAGGGTCGCAAGAAGCGTGTGGAAAAACCAAGGTGCAAAATAACTGCCCATGAACTGAGAAAAGTCAAGCGTGCAGCTGCCAAGATGCCACTTGCCACCAGTTTGGCCATATTTCAGAGCTGCAACATCACTGGAGTGCCCAAAAGCACAAGGTGTGCAATACTCAGAGACATGGCCAAGGTAAGAAAGGCTGAAAGACGACCACCACTGAACAAGACACACAAGCTGAAACGTCAAGACTGGGCCAAGAAATATCTCAAGACTGATTTTTCTAAGGTTTTATGGACTGATGAAATGAGAGTGAGTCTTGATGGGCCAGATGGATGGGCCCGTGGCTGGATTGGTAAAGGGCAGAGAGCTCCAGTCCGACTCAGACGCCAGCAAGGTGGAGGTGGAGTACTGGTTTGGGCTGGTATCATCAAAGATGAGCTTGTGGGGCCTTTTCGGGTTGAGGATGGAGTCAAGCTCAACTCCCAGTCCTACTGCCAGTTTCTGGAAGACACCTTCTTCAAGCAGTGGTACAGGAAGAAGTCTGCATCCTTCAAGAAAAACATGATTTTCATGCAGGACAATGCTGCATCACACGCGTCCAAGTACTCCACAGCGTGGCTGGCAAGAAAGGGTATAAAAGAAGAAAATCTAATGACATGGCCTCCTTGTTCACCTGATCTGAACCCCATTGAGAACCTGTGGTCCATCATCAAATGTGAGATTTACAAGGAGGGAAAACAGTACACCTCTCTGAACAGTGTCTGGGAGGCTGTGGTTGCTGCTGCACGCAATGTTGATGGTGAACAAATAAAAACACTGACAGAATCCATGGATGGCAGGCTTTTGAGTGTCCTTGCAAAGAAAGGTGGCTATATTGGTCACTGATTTGTTTTCGTTTTGTTTTTGAATGTCAGAAATGTATATTTGTGAATGTTGAGATGTTATATTGGTTTCACTGGTAAAAATAAATAATTGAAATGGGTATATATTTGTTTTTTGTTAAGTTGCCTAATAATTATGCACAGTAATAGTCACCTGCACACACAGATATCCCCCTAAAATAGCTATAACTAAAAACAAACTAAAAACTACTTCCAAAACTATTCAGCTTTGATATTAATGAGTTTTTTGGGTTCTTTGAGAACATGGTTGTTGTTCAATAATAAAATGAATCCTCAAAAATACAACTTGCCTAATAATTCTGCACTCCCTGTAGGTTTATTGTGATGTGGGGGTTTTGCGGTTTAGGGGTCAATAGGGTAAATAGGTTTATTGTGATGTGGGGGTTTTGCGGTTTAGGGGTTAATAGGGTAAATAGGTTTATTGTGATGTGTGGGTTTTGCGGTTTAGGGGTTAATACTTTGTGTAGGATTTTTTTTGTTATATTTCGTGCGGGCGGTGATTTTTTTTTTAATACCTGATGCGAGCGGTTAGTTTTTTGTTTTTTAAATACTTTAATGTGGGTGATTAGGTGTTGCTTTTGTAATGCTCCGTTTGCCTTCGCTGCATTGCGAAAATGGCAGGGTGGTGAAAGAATCCACTGAAGCCACCCTGCCATTTTTGGAATTCACCTGGATGCAGCTTCACTGCATCCAGGTGAATTATTTTGTCCCCGCGCTGTCAACATTCCATTGAGGATGCGTGCGCAAAATACATATGTACAAATATAAATACATATATACACATAAAAATACATATGTACAAATATAAATACATATATACACATAAAAATACATATGTAAACATATAAATACATATATACACATAAAAATACATATGTACAAATATAAATACATATATACACATAAAAATACATATGTACAAATATAAATACATATATACACATAAAAATACATATGTAAACATATAAATACATATGTACAAATATAAATACATATATACACATAAAAATACATATGTAAACATATAAATACATATATACACATAAAAATACATATGTAAACATATAAATACATATATACACATAAAAATACATATGTAAACATATAAATACATATATACACATAAAAATACATATGTAAACATATAAATACATATATACACATAAAAATACATATGTAAACATATAAATACATATATACACATAAAAATACATATGTAAACATATAAATACATATATACACATAAAAATACATATGTAAACATATAAATACATATGTACAAATATAAATACATATATACACATAAAAATACATATGTAAACATATAAATACATATATACGAATATAAATACATATATACACATAAAAATACATATGTACAAATATAAATACATATATACAAATATAAATACATATATACACATATAAATACATATGTACACAGTGCAAGCTCTCAAATCCAAACAAACTGTGAACAAGGGAAGGGTGCACAGGCTTATGTACAAACTTTGGATTTGAGAGCTTGCATTGTGTGGCTGTTTTAGGGTCCCAGGTATTGGAAAGAACCTTGACGAGGTACCTGAGCTTGTCCCATTTGGCCAGATGTGGTAACTAACCTTTCCATTTTTGCTTTTTAAATCTTAGCTGAGAGCTTGTAAGTGAGTGCTGGACTTTCTCTGTGTGTAATATTAATTTGTTTTGTAATTTCCCTATGGTTCTTGCACCCATACCTGTCTGGGGTTAACTGCCTATAACTCTGGGGCCAGCACAGCTTCCTGTGAGTGCCCGTGAGCAACCAGGGCTGAGCATGTTACAGGGTCATAGAATGTGTACCCGGTCCGGTATGAGAGTGCAGTCCTCTTCCGTGTTTTGTATATGTCTAGGGTGATTACATAAGCCTGTGCACCCTTCCCTTGTTCCCCCAGTTTGTTTGGATTTGAGAGCTTGCATTGTGTGGCTGTTTTAGGGTCCCAGGTATTGGAAAGGACCTTGAAGTGGTACCTGGGCTTGTCCCATTTGGCCAGATGCGGTAACTAACCTTTCCATTTTTGCTTTTAAATCTTAGCTGAGAGCTTGTAAGTGAGTGCTGGACTTTCTCTGTGTGTAATATTAATTTGTTTTGTAATTTCCCTATGGTTCTTGCACCCATACCTGTCTGGGGTTAACTGCCTATAACTCTGGGGCCAGCACAGCTTCCTGTGAGTGCCCCCGTGAGCAACCAGGGCTGAGCATGTTACAGGGTCATAGAATGTGTACCCGGTCCGGTATGAGAGTGCAGTCCTCTTCCGTGTTTTGTATATGTCTAGGGTGATTACATAAGCCTGTGCACCCTTCCCTTGTTCCCCCAGTTTGTTTGGATTTGAGAGCTTGCATTGTGTGGCTGTTTTAGGGTCCCAGGTATTGGAAAGGACCTTGAAGTGGTACCTGGGCTTGTCCCATTTGGCCAGATGCGGTAACTAACCTTTCCATTTTTGCTTTTAAATCTTAGCTGAGAGCTTGTAAGTGAGTGCTGGACTTTCTCTGTGTGTTGTATTAATTTGTTTTGTAATTTCCCTATGGTTCTTGCACCCATACGTGGGCTTGTCCCATTTGGCCAAATCCGGTAACTAACCTTTCCATTTTTGCTTTTAAATCTTAGCTGAGAGCTTGTAAGTGAGTGCTGGACTTTCTCTGTGTGTTGTATATATATATATATATATATATATATAAACACACACATACATCTATACATCTTGAGACATATATATACTGTATATACATGTTTAGACATATATATATATATATATATATATATATAGAGAGAGAGAGAGAGAGAGAATATATATATATATATATATATATATATATATATACTGTACCTATATACTGTATATACATCTTTAGACATATATATATATATACTGTACTTATATAAAGTACAGTATATGCAATATTTAGACTTGTATATGTATGTATCTCTACGTTAAAGCCCTTTGCTTGTGTGCAACAGTTAGAGCGACACTCATAATCTAGCCCAAAATCAGCTATTTCAAATGCTGAAATAAAGGTAAAAGGGTTATTTGTAAACAATTTAACAACTCAAGCAGATAAAATGGATAATTGGGAGCAAATTAAAGGGAAGAACAAAATGAAGGCACTCTGTCGGTTTAAATCCTGTGAGCTAAGCACTTTATCACCTTACTTATAATTGTTACTGGCCTCAGCAGGGGAAAAGAGATACAAACAAAAGGATTTAAATGTAGGATAAATAAGTTACGTAACGGTGCCCATACCTTTATATAAACACAGTTAACCCATTCGCTACTAGGTGTGTCTGAAGCTCTCTCACAATTATTATTATATTCACTATGGCCAAGATGACAAGTTTTGCGCTATACCGGGTGCGTTAATAACGTAAAAAAATTAGCGGTGGCACTGCCTTTACAAGTTACTGAAAAAACCTTCTCTTGTTGTGCAGAATGTTGTGATAAGCTCCATACTGTACAAAACCCAAGGCCTGACTTTACGTGCTCGTGCACGCTTTCCCCTATAGACATCAATGGGGAGAAAGTGTCAGAAAGAAATAACACCTGCGATCACGGAATGACGATCGCCATAGCGCAACCCTATTTGATGTCTATGGGGAAAAGAAAGTTATGTTAAAACCTAAAACCCTAACATAAACCCCTAGTCTAGAAACCCCTAATCTGCCGCCCCCGACATCGCCGTCACTAAATAAATTTATTAACCCCTAAACCGCTGTCCCCCGACATAGCTAACACTAAATAAACATATTAACCCCTAAACCGCCGCCCCCCACAACACCAACACTAAATAAACCTATCAACCCCTAAGCTGCCGGCCCCCCTACAGCTCTACTAATAAAATAAACCTAATAACCCCTAAACCACCAGGCCCCCACATCACACAAAAGAGCTGAATGCTCTTTTAAAGGCAATGCCCATAGAAATGCCCCTTTAGGGGCAATGGGTAGCTTAGCTTTTTTTTAGACTTTAGGTTTTTTTATTTTAGGGGGTTGGTTGCGTGAAGGGGTTTACTTTTAGGGGGGACTTTGTAATTTTTAAAGGTAAAAGAGCTGATTGCTTTAGGGTAATGCCCTACAAAAAGCCCTTTTAAGGGCTATTGGTAGTTTATTATTAGGTTAGGGGGTGTTTTTTTTGGGGGGGGGGCTTTTTTAATTTTTATAGGGTATTAGATTAGGTTTAATTGTTAATATTTTGGATAATTTTGCTTATTATTTTGTGTAATCTTAGAGTTTTTTATTTTTCTTAATTTTAAAGTTTTTATTTTTTTGTAATGTATTTTTTTAACTTTTTTCATAGTGTTAGGATTTTTTTAAATTCTTATTTAGTTTTTTTTAGTTTTCATTAATTTTATTGTTTTAAAATACTAATGTTAGGTTAGTTTATAGTTAAAACTTAGTTTTTTTTGTTTCTCATGTAAGTTTTTATTTATTTAAAGACAGTTATATTGTAAATGTTATTTAAAATTAGGGGGGTACACAAAATTACACCTAATCTAAAAGCCCTATCAAAATAAAAAAGCCCCCCCCCAAAAAAAAAACTAAAAAAAAACTAGCCTAAACTAAACTACCAATAGCCCTTACCTGTAAAAAAAATACAAACACCCCCACAACAGTAAAACCCACCACCCACACAACTAACCCCCCAAATAAAATTCTAACTAAAAAATCCTAAGCTCCCCATTGCCCTGAAAAGGGCATTTGGATGGGCATTGCCCTTTAAAGGTCATTTATCTATTTTTCAATTGCCCAAACTCTAATCTAAAAATAAAACCCACCCAATAAACCCTTAAAAAAACCTACCACTAACCCCCGAAGATCCACTTACAGTTTTTAAGATCGGACATCCATCCTAAAAGAAGCCGGGAGAAGTCTTCATCCAAGCGGCAAGAATTCCTCAACAAAGCCGGGAGAAGTCTTCATCCAAGCCGGCAGAAGTGGTCCTCCAGATAGGGCAGAAGTCTTCATCCAGACGGCATCTTCTATCTTCATCCATCCGGCGCGGAGCGGCTCCATCTTCAAGACATCCAGCGCGGAGCATACTCTTCAATAGAATTCTATCAGCCAATCGGAATTAAAGGTGAAAAAATCCTGTTGGCTGTTGCAATCTGATAATTATCTTATAATTTCTTTTTTTATTTTGTGTAATTTAGTGTTTGTTTGTTTTTTGTAATTTAGGCAATTGTATTTAATTTAGGTAATTTATTTAATTGTAGTGTAAGGTTAGGTGTTAGTGTAACTCAGGTTAGGTTTTATTTTACAGGTAAATTTGTATTTATTTTAGCTAGGTAGTTAATAAATAGTTAATAACTATTTAGTAACTATTCTACCTAGTTAAAATAAATACAAACTTGCCTGTGAAATAAAAATATACCCTAAGCTAGATACAATGTGACTGTTAGTTATATTGTAGCTAGCTTAGGCTTTATTTTACAAGTAAGTATTTAGTTTTAAATAGGAATAATTTAGGTAATGATAGTAAGTTTTATTTAGATTTATTTTAATTATATTTAAGTTAGGGGGTGTTTGGGTTAGGGTTAGACTTAGGTTTAGGGGTTAATAAATTTAGTATAGTGGCGGCGACGTTGGGGGCGGCAGATTAGGAGTTAATAAATGTAGGTAGGTGGTGGGGATGTTAGAGGCAGCAGATTAGGGGTTAATAATATTTAACTAGTGTTTGTGATGCGGGAGTGCGGCGTTTTAGGGGTTAATATGTTTATTATAGTAGCGGCGATGTCCGGAGGGGCAGATTACGGGTTAATATGTATAATGTAGGTGTCGGCAATGTCGGGGGCGGCAGATTAGGGGTTACTAAGTGTAAGATTAGGGGTGTTTAGACTCGGGGTTCATGTTTGGGTGATAGGTGTAATCATAAATTTAGTTTCCCCATAGGAATCAATGGGGCTGCGTTATGGAGCTTTACGCTGCTTTTTTGCAGGTGTTAGACTTTTTTTCCGCCGGCTCTCCTTATTGATGTCTATGGGGAAATCGTGCACGAACACGTAAAATCAGCTAACCCCAGCTTTCAGCAGCGCTGGTATTGGAGTGTGGTATGGAGCTCAATTTTGCTCAACACTCACTTCTTGCCTGCTAACGCCGGGTTTATGAAAACCTGTAATACCAGCACTGTAGGGAAGTGAGCAGTGACAATAACGTGCAAGTTAGCACCGCACCCCTCATAACGCAAAACTCGTAATCTAGCCGTTTGTTCACAAACTTATTTCAAACATTATTTTCAGCTCAGATATTTTTCAACACAGATATATTTTATACAGACTGAGCAAACTATTCCAATGTCTCTAAATGATTTACCAGAGGATTAAGTTAAATACGGAATTATTAATTAAAAGAATATCCTGCCCTAAATGTCACGATAATACAAATTTTGAATATAATGCAAATGATAACAAATGATATAATACCAATGAATTAGTCCATGCTAACTGTACATTTGGTGCATTAACCCATTAGTTCCCAGAGAGGGCTGGAATGCATAGCTATGTGTCTTGCAGGAGATTAAATAATAGAACATTTGCTAGATTTAATGGGCTCCTATACCAGCCAATCAAACCCAGTAAGTCATTGCCCACTTTCCCGTCTGCTGCACATTATCTACCCTCTGCACTCACCCACAGCTTCTCACGTCTCAGTGCTAATTTTTCGTGTTGTCCTCTCGCCCAAGGCTGAATCCTCTCGACTTCACACATCTTGGCAGCTCTCTCAGGCCTGAAAGATTTCTCACTAACCTCTAAATACCTTTTTGCAACTTTGTGACAATCTGCTTCACTCCCTGTCTAGAAGACAAATGTGCAGGTTTTAAATAACCAGAGCCTAGTCTAGACACACTTCCTCACCTTCACCTGCTAAATTAATCACGGCGAGCCTTAATATATCACATTTAGGATTTCCTTGTTTGAGACTAATAGAGCAACAGTTTCAATGAGCCATTACTTAAACCATACGCGATAACAAGACTACGCAAAACTTCCGCATTTTCTAAACATTAGACTTAAACTATTACAAATTGTATTTTTTGTTTTGTAAACACCTGTGTGCTGAAATGTAAAAACGTACACCCTTGCATGTAGTCTTGCTGTGTAATTATTCATGTTTTGCTCAATACTTTTTTGTTCTCCAAGTTTGTTAAGAATGGCTGTTTTATTCCCTACATTACCAGATATAAACTTAATTAACTGATAAAAGTCTATACCTTTTTGTCTACCCCTTAACTGACATTGGGCTAGATTACAAGTAGTGCGCTACTTAGCACTTTTGCTCACATGCAAAAACTGCCAGAAGTAAACTTTTAACGTGCTCGGGTAAAATGTTTGTGGGCAAGCAAAAGCCGACGCTCACTAACTGGAGGACTTCAGATATCGCAATCACATTAACTTCTCTCCATAAACATCAATGGAGCGTGCAAACTGGCCTGACACCACGTTAGATCAATTGCGCTAACCCGAAGGTGTTTATGAATATTTTACCTCCCAATGTTCTTCACATCAAAGAAAATATTCTATTTATATTTAAATAGATATTTATCTGTATATATATATATATATATATATATATATATATATATATGTGTGTGTGTGTGTGATATTTTTTTCTATCTATACCTATATATATATATTTACATATATATATACTGTATATATACTGTATATATATATATATATATATATGTGTGTGTGTAAACATTTTTATTTTTTCTTGTTTTCAGGTATTTGAATGGAAATGGCTCCAACCCATATTAGATGTATATGTATGTATGTATTTATTATAGCCCTTTCCTTTCAAATACCACATACCTTTTAACTCTTGTTACATTTTATTTTTAGTATTTATATGATTAATATTTATCAAATAGTGTAGATATGAGTGTAGCGTTTTATTTAAATGTATTTATGTTTATTTAGTTCTAACTCTTTACATGTGCAACCTTTCAATATCACGCATGTTTTCTCCCGTTAGCTCCTCTTGTAATCTAGCGCCCAGTTGGCTGCAATACATTGTAAACCCATGATATTTCAAAATTTGCTGTTCTGGTCTCTGAACCTGTAATGTCTACAGAGCTTATTTTGCAGAGCTTTTTATTACATTGCTTCCTGATATCTAGCAGCAGCAAGTAGTATGTTCTCTTGCACACGTCTGTGGGTAAAGTACTGTGATGAGCCCTATATACCACAAGGTGGCACTAGTAATTACTTAGCAGACACATGAATTAAAATTGTAAAACTGTTTGTATAGTGAAGTCTTCCTAGGGACTGATGTATGCACAAATCTGCCATCTCTTTCCTAAATTAATATTTCAATTGGTTGTCTAATTACTGCAGACTTTGTAATATGGGGGAATTTGGAAAATGACAAATTATCATATTAATGTGCTAATCTAAATATTAAATAATAAGACTGAACTCTGAGGGAATTTAAATGACAGCTCTTTATTCTGGCATTGGCTTTTGTTCCTTTTAGGACTACAATGAACCAAATATTCTGGAACAGGCTCGCAGTCTAAATATTGACATAGGAATATTCAGCACCATAATGTGGAAAGCTCCCAAGAGACTCCTACTGTATTATTACTGCTGTGAAAAACGTATCTCATGTGACCATGTGCGTTTTGTATAATATAGCACTTACAAATTAATGTGCAAGGTCAAGTTTACATCAGTGGTACCCCTAGGCATATCCAGGAGTCATCAGGTTTTTTTTTACCAATGTCTCTTATGTGCCATTCACCATTGCTCCTCGAATTTTTATAAATATAAACATACTAACTCACACATCTGCACATACTTACACAGTCACACACATACACACATGTATATGCACACAGCTACATTCACACATACACACAGTCACACACATACACATCTGAACATGCAAACAACTACATACACACATGCAAACTACACACATTCACATATACAATTACACACACCTAGGAATATGCACACAACTACATACACACATACAAATTACACACATATACACAGTCACACATACACACACATGAATATGCACACATTTACATACACACATACATACACAGTCACACACACACACACACATGAATATGCACACATCTACAAACACACATGCATACACAGTCACACACATACACATCAATATGCACACAGCTACATTCACACATATACCCAGTCACACACATACACATGAATATGCAGGCAACTACATACACACATACAAACTACACACATAGGAATATCCAAACAACTACATATACACATACATACACAGTCACACACGCACACACATGAATATGCACACAGCTACATACACACATACATACACAGTCACAAACATACACATGAATATGCACACATCTACAAACACACATACATACAGTCAAACACATACACATCAATATGCAGACAGCTACATTCACACATATACCCAGTCACACACATACACATGAATATGCAGGCAACTACATACACACATACAAACTACACACATTCACATATACACAGTTTCACACACACACACATATGAGCACAACTACATATACACATTCATACACAGTCACACACATAGGAATATCCAAACAACTGCATACACACATACAAATTACACACATATACACAGTCACACACACACACATGAATATGCACACATCTACAAACACACATACATACAGTCACACACACACATACATGAATATGCACACATCTACATACAAAGTCACACACACATAAATATGCACACGTCTACATAAACTCATACATACACAGTAACACACACACACACACACACAATTATGTACACATCTACATACACACATGAATATGCACACATCTACAAACACACATATAAACTACACATACATATACAGTAACACACACACAGACATGAATATGCACACATCTACAAACACACATACAAACTACACACACTCACATACACTCATACATACACAGTCACACACACACATGAATATGCACACATCTACAAACACACATATAAACTACACACACTCACATACACTTATACATACAAAGCAACACGCACACATCTACAAACACACATACAAACTACACACACTCACATACACTCATACATACACAGTCACACACACATAAATATGCACACATCTACAAAAACACATACAAACTACACATACATACACATTAACACACACACACATGAATATGCACACATCTACAAACACATATACAAACTACACATACATACACAGTCACACACACACATGAATATGCACACATCTACAAACACACATATAAACTACACATACACACACAGTAACACACACACATGAATATGCACACATCTACAAACATACAAACTACACACATACACAGTAACACACACACACATGAATATGCACACATCTACAAACACACATACAAACTGCACATACATACACATTAACACACACACATGAATATACACACATCTACAAACACACATATAAACTACACATACATACACAGTAACACACACACACATGAATATGCACACATCTACAAACATACAAACTACACACATACACAGTAACACACACACACATGAATATGCACACATCTACAAACACACATACAAACTGCACATACATACACATTAACACACACACATGAATATGCACACATCTACAAACACACATATAAACTACACATACATACACAGTAACACACACACACATGAATATGCACACATCTACAAACATACAAACTACACACATACACAGTAACACACACACACATGAATATGCACACATCTACAAACACACATACAAACTGCACATACATACACATTAACACACACACATGAATATGCACACATCTACAAACACACATATAAACTACACATACATTCACAGTAACACACACACACATGAATATGCACACATCTACAAACATACAAAGTACACATACATACACAGTAACACACAAACATGAATATGCACACATCTACAAACATACAAACTACACATACATACACAGTAACACACACACACATGAATATGCACACATCTACAAACATACAAACTACACACACTCACATACACTCATACATACACAGTAACACACACACACATGAATATGCACACATCTACAAACATACAAACTACACATACATACACAGTAACACACACACACATGAATATGCACACATCTACAAACATACAAACTACACATACATACACAGTAACACACACACACATGAATATGCACACATCTACAAACATACAAACTACACACACTCACATACACTCATACATACACAGTAACACACACACACATGAATATGCACACATCTACAAACATACAAACTACACATACATACACAGTAACACACACACATGAATATGCACACATCTACAAACATACAAACTACACATACATACACAGTAACACACACACACACACATGAATATGCACACATCTACATACACACATACAAACTAGACATACATACACATTAGCACACACACACATGAATATGCACACATCTACAAACATACAAACTACACATACATACACAGTAACACACACACATGAATATGCACACATCTACAAACATACAAACTACACATACATACACAGTAACACACACACACACACATGAATATGCACACATCTACAAACATACAAACTACACATACATACACAGTAGCACACACACATGAAAATGCACACATCTACAAATACACATACAAACTACACATACATACACATTAACACACACACACACACACATGAATATGCACACATCTACATACACACATACAAACTAGACATACATACACATTAGCACACAAACACTTAAATATGCACACATCTGCATGCACACATACAAACTACAAACACATATACAAACTACACATACATGCACATTAACACACACACATATACACACTACAAATACATATACAGTAACACACACACGAGTGGGCCGCTAGAGGCGAGCGCAGTGGGACCTATGGAGAAAGAGGCCCTATGTTGGGTGAAAAAAGTAAAAGTGGGTGAAGCTCAAGGAAGGAGTTGCATAAGGGGCTGAGCGGGAAAAGTCACAGGTCAATCTAAAATATCCCTGAGTCAGCATCTTCTCCTGTTTGTGTACTTTTCCTGCTCAGGCCTTGGTAATGGCTTCCTTGGGAGAGTAAAGGACCTACCTGGCTGGAGGAGCGTTTGCAGTCTGTCCTGGGTGTGCAGGATCCGGTTCCTGGAGCATCATCTGTGGTGGTGAGGCCAAAGTCTTCCAGGATATCTAGGCCTCCTGTGCAGCTCAGTTCGGAGTCAGCAGGGTGGGCGAAGGTCCAGAAGAAGAGCGGTTTCAGTCTTAGTCGTCGGAGTGCTGGTGGGAAGTCACATGGTGGCGACGGAGGCTGAGCTTGTCGTACCAGGGAGAAGCAGAGATCCGGAGCGGAGTGCCAGTTCCCATCAGGCTTCTAAGGAAAAGAAGGGGATGGTGGCTTAGGAGGTGGCTTACTGTCCAGATGGGCCTGAATCTGGGTGTGTGAGAACTGTGGATAAAAGCAGTAGTGAGGATGATGCAGTTCATCTGGGTGCTGCTATTAATAAGAATGAAAGTGGGGTTTATGTGGTTGGGGGTTGCCCTTGAATATGGTCTCAAGTGTCTCTTTTTTACAGAGTCTTTGTTACAGAGACTACAGCAACCTCAGTCGATGGGGACAGCAAGGGATTATACTGCCGGGACATCTGGTGGAGCAGTGGCCACGGAGCAACACAGGAGCAGGCTCCAGTCCAGGGAAATGGTGGAGAGCATCTTCGGTGGTGTTCGTCAGGAGGGTGACACTGGACAGATGAGATACTTGCTGGGAATGTTGGGGTGGGACATCTGTCTTGGGGTGTGGTGGAGTGTCTGGCAGTGAGTCTTTGTTGGGAATGTTGTTGGCTGGTTTGCAGGAATTACTGGCAAAACTGGAGAGTTTGAGTAAGTCCTCTCCCACCCAGCGGCGAAAGTGAGGGTTCCTCCGGTTACACCTGTGTCAGGGGGGTTGTTGACAAAAGAGGCTTCAGGGCAGGTTTCAGCGAGCATGGATTCATTATATGGATCTGGCAATACCCAAGGTCCTGGGCCATGGTGGTGGATGTGGGTAGTGGTAGTAGTAAGGTGATTAGGGGGTCAGAACTTAAGGTGGCTGACACAGCGTTGTCGCGGTCTTGCCTTTGTTCCATTGGACCCTTGGGAATGCATTTGACTGCAAAAGTTAGGGAAAAGATTTTCAAGAGGGAATTTATTGAGCTATTCTCTCTTCTGCTTCTTTATCAGTCCTTTGAAATCCCTGAGGATTCCAAGAAGGATAGAATTAAGAAGGAGGAGGAAGAGCGGAAGAAGCGCTATAGAAAGTTTGCCTAAGATGTTCACCAACTGGTTTCAGGCATTCGTCATTTATGCAAGTGTCATGTCTGGAAACTTTCCTGAACAGGGCGCTGCAATGTTCTGCTATCTTGATGAAATAGCAGCGGCCCAGAGTACGTATGGGGGAATGGTTTGGTGGGTTTATGACGAGCAATTTAGACAATGCTTGTCTGTGGAGCCTGATATGAAGTGAGATGATAGTGACATGGGGTTATGGTTGAAGATAATGACTCCTCGGAGAGCTGCTCAGTCTTTTCGGGCGGGGGTTGGCAGTAAATCTTCAGGAGGGCCGTTGACTGCAGTTAAAAAAAGGCTACTGTTTCGCATTTAATGAGAAGATCTGTAAGTGAGGAGCGTTGTGCAAATTTTGACACAAATGTTCAGGATGCGGCGGATCCCACTCCTGTCTCAAGTGCTTCCGGAGAGGAAAGCCTGGGGGAAGCCCCGATTCAGTTGAAAAGAGGGGTAACGGCGGTGAGGGTAAGTGTGATGGAACCGTGGCTCGTCCGCTAAGCTAAGAGGAAGGGATGTAGTTGTTACTCCATGGTTTCCACTTTGGATTTGTTATCCCTTCTCAAGGGGGACATCAGAGTTTTAGGGGTAATTTCATATCAGCTAGGCAATGGCCTGAGGTGGTGAGAGAAAAAAAATGGGAAGGAGGTTGAATTGGGTTGCATGGCAGGCCCCTTTTTAGAACTGCCTCTTGTTGATTTGCGAATTTTCCTGTTGGGTGTGGTTCCTAAAAGGGAACAAGGAAAATTTTGTTTGATCCATCACTTATCTTTTCTAAAAGGTGGATCAGTCGATGATGGTATTCCAGACGAATTGGCCTCGGTTAAGTATGCATATTTCGATCAAGCTGTTCATTTAGTTAAGGATGCTGGTTATTCGGCATTGATGGCTAAAATCGATATTGAGGCTGCTTTTCGCTTGTTGCCTGTGCACCCTGGTTGCTGTGTTGAGGGTTCCTATTTTGTGGACCTTTGTTTACCCATGGGTTGTTCAATCTTGTGCTCCCTGTCTGAGTGCTTCAGCATGTTTCTTGAATGGGTTATTTGCATTCGATCTGATTCAAGTCTGTTGTACATTATCTTGACAACTTTTTTTTTGTTGGCCCGGCTAGGTCTGAGGTGTGTGGGATTTTGCAGAATGTTCATGCTCATGCCCTCTGTTTTCTTGGTATCATCATAGATTCTGTGCACATGGAATGTAGGCTGCCTCCCGAAAAAATGGATGACTTGGTTTTGGTTATTGATCAGGGTTTTGGGATCCAAGAAAGTGACTTTGAGGGATCTTCAGTCTCTATTGGGCAAGTTGAACCTTGCTTGCCGAATTATACCGATTGGGAGTTTTTTTGCCGACGGCTGTCTTTGGCTACGGCCAGAGTTCAAAGGCCGCACCATTTCGTGAGGTTGTCCCGGGAACTGAAAGATGATTTGAGGGTGTGGAAACAATTTATTTTGGAGTTTAACGGGTCGGCTTTGATACAGGAAGTTAAGCTTTCTAGTGAAAAGTTAAGGTTGGTAATTGATGCTGTGGGTGGACATGGTTTTGGGGCCTATTTTCAGGGGCATTGGTGTGCAGCCGCTTGGCTGGATTCATGGCATGATTGTGACCTGATTTGAAACTTGTTTTTCTGGAAAAACTTTGGCCTAGATTTAGAGTTGGGCGGTAGCCGTGAAAACCAGCGTTAGAGGCTCCTAACGCTGGTTTTGGGCTACCGCTGGTATTTGGAGTCAGTCAGGAAAGGGTCTAACGCTCACTTTCCAGCCACAACTTTTCCATACCGCAGATCTCCTTACGTCAATTGCGTATCCTATCTTTTCAATGGGATCTTTCTAACGCCGGTATTTAGAATCGTGTCTGAAGTGAGTGTTAGAAATCTAACGACAAAACTCCAGCCGCAGAAAAAAGTCAGTAGTTAAGAGCTTTCTGGGCTAACGCCGGTTTATAAAGCTCTTAACTACTGTGCTCTAAAGTACACTAACACCCATAAACTACCTATGTACCCCTAAACCGAGGTCCCCCCACATCGACGCCACTATATTTAAATTTTTTAACCCCTAATCTTCCGCTCCGTACACTGCCGCCAACTACATTATCCCTATGTACCCCTAATCTGCTGCCCCTAACAACGCCGACCCCTATATTATATTTATTAACCCCTAATCTGCCCCCCTCAACGTCGCCTCCACCTGCCTACACTTATTAACCCCTAATCTGCCAAGCGGACCGCACCGCTACCATAATAAAGTTATTAACCCCTAATCTGCCTCACTCCCGCCTCAATAACCCTATAATAAATAGTATTAACCCCTAATCTGCCCTCCCTAACATCGCCGACACCTAACTTCAATTATTAACCCCTAATCTGCCGACCGAATCTCGCCGCTACTGTAATAAATGGATTAACCCCTAAAGCTAAGTCTAACCCTAACACTAACACCCCCCTAAGTTAAATATAATTTAAATCTAATGAAATAAATTAACTCTTATTAAATAAATTATTCCTATTTAAAGCTAAATACTTACCTGTAAAATAAACCCTAATATAGCTACAATATAAATTATAATTATATTATAGCTATTTTAGGATTTATATTTATTTTACAGGTAACTTTGTATTTATTTTAACCAGGTACAATAGCTATTAAATAGTTAAGAACTATTTAATAACTAAAATAGTTAAAATAATTACAAAATTACCTGTAAAATAAATCCTAACCTAAGTTACAATTAAACCTAACACTACACTATCAATAAATTAATTAAATAAAATACCTACAATTACCTACAATTAAACCTAACACTACACTATCAATAAATAAATTAAATACAATTCCTACAAATAAATACAATGAAATAAACTAACTAAAGTACAAAAAATAAAAAAGAACTAAGTTACAAAAAATAAAAAAATATTTACAAACATTAGAAAAATATTACAACAATTTTAAACTAATTGCACCTACTCTAAGCCCCCTAATAAAATAACAAAGCCCCCCAAAATAAAAAAATGCCCTACCCTATTCTAAATTAAAAAAAGTTCAAAGCTCTTTTACCTTACCAGCCCTGAACAGGGCCCTTTGCGGGGCATGCCCCAAAGAATTCAGCTCTTTTGCCTGTAAAAAAAACACATACAATACCCCCCCCCCACAACATTACAACCCACCACCCACATACCCCTAATCTAACCCAAACCCCCCTTAAATAAACCTAACACTAAGCCACTGAAGATCTTCCTACCTTATCTTCACCCTGCCAGGTTCACCGATCCGTCCTCGGAAGTCTTGATCCAAGCCTCGGAAGTGTTGATCCAAGCCCAAGCGGGGGGCTGAAGAGTGATGTCCATCCTTGGGCTGAAGTCTGGATCCAAGCGGCGACTGAAGAAATCCATCATCGGGCTGAAGTCGGAAGTCCATCATCGGGATGAAGTCTTCTATCAAGCAGCATCTTCAATCTTCTTTCATCCGGAGCGGAGCGGAGCCATCTTGTTCCCAGCCGACGCGGATCCATCCTCTTCTAACGACGCCTACTAGCCGAATGACGGTTCCTTTAAATGACGTCATCCAAGATGGCGTCCATCGAATTCCGATTGGCTGATAGGATTCTATCAGCCAATCTGAATTAAGGTAGGAAAATTCTGATTGGCTGATGGAATCAGCCAATCAGATTCAAGTTCAATCTGATTGGCTGATCCGATCAGCCAATCAGATTGAGCTCGCATTCTATTGGCTGTTCCGATCAGCCAATAGAATGCAAGCTCAATCTGATTGGCTGATTCCATCAGCCAATCAGAATTTTCCTACCTTAATTCCGATTGGCTGATAGAATCCTATCAGCCAATCAGAATTCGACGGACGCCATCATGGATGACGTCATTTAAAGGAACCGTCATTCGGCTAGTAGGCGTCGTTAGAAGAGGATGGATCCGCATCGGCTGGGAACAAGATGGCTCCGCTCCGCTCCGGAAGAAAGAAGATTGAAGATGCTGCTTGATAGAAGACTTCATCCCGATGATGGACTTCCGACTTCAGCCCGATGATGGATTTCTTCAGTCGCCGCTTGGATCCAGACTTCAGCCCGAGGATGGACATCACTCCTCAGCCCCCCGCTTGGGCTTGGATCAACACTTCCGAGGCTTGGATCAAGACTTCCGAGGAAGGATCGGTGAACCTGGCAGGGTGAAGATAAGGTAGGAAGATCTTCAGGGGCTTAGTGTTAGGTTTATTTAAGGGGGGTTTGGGTTAGATTAGGGGTATGTGGGTGGTGGGTTGTAATGTTGTGGGGGGGGGTATTGTATGTGTTTTTTTTACAGGCAAAAGAGCTGAATTCTTTGGGGCATGCCCCGCAAAGGGCCCTGTTCAGGGCTGGTAAGGTAAAAGAGCTTTGAACTTTTTTTAATTTAGAATAGGGTAGGGCATTTTTTTATTTTGGGGGGCTTTGTTATTTTATTAGGGGGCTTAGAGTAGGTGTAATTAGTTTAAAATTGTTGTAATATTTTTCTAATGTTTGTAAATATTTTTTTATTTTTTGTAACTTAGTTCTTTTTTATTTTTTGTACTTTAGTTAGTTTATTTCATTGTATTTATTTGTAGGAATTGTATTTAATTAATTTATTGATAGTGTAGTGTTAGGTTTAATTGTAGATAATCGTATGTATTTTATTTAATTAATTTATTGATAGTGTAGTTTTAGGTATAATTGTAGATAATTGTAGGTATTTTATTTAATTAATTTATTGATAGTGTAGTGTTAGGTTTAATTGTAACTTAGGTTAGGATTTATTTTACAGGTAATTTTGTAATTATTTTAACTATTTTAGCTATTAAATAGTTCTTAACTATTTAATAGCTATTGTACCTGGTTAAAATAAATACAAAGTTGACTGTAAAATAAATATAAATCCTAAAATAGCTATAATATACCGGTAATTATAATTTATATTGTAGCTATATTAGGGTTTATTTTACAGGTAAGTATTTAGCTTTAAATAGGAGTAATTTATTTAATAAGAGTTAATTTATTTAGTTAGATTTAAATTATATTTAACTTAGGGGGGTGTTAGTGTTAGGGTTAGACTTAGCTTTAGGGGTTAATCCATTTATTACAGTAGCGGCGAGATTCGGTCGGCAGATTAGGGGTTAATAATTGAAGTTAGGTGTCGGTGAAGTTAGGGAGGGCAGATTAGGGGTTAATACTAATTATTATAGGGTTATTGAGGCGGGAGTGAGGCGGATTAGGGGTTAATAACTTTATTATAATAGCAGCGCGGTCCGGTCGGCAGATTAGGGGTTAATAAGTGTAGGCAGGTTGAGGCGACGTTGTGGGGGGCAGATTAGGGGTTAATAAATATAATATAGGGGTCGGCGGTGTTAGGGGCAGCAGATTAGGGGTACATAGGGATAATGTAAGTAGCGGCGGTTTACGGAGCTGCAGATTAGGGGTTAATAATAATATGCAGGGGTCAGCAATAGCGGGGGCGGCAGATTAGGGGTTAATAAGTGTAAGGTTAGGGGTGTTTAGACTCAGGGTTCATGTTAGAGTGTTAGGTGCAGACGTAGGAAATGTTTCCCCATAGAAAACAATGGGGCTGCGTTAGGAGCTGAACGCAGCTTTTTTGCAGGTGTTAGGTTTTTTTTCAGCTCAAATGGCCCCATTGTTTTCTATGGGGGAATTGTGCACAAGCACGTTTTTGAAGCTGGCCGCTTCCGTAAGCACCGCTGGTATCTAGAGTTGCAGTGGCGTTAAATTATGCTCTACGCTCCCTTTTTGGAGCCTAACGCACTGAAAACCCAGCCATTCTGTGAACTCTAAATACCAGCGGTATTTAAAAGGTGAGGCCAGAAAAAAGCACGCGTAGCTAACGCACCCCTTTGGCCGCAAAACTCTAAATCTAGGCGTTTGTGTGCTTCCTTGTTGCCTGTGCTGAGACTGTTGAGATTGTTGGTATTCAAATGATTACGGTTGAATGTGTTTGTTAGAGCAAAACATATTTCTGGGGGTGCAAATAACTCAATAGCCGATGTCTTATCTCATTTTCAGTGGCAGAGGTTTCGAGAGCTGGTGCCTCGGACAGACTTGGTCGGATGTCAGTGTCCAGCCATTGGGTGGGTTTTATTTTTAGCTTAGGTTTGTTTTGGGCTGAAAAAGAGCTAAATGCCCTTTTAAGGGCAATGCCCATCCAAATAACCTTTTCAGGGCAATGGGAAGCTTAGGTTTTTCAGATAGGATTTTATTTGGGGCGTTTGGTTGTGTGGATGGTGGGTTTTACTGTTGGGGGGTTGTTTGTATTTTTTTTTACAGGTAAAAGAGCTGATTTCTTTGGGGTAATGCCCCGCAAAAGGTCCTTTTAAGGACCATTGGCAGTTTAGTTTAGGTTAGGGTTTTTATTTTATTTTAGGGGGCTTTTTTATTTTGATAGGGCTATTAGATTAGGAGTAATTAGTTTAAATATTTGATCATTTCTTTTTTATTTTGTGTAATTTAGTGTTTTTTTGTAATTTAGTTAATTGTATTTAATTAATGTAATTTATTTAATTGTAGTGTAAGGTTTGGTGTTAGTGTAACTCAGGTTAGGTTTTATTTTACAGGTAAATTTGTATTTATTTTAGCTAGGTAGCTAGTAAATAGTTAATAACTTTCCTGTGAAATAAAAGTAAACCTAAGATAGATACAATGTAACTATTAGTTATATTGTAGCTAGCTTAGGGTTTATTTTATAGGTAAGTATTTAGTTTTAAATAGGAATTATTCAGGTATTAATTGTAATTTTTATTTAGATTTATTTTAATTATATTAAAGTTAGTGGGTGTTAGGGTTAGACTTAGGTTTAGGGGTTAATAACTTTAGTATAGTGGTGGCGATTTTGGGGGCAGCAGATTAGGGGTTAATAACAGTAATGTAGGTTTGGGACAGCAGATTAGGGGTTAATAATATTTAACTAATGTTTGCGATGCGGGAGTACGCTGGTTTAGGGGTTAATATGTTTATTCTAGTGGTGGCGATGTTGGGAGTGGCAGATAAGGGGTTAATAATTTTATTTTAGTGTTTGCGATGCGGGAGGGCCTCGGTTTAGGGGTTAATAGGCAGTTTATGGGTGTTAGTGTACTTTTTAGCACTTTAGTTATGAGTTTTATGTTACAGCTATAACTACTGACTTTCAGTTTACGGTATGGATCTTGAAGTTATGGACTCTACCGCTCACTTTTTGCCTGGACAGGCAAACTCGTAATAGCGGCGCTATGGAAGGCCCATTGAAAAAGGAATTTTGGAAAGCTGCGGTAGTTACGTTGCGTTACAGCCAAAAAATTGTGCGGTACAGCTATACCTGCAAGACTTGTAATAGAAGCGGTAGTGAAAAAGCAGCTTTATGAGGCTTTGTCACCCATAACGCAAAACTCGTGATCTACCCGTATGAATTATGTCTATTTAATGTGTTAGGCAGACCTTTCAGCACTTTTAAAACAATAATTTTTTTGAGTATAGTAGAATTATTAAAAGCAGACAAAAATAATAGAAATGGAAATGGTAAACAGTATTTTAACTTATAGATGGATACTTGACATTAAGGGTTTGTCATTTATTAAAGGGAGTGGTATATCTTTAAAGATATATATATCCCCTTATTTGAATGTTCTGGATTCTACATAACTGTTGTATCTTAAAGGCACAGATTGTTTATAGAAAAGGTGAAATATCAATTTCTGAGTTTAACCCTGATGGCTGCGTCAATTTTATAAATAAGTCCAGCTTCTAATTTGAGCAGTTTCAGTTCTAAGCTGCCTCCTTGCCAGTTAGGGCTGACCTTTTTAATACCCCAGTATTGGAAATCCTTTAGGTTATTTTTATGGATTTCTCTAAAGTGACTATATAAATATGTATCAAGGGTCCCTTTGTTTATACAAGAAATATGTTCCGTTATACGTTCTCTGAGAGTTCTTGTAGTTTCTCCTAAATATATTTTGTGCATTTAATTGCTTAGATAACCCCTTTGTCCTGGGATCTTATAATCTCTTTTATTACATGAATATAGTTGTTTGAAGGAGGTGAGTGATTTAATTTTACTAGAGAATTGGCAAGATCTGCATCTAAAGCATGGGAAATAGCCTTGTAAGGGATCCCCATTTAAATTCTGTTCATATCCTTTACATTTTTTTTGTTTTCAATTCACTGGGTGCTAATAGGTTTTTAAAGTTCTGGACTTTTTTATAGATGATTCTTGGTTGATCCTTAACTTTGTCACCAATTAAAGGATCCATTTGAATCATCTTTTTCCATCTCCCGGTTCCTAAAATCCATGCCATATACACGTCCCCTGGCGCCGCAACTGCCTCTGGGAACCTTACCATGGGTCCCAGGCCGCACGTCTTGTAATTCTCTGTCTGGGAAATTATCTATCTATCTATCTATCTATCAAATCTATCTATTTATCTATCAAATCTATCTATCTATCTATCTATCTATCTATCTATCGTATCTATCAAATGTATCTATTGCATCTATTGATCTATCTATCTAATCTATGTATCTATCTATCTATGTATCAAATCTATTTATCTCGTGGCCGGACTGTTATCTGACAGCCACTTGTGTTTTGGCCAAATGTCCATCGGCCAAATGTCCCTCTGCTAAAAGTCCGGCCACGATTGCACCTGCAGTGCCCCAAATTTGAAGTAGGAGGACCGACCAAGCATCTTTTTCCATCTCCCGGTTTCTAAAATCCATGCCATATACACGTCCCCTGATAGGGGACGTAACAGGGATTAAACTGATAAGAATAGTACTACTTAACACACCACTCATATCTGGTGGCATAGTAGATTGCACACGCAGTGCCCCAAATTTGAACTAGGAGGACCTACCAAGCATCTTTTTCCATCTCCCGGTTCCTAAAATCAATGCCATATACACGTCCCCTGATAGGGGACGTAACAGGGATTAAACTGATAAGAATAGTACTACTTAACACACCACTCATATCTGGTGGCACAGTAGATAGCACGCGCAGTGCCCCAAATTTGAAGTAGGAGGACCGACCAAGCATCTTTTTCCATCTCCCGGTTCCTAAAATCCATGCCATATACACGTCCCCTGGCGCCGCAACTGCCTCTGGGAACCTTACCATGGGTCCCAGACCGCACGTCTTGTAATTCTATGTCTGGGAAATTATCTATCTATCAAATCTATCTATTTATCTATCAAATCTATCTATCTATCTATCTATCTTATCTATCAAATGTATCTATTGCATCTATTGATCTATCTATCTAATCTATGTATCTATCTATCAAATCTATCTATCCCGTGGCCGAACTGTTATCTGACATCCACTTGTGTTTCGGCCAAATGTCCGTCTGCCAAATGTCCGTCGGCTAAAAGTCCGGCCACGATTGCACGCGCAGTGCCCCAAATTTGAAGTAGGAGGACCGACCAAGCATCTTTTTCCATCTCCCGGTTCCTAAAATCCATGCCATATACATGTCCCCTGATAGGGGACGTAACAGGGATTAAACTGATAAGAATAGTACTACTTAACACACCACTCATATCTGGTGGCACAGTAGATTGCACGCGCAGTGCCCCAAATTTGAAGTAGGAGGACCGACCAAGCATCTTTTTCCATCTCCCGGTTTCTAAAATTGATGCCATATACACGTCCCCTGATAGGGGACGTAACAGGGATTAAACTGATAAGAATAGTACTACTTAACACACCACTCATATCTGGTGGCACAGTAGATTGCACGCACAGTGCCCCAAATTTGAAGTAGGAGGACCGACCAAGCATCTTTTTCCATCTCCCGGTTCCTAAAATCCATGCCATATACACGTCCCCTGGCGCCACAACTGCCTCTGGGAACCTTACCATGGGTCCCAGACCGCACGTCTTGTAATTCTCTGTCTGGGAAATTATCTATCAAATCTATCTATTTATCTATTAAATCTATCTATCTATCTTATCTATCAAATGTATCTATTGCATCTATTGATCTCTCTATCTAATCTATGTATCTATCTATCTATCTATCTATCTATCTATCAAAACTATCTATCTCGTAGCCGGACTGTTATCTGACAGCCACTTTTGTTTCGGCCAAATGTCCATCAGCCAAATGTCCGTCTGCCAAATGTCCCTTGGACTAAAAGTCTGGCCATGATTGCACGCGCAGTGCCCCAAATTTGAAGTAGGAGGACCGACCAAGCATCTTTTTCCATCTCCCGGATCCTAAAATCCATGCCATATACACGTCCCCTGATAGTGGACGTAACAGGGATTAAACTGATAAGAATAGTACTACTTAACATACCACTCATATCTGGTGGCACAGTAGATTGCACGCGCAGTGCCCCAAATTTGAAGTAGGAGGACCGACCAAGCATCTTTTTCCATCTCCCGGTTTCTAAAATCGATGCTATATACACGTCCCCTGATAGGGGACGTAACAGGGATTAAACTGATAAGAATAGTACTACTTAACACACCACTCATATCTGGTGGCACAGTAGATTGCACGCACAGTGCCCCAAATTTGAAGTAGGAGGACCGACCAAGCATCTTTTTCCATCTCCCGGTTCCTAAAATCCATGCCATATACACGTCCCCTGGCGCCGCAACTGCCTCTGGGAACCTTACCATGGGTCCCAGACCGCACGTCTTGTAATTCTCTGTTTGGGAAATTATCTATCAAATCTATCTATTTATCTATTAAATCTATCTATCTATCTATCATATCTATCAAAACTATCTATCTCGTGGCCGGACTGTTATCTGACAGCCACTTGTGTTTCGGCCAAATGTCCATCAGCCAAATGTCCGTCTGCCAAATGTCCGTCGGCTAAAAGTCTGGCCACGATTGCACGCGCAGTGCCCCAAATTTGAAGTAGGAGGACCGACCAAGCATCTTTTTCCATCTCCCGGTTCCTAAAATCCATGCCATATACACATCCCCTGGCACCGCAACTGCCTCTGGGAACCTAACCATGGGTCACAGACCGCACGTCTTGTAATTCTCTGTCTGGGAAATTATCTATCTTATCTATCTATTTATCTATCAAATCTATCTATCGTATCTATCAAATGTATCTATTGCATCTATTGATCTATCTATCAAATCTATCTATCTCGTGGCCGGACTGTTATCTGACAGCCACTTGTGTTTCGGCCAAATTTCCGTCGGCCAAATGTCCGTCTGCCAAATGTCCGTCGGCTAAAAGTCCGGCCACGATTGCACGCGCAGTGCCCCAAATTTGAAGTAGGAGGACCGACCAAGCATCTTTTTCCATCTCCCGGTTCCTAAAATCCATGCCATATACACATCCCCTGATAGGGGACGTAACAGGGATTAAACTGATAGGAATAGTACTACTTAACACACCTTATAATAACACAGAGAGAGGCAACGCAGAGAGAGGAGTATGAAGAAGAGGAGTCAGAGGAGGAAGGTGGCTTTGAGGAGGTGGAAGACCAAACACAGCAGGTGTCCCAGGGGGCTTGTTGTCACCTTTCCGGGACCCTTGGTGTTGTACGTAGCTGGGTGGAGGAAGAGACCTTCAATGACATCGGTGAGGACAAGGAACGGGACATGGCTAGCTTGGTATCCAACCTTGTACAAATGGGGAGTTTGCGGTTGTGCAAATGGACTGTTTGTGTTTGTTTGCGGTGCGTTAAATGGGGAGTTTTGTCTGTCACTGTGAAGCGGGCATAACCCTTACACTACCTGATCGATACAACATCATACCTGATTTTTTAAAGCACGTTATTCCAATTTAGGAATGTTAGGTGATTTATGCCCTTTATGGATTAAAACCAGACTCTGCATCAACTATGTAATTTTACGTGGGAGTTTTGCCATGGATTCCCCTCCGGCATGCCACAGTCCAGGTGTTAGTACCCTTGAAACAACTTTTCCATCACTATTGTGGCCAGAAAGAGTCAGTCAGAGTGATTGGGGAACCAAAATAAAGATGGATCTA
This sequence comes from Bombina bombina, assembly GCF_027579735.1. NCBI lineage: Eukaryota > Metazoa > Chordata > Amphibia > Anura > Bombinatoridae > Bombina > Bombina bombina. The sequence continues at coordinate 25,051,493 of NC_069504.1, forward strand.
TGCACAATGCACTTTTAATGTAGAAACAAGTCACTTGTCCACACACTGCTTGGACGCTATAGCAGTTGCCACTTGAAACAAAGTAAGGGGAAGTTAACCCCCACAACAACCCCTGTTGTTTCAAAATTGAGGAACCTTCACATCAAATATAACAGAAACAGTACTTAATAATCCAAAGTGACTCACCACTCTCCTGTTGCTAGGTGTAGTCCTCTTGCTCTCTCCTTGATGTGGTATGCCCGTAGAGATAGTTTCTCCACTTGTACTTTTTCTTCCTCCACCTGACTAGCAGATGGCTGGCAGGTGCCTCCTGGTGGTAAAGAACTGCCCAAGTAGAATGGTATGGAAATTTTACCTCCGCAGCAAAGGTACATGAAAAAGTTAAACTCCCTCTTTGTGCTCACTATGGCCAATAATTTGCAAATATCCAGAGAAAAAAGGTTGTCAGGAGCACCAGAAAGAGAGTTAAAAATAAAACTTTATTAAGTCAAGGGGTTGACGTTACCCCAGGGTAAGAGACAGAAAAGACAAATTGAAAAACAGTAGACAAAAAGGCCTTTTTAATAAAGTTTTATTTTTAACTCTCTTTCTGGTGCTCCTGACAACCTTTTTTCTCTGGATATTTGCCAGAAAGAGTCCCTGTGGGTTTTAAAATTCGCCTGACTATTGAAGTCAATGGCGGTTCGCCCAGTTCGCCCATTCGCGAACAGTTGTGGAAGTTTGCGTTCGCCGTTCGCGAACGGAAAATTTTAAGTTCGCGACATCACTAACCCTAACCCAATCTTTATGCCTAACATAATCCTAACACTAACCCTAGCTTTATCCCACCTAATCTGAACACTAGTCCTAACCCTAACCCTAATTTTATCTAACCTAATCCTAACACTAGCCCTAACCCCAAACCTAGCTTTATCCCTAACCTTATCCTAACACTAACCCTAACCTTACCCTACCTAATCCTAATACCTAACACTAGTCCTAACCCTAGCTTTATCCCCAATATAATCCTAACACTGACCATAACCCTCACCCCAACCTTATCCCTAACCTAAACCTAATCCTAAATTTATCACACCTTTATCCCAAACCTAATGCTGACCACAACATTATTCACCCTTAATCATGCTAATGAATTACCTAAAACGTTGCTTTTGTTGTTGCTGTGTGCCTATATGCTTTCTGTATACTAATAAATGACATAAAGACAAGAATATTCCTCTTTATTTGGTGCTGTGGATTTCTGCTGGTGTGGTTACATTGAGAGGCATTTGCAGTGGCCCTCTTCCACCTGCACTAGATATTGTGCTGTTTGTCTGTTCTGAACCTAATCCTAACACTAACCCTAACCTAATCCCTAATCCTAACCCTAGCTTTATCCCATCTGATTTTAACCCTAACCCTAGCTTTGTCACTAACCTAATCCTAACACTAACCCTAACCTAATCCCTAATCCTAACCCTAGCTTTATCCCATCTGATTTTAACCCTAACCCTAGCTTTGTCACTAACCTAATCCTAACACTAACCCTAACCTAATCCCTAATTTTAACACTAGTCCTAACCCTATCTTTATCCCACCTAATCCTAACACTAGCCCTAACCCTATCTTTATCCCTAACATAATCCTAACACTAGTGCTAACCCTAACCCTAGGTTTGTCTTTAACCCTAACCCTAGCTTTATCCCACCTTATGCTAACACTAATCCTATCTTTATCCCTAACATAACACTTTTCCTAACCCTAACCCTAGCTTTGTCCTTAACCTTAACCCTAGCTTTGTCCTTAACCCTAAACCTAGCTTTATCCCACCTAATCCTAACACTAACCCTAACCCTAGCTTTATCCCACCTAATCCTAACACTAACCCTAGCTTTATCCCTAACCCTAACACTAACCATAACCCTAACTTTATCCCACCTAATCCTAACACTATTGTTAGCCCTAACCCTACGTTTGTCCTTAACCCTAACCTTAGCTTTATCCCACCTTATCCTAACACTAATCCTATCTTTATCCCTAACATAACACTATTCCTAACCCTAACCCTAGCTTTGTCCTTAACCCTAACCCTAGCTTTATTGCACCTTATCCTATCACTAACCCTAACCCTAGCTTTATCCCACCTAATCCTAACACTAACCCTAACCCTAGCTTTATCCCTAACCTAACCCTAACACTAACCCTAACTTTATCCCTAACCTAACCCTAATACTAACCATAACACTAACTTTATTCATAACCTAACCCTAACTTTATCCCTAACCTAATCCTAACTCTAACCCTATCTTAATCCCTAACCTAATCCTACCACTAACCCTAACCTAGTCCCTAATTCTAACACTAGCCCTAACCCTAGCTTTATTCTACCTAATCCTAACCCTAACCCTAGCTTTATCCCTAACATAATCCTAACACAAGTCCTAGCCCTAACCCTAGCCCTAACCTAACCATAACACTATCCCTAACACTAGTTTTATCCCACCTAATTCTATCACTAACCTTATATCTAACCTAATCCTAACTCTAATCATAATCCTAACCTTAGCTTTATCCTAACTAATCCTAGCTTTATCACACTAACCTAGGGATAGGGTTAGTGTTAGAATTATATTAGGGATAAGGCTAGGGTTAGGATTTTGTTAGGGATAAAGCTAGGGTTAGGGTTAGGGCTATTTTTAGGATTAGGTTAGGGATACAGCTAGGGTTAGTGTTAGGATTATATTAGGGATAAGGCTAAGGTTAGAGCGAGCATTAGGATTAGTTTAGGGATAAAGCTAGGGTAAGGGTTTGGACTAATGTTAGGATTAGGTTAGGAATAAAGGCAGGGTCAGGTTAGGGATACATTTAGGGTTAGGGTTATGGTCAGAAATATATTGGGGTTAAAGCTAGCTTTATCCCTAACACTAACCCTAACCCCAGCCTTTTCCTAACCTAATCCTAACACTAGCCCAAACCGTATACCTAGCTTTATCCCTAACCTAAACCTAACACTAGACCTAACCCTAACCCTAGATTTATCCCACCTGCTCCTAAGTAACACAAGTCCAAACCCTAACCCAAGCATTTTCCAACTTTTTTTTATTTATTGAGGTTAAAAACAGCACAGCTATACCAAGTATATTACGGTAATAAAGATTCCAGCATATACAGAACACAAAAAGTATGCCTATTGTTAATAAATTGCAGATCATAAATGGTCCACAGAGATTCAACCATAGACTTATCCCTCATAATTGAAAGAAGCCATGAAAAAAACAGGGATCAAAAATCACCAACATCCAATATACGAAATAAACATCCCATACAATCCTCTTTCTCCTACCCCATCTCCCTCGCCTCCAACCCCTTTTCTTTGCAGAAAAAGAGAGAAACAAAAATGGGGCCCCTAGTCCTCCACCTCCGATCAGCCCCCAGGTAGCAGCCACCCCCCTCTCAAGTTCAACTCCAATATTAACAGTGAATTCTTAAATGAAGAGATAATTGTTTTTTGTATATTACAATCTAAAGACCTAATGAATTCCCCCCATTTCAGGAAGAAAGATTTAATATTATTCTCCATTTCCATCTATATTTTAGCCTGCTCCAAGTATAGTTGATATAAGACAGCATTTTAAACTTCTATAAACTTAGGTTCTTTATAGCTCTCTATTAGATCCACTTCCCTTTGATTCTGAATAAACTCCCTCTATTTAAGCTTCAGATACATTACCTTGCGCAAATATCCTTACGTTCTGCTTTATAACTGTGTTTTGCCAGTCAATATTAATACATTTGCACACCTGCTCCGCATAGTGTCTTAATTTCAGATATGAAAAAAATTGTTGATTAGGTTTACCAAATTCCCTTTTGCATTCATCAGAAGTTCTAGCTTTATAACTTTCAATATTGATTAGCTGTATCACGTACTTTATCTCTGCCTGTGTCCATTTAACAAATCTTGTTGAGTCATACTTTTCAGGGAACTCTGGATTTCCTCTGATGAGTAAAAATGAAGAGATTCTATAGTTTATCCCCAATTTTTAGCACAGCTTACGCCATGCCCATATTGGTTACTCTATAATCAATAGTTGCTTAATTCTCTTAGGAATTAGATTTGTTGGCATATGTACTAAAGCTTTTAATGAGAGAGGAGCTGCTAATGCCTCTTCTATTTGATATATTGAAAAAGTCCCAATTCTAAGAACCAATCAAATACATACTTAATATTTGTTACCAAATTATAACATTCAAAATCTGGAATTGCCATTCCCAAACCATTTCTATCAGCCACTAATCGATTCAAAGCTATTCTGGATCTCTTGTTTTTCCAGATAAATTGCCATACCAATTTATTAATCTCTGCCATATCGTGTCTTCGTAGTATTAATGGAAATGTCTGAAATGTGTATAGAAATCTAGGGAGGATAACAATTTTACAGCTAGATTACGAGTTTTTGCGTTATGAATGAAAAAGCATCGTTATGGCTCTTTTTCACTACCGCTGGTATTACAGGTGTTGTAGGTATAGGCGTACTGCACACCTTTTTGGCCGTCACGCAACATAAGTACCGCTCTTTTTAAAAAGTCCTTTTTCAATGGGACTTCCATAGCACCGGTATTGCGAGTTTGCCTGGCAGGCCAAAAAGTGAGCGATACAGCCTATAACTACAAGATCCGTACCGTCACCTGAAAGTCAGTATTTATGAGTTTTACATTACAAAGCTGTACCATAAAACTCATAACTAAAGTGTTACAAAGTATTCTAAGACCCATAAACTACCTATTAACCCCTAAACCGAGGCCCTCCCGCATCGCAAATACTAAAATAAAATTATTAATCCCAAATCTGCCACTCCGGACATCGCCGCCACTATAATAAACCTATTAACCCCTAAATCGCTGCACTCCCGCATCGCAAACACTAGTTAAAATATTATTAATCCCTAATCTGCTGCCCCAATGTCTTCACCACCTACATACACTTATTAACCCCTAATCTGCTGTCCCTAACATCGCCGCAACCTACATTACTGTTATTAACCCCTAATCTGCTGCCCCCAAAATCGCCGCCACCTAACTACACTTATTAACCCCTAATCTGCTACCCCCAATGTCGCTGCCACTATACTAAAGTTATTAACCCCTAAACCTAACCCTAAGTCTAACCCTAACCCTAACATAACCCTAACCCTAACACCCACTAACTTTAACATAATCAAAATAATTACAAATAAAAATTGCAATTAATACATAAATTACATAAATTATTCCTATTTCAAACTAAATAAATACTTACCTGTAAAATAAAACCTAAGCTAGCAACAATATAACTAATAGTTATATTGTATCTAGCTTATATTTTATTTTTATTTCACAGGTAAGTTTGTATTTATTTTAACTAGGTAGATTAGTTATTAAATATTTATTAACTATTTACTAACTACCTAGTTAAAATAAATACAAATGTACCTGTAAAATAAAACCTAACCTGTTTTACAGTAAAACCTAACATTACACTAAAATTAAATAAATTACATTAATCAGATACAATTAACTAAATTACAAAAAAAAATAAACACTAAATTACACAAAATAAAAAAGAAATTATCAAATATTTAAACTAATTACTCCTAAGCTAATAGCCCAATCAAAATAAAAAAGCCCCCCAAAATAATAAAACCCCTAGCCTAAACTAAACTGCCAATAGCCCTTAAAGGGGCCTTTTGCTGGGCATTGCCCCAAAGATATCAGCTCTTTTACCTGGGAAATAAAAATACAAACATCCCCCCCAACAGTAAAACCCACCACCCACACAACCAACCCCCTCAAATAAAATTCTATCTAAAAAACCTAAGCTACCCATTGCCTTGAAAAGGGCATTTGGATGGGCATTGCCCTTAAAAGGGCATTCAGCCAATAGGATTGAGATTTAATTCTAATGGCTGATCCAATCAGCCAATAGGATTGAGCTCACATTCTATTGGCTGATTGGCTATTTATTTTAATCTCATCTTGAGCTTCTTTATAAAAGCAAAATGCATCTCTATGTTTTTTTGCTTCTAGGTATGCTTTCCAATTTTCGTCATTACTATGCTGCATATATTACTGATATTTATTAATGATATAACTCGTGAGTTGGGTCCAATAATTATTATATTTCTTTTTCCATTTAACTAGATAAGTCAAAATATCACCTCTTATTACTGCTTTAAATGCTTGCCATAGTTTAAACGCTTGCCATACTGTCTCCAGATTATTGACTGACGTTTTGCTTCTAACATAATAAAAATCCCACTTACCTGAATGCTTAAATAATGAAAGGAGGATGGGTGCATGGTCTGAAATAGTTATAGGCATTATTACAGCATTTTATACTATGAAAAATAATTTTTCACTTATTAAAAACATATCAATACGTGATAGAGATTTATATGTCTTTGAGAGACATGTGAATTCTTGAATATCCGGGTATGTATTTCTCCATATATCTATCATCCCTAAATTATAGCGGACCTTCCTCAATATTTTAATATCTCGATTAACTGGGTGGTCATTTTTCTTACTTCGCTTCCTATCCAGTTGCCATGACGAAATTAGGTTCAAATCTCCCCCCCCAAAATGATATTTTTTTATCAAACTCTAATAATTTATCCTGGATTAATTTCCAAAAGGGGCCTTTTTTCATTAGGGCTATAGACATTACAGATCACCACTCTCCTGTTATCCAACTTCACTTCAAGTATAATATACCTACCCTGTGCATCCACTTCTTTCCTAAGGATTTGATATTGCATATTTTTCCTAAAAAGTATTGCCAAACCTCTCTTTCGATGTGCCCCAGGAGCATAGACCACCTCTCCTACCCACCCCCACTTCAACTTTTGACTTTCTATTTCCCCCAAGGGCGTTTCTTGTATAAATCCTATATCCATTCTTAATTTATTGAAATGCTGTTAAACCAATTTCCTTTTAATAGGAGATGAAAATCCCCCTACATTCCAAGACCCCAGAGTATACATCCTAAATTACCTCGAGGCAGACTCTTGAGGGGTGTCCCTCCTACCCCCGGGGCCTATCACGGAGAAGAGGGGAGCAACACAACATGCATTTTCCAACTTAATCCTAACAGTAGCCCTTACCCTAGCCTCATTCCACTTAGTCCTAACACTAGTTAAAACCCTTCCCTAGCTTTATCACTAACCTTTATCTAACACTAGCCCAAACCATAACCCTAGCCTTATTATTATTAGACCTAGCCTTAACCTACTCATCCTAACACTAATCCAATCCCTAACCCAAGCCTCATCCATAACCTTATCGCATCATTAGCCCAAACCCTAATCCTATCCGTATCCGTAATCTAGTCCTAGCACTAACCCTAACTTAAGCCCTATCCCTTACCTAAACCTAACACTAGTGCTAGCGTTATCCCACCTAATGCTAACTCTAGTCCAAACCCTAGCCTTTTTTCCACTTAGTCCTAACACTAGTCCAAACCCTAACTTTTCCCTAATCTAGTCCTAACACTAGCTCAAAACCTAAACCTAGCCTTAGCCCCAACCTAGTCCTAACACTTGTCCAAACCACAACCATAGCCTTAGCCTTAAACTAATCTTAACAAGAGCCCCAACCTAGTCCTAACACTAGCCAAACCCATAACCTAGTCCTAGCTCTAGCCCAAACCTTTAGCCTAGTTTAACCTTAAACCTAGCCTTATCTAAAACCTAAACCTTGCACTAGCCTAAACCCTATTCCTAATCTTAACCTTGAATCTATCCCTAACCCTACCACAAGCCCAACCCATAACTTTAAGCATAGCTCTAATCTTAACCCTTACATAGCCCTGACACTACCCTAAGCAATAACCCTAAGCCTGGTCCTAATCATAATTTTACCTTAACCCCAACATTGCCGTAAAACTATATCAATTCTTAACTCTAAGCCTAACCCTTATACTAAAGCAAACCCTAACCTTAACCCAAGCCCTAACATAATACTAATAATATCAATTTAGGATAATATTAGTCTAACCCTATCCATCATTTTATGACTGAAACCATAGTCCCAAGACTAACCTAGTTTTAACACTTAGCGTAACCCATGTCCTTACCATAGCCATAACCCTAATCCTAGTATTAAAACTAACTATAAATTTAGTCCTACTCCAAACCTTAAAGTAAGCCATAACCCTAATCCTAGTATTAAAACTAACTATAAATTTAGTCCTACTCCAAACCTTAAAGTAAGCCATAACCCTAGCCGTAAAGGGACATAAAACCCAAATATTTTTTTTTAAGATTCAGATAGAGCACACAATTTTAAAAACATTTTCTAATTTAATTCTATTATCAAATGTTCTTCAATTTCTTGTTATCTTTTCCTGAAAAGCAGATATTAAAGCTCAGGAGCATGCACATGTCTGGAGCAGTGTATGGCAGAAGTTTTGCAAGAAAGTTTTAGATGGCAACACTATTTTCTGTCATGTAGTGCTCTAGCTAACTACCTAGGTATCTCTTCAACAAAAGAATACTATGGGAATGAAGCAAATTTGATAATAGAAATATAAAAGAAACGTTTAAAATTGTATGCTCATCAGCACAACAAGGTTCAGCCCACTGCGAGCCTGGCAAACCCTGGAAAACCCAAACAGGTGAGATGATCTAAAGCTCGCCGCTCAGGTGAGATGATCTAAACCTCGCCACTCAGATGAGATAATCTAAAGCTCGTCACTCAGATGAGATGATCTAAAGCTCGCCGCTCAGGTAAGATGATCTAAACCTCGCCGCTCAGATGAGATGATCTAAAGCTCTCCGCTCAGGTAAGATGATCTAAAGCTCCCCGCTCAGATGAGATGATCTAAAGCTCTGGGGTCAGGTGAGATGATCTAAAGCTCTCCACTCAGGTGAGATGATCTAAAGCTCTGGGGTCAGATGAGATGATCTAAAGCTCGTCGCTCAGATGAGATGATCTAAAGCTCGCCGCTCAGGTGAGATGATCTAAACATCGCTGCTCAGATGAGATGATCTAAAGCTCACCGCTCAGGTAAGATGATCTAAAGCTCACCGCTCAGATGAGATGATCTAAAGCTCTGGGGTCAGGTGAGATGATCTAAAGCTCACCACTCAGGTGAGATGATCTAAAGCTCTCCGCTCAGGTGAGATGATCTAAAGCTCGCCGCTCAGGTGAGATGATGTAAACCTCGCCACTCAGATGAGATGATCTAAAGCTAGTCGCTCAGATGAGATGATCTAAAACTCGCCGCTCAGGTAAGATGATCTAAACCTCGCCGCTCAGATGAGATGATCTAAAGCTCTCCGCTCAGGTAAGATGATCTAAAGCTCACCGCTCAGATGAGATGATCTAAAGCTCGTCGCTCAGATGAGATGATCTAAAGCTCTCCGCTCAGGTGAGATGATCTAAAGCTCGCCGCTCAGGTGAGATGATGTAAACCTCGCCACTCAGATGAGATGATCTAAAGCTCGTCGCTCAGATGAGATGATCTAAAACTCGCCGCTCAGGTAAGATGATCTAAACCTCGCCTCTCAGATGAGATGATCTAAAGCTCTCCGCTCAGGTAAGATGATCTAAAGCTCACCGCTCAGATGACATGATCTAAAGCCCTGGGGTCAGGTGAGATGATCTAAAGCTCTCCGCTCAGGTGAGATGATCTAAAGCTCTGGGGTCAGATGAGATGATCTAAAGCTCGTCGCTCAGATGAGATGATCTAAAGCTCGCCACTCAGGTGAGATGATCTAAACATCGCCGCTCAGATGAGATGATCTAAAGCTCACCGCTCAGGTGAGATGATCTAAAGCTCACCGCTCAGGTGAGATGATCTAAAGCTCTCTGCTCAGGTGAGATGATCTAAAGCTCACCGCTCAGGTGAGATGATCTAAAGCTCTCTGCTCAGGTGAGATGATCTAAAGCTCTCGGCTCAGGTGAGATGATCTAAAGCTCGCCGCTCAGGTGAGATGATCTAAACATCGCCGCTCAGATGAGATGATCTAAAGCTCACCGCTCAGGTGAGATGATCTAAAGCTCACCGCTCAGGTGAGATGATCTAAAGCTCTCTGCTCAGGTGAGATGATCTAAAGCTCACCGCTCAGGTGAGATGATCTAAAGCTCTCTGCTCAGGTGAGATGATCTAAAGCTCTCCGCTCAGGTGAGATGATCTAAAGTTTGATGCTCAGATGAGATGATCTAAAGCTCTCCACTCAGGTCAGATGATCTAAAGCTCACCGCTCAGGTAAGATGGTCTAAGAGCTTGATGATATAATCTTCGCCAGCTCAAACTTTCTTTTTCTCACTGACACTCGCAGGGCTGCCCCGTTGCAATGATTGTAAAAAAGGGGCAGTCCCTGCGAGTTGCGAGATGGCTCCTATTAAAAGTATTGGAGCTCGCTGGTTAGGGAAACTTTGCTCCTTAGTGCGAAGTTATCAGGGAGCAGGGGGAGCACTTTAAAATTAAAATCCTGCAGCCAATATAACTCACATTACGCTGCTTTCTGCTTATAGCATCTTACATTCGCCTATATTTTAGTATGCACTTGTTTTTCTATTGGGGTTATAAGTGTTCGTATTATTTTGAGAAAAACTTGCCACCTTTTAGTTGGCGAGAAAAAACTGTGATATCTGCAGTGCGAAAATCTTTATAGAATTACGCTGGGATTAGTGAGACATTGTCATATACGCCCATGGAATGTCCAGGTTCAGCCCATTTTACGAAAAAACAACAATTACAGTGTGCGTTTTGTATTTATAAATTCAAATTTCTGAGTGATTTTTGCACATCCAGTGTACTACAATTACGATTTACGCTGTGCATATTTAATTTTATTTATTCCTGTGTAAAATACATACTAATTTAACTTTTTTGTTAACATATGGTTTTTGGTGAAGAATTTTGTTGCGATTTTTGATGCATCTTAACAATACAATTTTTTCCTGCTTATTTTTGTGTGAATGGTTCAAATATTTGTTTTGTATAATGTTCAAAATATGAATTTTGTTGTGCACATTTCATATGAAAATGCAGTATACGCCCCTTAGCGAGAAACACTGTTTTCAGGGTAAAAAATGGATTTAGATCATTCCACCAGGGAAATAGGACTTGCGAGCATTCATTAATAATCTCGCCAGCCCAGAGAGCTTTCAATCATTGAGCCCTAAAGCTCATCACTCAGATGAGATGATCTAAAGCTTATCGCTCATGTGAGATGATCTAAAGCTCTCCGCTCAGATGAGATGATCTAAAGCTTTGGGGTCAGGTGAGATGATTTAAAGCTCTCCGCTCAGATGAGATGATCTAAAGCTCTGGGGTCAGGTGAGATGATCTAAAGCTCTCCGCTCAGGTGAGATGATCTAAAGCTCACCGCTCAGGTGAGATGATCTTAAGCTCTCTGCTCAGGTAAGATGATCTAAAGCTCTGGGGTCAGGTGAGATGATCTAAAGCTCTCCACTCAGGTGAGATGATCTAGAGCTCACCGCTCAAGTGATATGATCTAAAGCTCGCCGCTCAGGTGAGATGATCTAAAGCTTAATACTCAGGTGAGATGATCTAAAGCTCTCTGCTCAGATGAGATGATCTAAAGCTCTCCACTCAGATGAGATGATCTAAAGCTCTGGGGTCAGGTGACATGATCTAAAGCTCTCTGCTCATGTGAGATGATCTAAAGCTCTCCACTCAGGTGAGATGACCTAAAGCTCACCGCTCAGGTGAGATGATCTAAAGCTCACCGCTCAGGTGAGATGATCTAAATCTCTCGGCTCAGGTGAGATGATCTAAAGCTCTTGGCTTATGTGAGATGATCTAAAGCTCTCCGCTCAGATGAGATGATCTAAAGCTCTCAGCTCAGGTGAGATGATCTAAAGCTCTCCGCTCAGGTGAAATGATCTAAAGCTCTCCGCTCAGGTGAGATGATCTAAAGCTCTCCGCTCAGGTGAGATGATCTAAAGCTCTCCGCTCAGGTGAGATGATCTAAAGCTGGATACTCAGATGAGATGATCTAAAGCTCTCCGCTCAGGTGAGATGATCTAAAGCTCTGGGGTCAGATTAGATGATCTAAAGCTCGTCGCTCAGATGAGATGATCTAAAGCTCGCCGCTCAGGTGAGATGATCTAAACATCGCTGCTCAGATGAGATGATCTAAAGCTCACCGCTCAGGTAAGATGATCTAAAGCTCACCGCTCAGATGAGATGATCTAAAGCTCTGGGGTCAGGTGAGGTGATCTAAAGCTCACCACTGAGGTGAGATGATCTAAAGCTCTCCGCTCAGGTGAGATGATCTAAAGCTCGCCGCTGAGGTGAGATGATGTAAACCTCGCCACTCAGATGAGATGATCTAAAGCTCGTCGCTCAGATGAGATGATCTAAAACTCGCCGCTCAGGTAAGATGATCTAAACCTCGCCACTCAGATGAGATGATCTAAAGCTCTCCGCTCAGGTAAGATGATTTAAAGCTCACCGCTCAGATGACATGATCTAAAGCCCTGGGGTCAGGTGAGATGATCTAAAGCTCTCCGCTCAGGTGAGATGATCTAAAGCTCTGGGGTCAGATGAGATGATCTAAAGCTCGTCGCTCAGATGAGATGATCTAAAGCTCGCCGCTCAGGTGAGATGATCTAAACAGCGCCGCTCAGATGAGATGATCTAAAGCTCACCGCTCAGGTGAGATGATCTAAAGCTCACCGCTCAGGTGAGATGATCTAAAGCTCTCTACTCAGGTGAGATGATCTAAAGCTCACCGCTCAGGTGAGATGATCTAAAGCTCTCTGCTCAGGTGAGATGATCTAAAGCTCTCGGCTCAGGTGAGATGATCTAAAGCTCGCCGCTCAGGTGAGATGATCTAAACATCGCCGCTCAGATGAGATGATCTAAAGCTCACCGCTCAGGTGAGATGATCTAAAGCTCACCGCTCAGGTGAGATGATCTAAAGCTCTCTGCTCAGGTGAGATGATCTAAAGCTCACCGCTCAGGTGAGATGATCTAAAGCTCTCTGCTCAGGTGAGATGATCTAAAGCTCACCGCTCAGGTGAGATGATCTAAAGTTTGATGCTCAGATGAGATGATCTAAAGCTCTCCACTCAGGTCAGATGATCTAAAGCTCACCGCTCAGGTAAGATGGTCTAAGAGCTTGATGATATAATCTTCGCCAGCTCAAACTTTCTTTTTCTCACTGACACTCGCAGGGCTGCCCCGTTGCAATGATCGTAAAAAAGGGGCAGTCCCTGCGAGTTGCGAGATGGCTCCTATTAAAAGTATTGGAGCTCGCTGGTTAGGGAAACTTTGCTCCTTAGTGCGAAGTTATAAGGGAGCAGGGGGAGCACTTTAAAATTAAAATCCTGCAGCCAATATAACTCACATTACGCTGCTTTCTGCTTATAGCATCTTACATTCGCCTATATTTTAGTATGCACTTGTTTTTCTATTGGGGTTATAAGTGTTCGTATTATTTTGAGAAAAGCTTGCCACCTTTTAGTTGGTGAGAAAAAACTGTGATATCTGCAGTGCGAAAATCTTTATAGAATTACGCTGGGATTAGTGAGACATTGTCATATACGCTCATGGAATGTCCAAGTTCAGCCCATTTTACGAAAAAACAACAATTACAGTGTGCGTTTTGTATTTATAAATTCAAATTTCAGAGTGATTTTTGCACATCCAGTGTACTACAATTACGATTTACGCTGTGCATATTTAATTTTAATTATTCCTGTGTAAAATACATACTAATTTAACTTTTTTGTTAACATATGGTTTTTGGTGAAGAATTTTGTTGCGATTTTTGATGCATCTTAACAATACAATTTTTTCCTGCTTATTTTTGTGTGAATGGTTCAAATATTTGTTTTGTATAATGTTCAAAATACGAATTTTGTTGTGCACATTTCATATGAAAATGCAGTATACGCCCCTTAGCGAGAAACCCTGTTTTCAGGGTAAAAAATGGATTTAGATCATTCCACCAGGGAAATAGGACTTTCGACCCTTCATTAATAATCTCGCCAGCCCAGAGAGCTTTCAATCATCGAGCCCTAAAGCTCATCACTCAGATGAGATGATCTAAAGCTTATCGCTCAGGTGAGATGATCTAAAGTTCTCCGATCAGATGAGATGATCTAAAGCTTTGGGGTAAGGTGAGATGATTTAAAGCTCTCCGCTCAGATGAGATGATCTAAAGCTCTGGGGTCAGGTGAGATGATCTAAAGCTCTCCGCTCAGGTGAGATGATCTAAAGCTCACCGCTCAGGTGAGATGATCTTAAGCTCTCTGCTCAGGTAAGATGATCTAAAGCTCTGGGGTCAGGTGAGATGATCTAAAGCTCTGGGGTCAGGTGAGATGATCTAGAGCTCACCACTCAAGTGATATGATCTAAAGCTCGCCTCTCAGGTGAGATGATCTAAAGCTTAATACTCAGGTGAGATGATCTAAAGCTCTCTGCTCAGATGAGATGATCTAAAGCTCTCCACTCAGATGAGATGATCTAAAGCTCTGGGGTCAGGTGAGATGATCTAAAGCTCTCCGCTCAGGTGACATGATCTAAAGCTCTCTGCTCATGTGAGATGATCTAAAGCTCTCCACTCAGGTGAGATGACCTAAAGCTCACCGCTCAGGTGAGATGATCTAAAGCTCACCGCTCAGGTGAGATGATCTAAATCTCTCGGCTCAGGTGAGATGATCTACAGCTCCTGGCTCAGGTGAGATGATCTAAAGCTCTCCGCTCAGATGAGATGATCTAAAGCTCTCAGCTCAGGTGAGATGATCTAAAGCTCTCCGCTCAGGTGAAATGATCTAAAGCTCTCCGCTCAGGTTAGATGATCTAAAGCTCTCCGCTCAGGTGAGATGATCTAAAGCTGGATACTCAGATGAGATGATCTAATGCTCTCCGCTCAGGTGAGATGATCTAAAGCTCTGGGGTCAGATTAGATGATCTAAAGCTCGTCGCTCAGATGAGATGATCTAATGCTCGCCGCTCAGGTGAGATGATCTAAACATCGCTGCTCAGATGAGATGATCTAAAGCTCACCGCTCAGGTAAGATGATCTAAAGCTCACCGCTCAGATGAGATGATCTAAAGCTCTGGGGTCAGGTGAGATGATCTAAAGCTCACCACTGAGGTGAGATGATCTAAAGCTCTCCGCTCAGGTGAGATGATCTAAAGCTCGCCGCTGAGGTGAGATGATGTAAACCTCGCCACTCAGATGAGATGATCTAAAGCTCGTCGCTCAGATGAGATGATCTAAAACTCGCCGCTCAGGTAAGATGATCTAAACCTCGCCGCTCAGATGAGATGATCTAAAGCTCTCCGCTCAGGTAAGATGATCTAAAGCTCACCGCTCAGATGACATGATCTAAAGCCCTGGGGTCCGGTTGAGATGATCTAAAGCTCTCCGCTCAGGTGAGATGATCTAAAGCTCTGGGGTCAGATGAGATGATCTAAAGCTCGTCGCTCAGATGAGATGATCTAAAGCTCGCCGCTCAGGTGAGATGATCTAAACATCGCCGTTCAGATGAGATGATCTAAAGCTCGCCGCTCAGGTGAGATGATCTAAAGCTCACCGCTCAGGTGAGATGATCTAAAGCTCTCTACTCAGGTGAGATGATCTAAAGCTCACCGCTCAGGTGAGATGATCTAAAGCTCTCTGCTCAGGTGAGATGATCTAAAGCTCTCGGCTCAGGTGAGATGATCTAAAGCTCGCCGCTCAGGTGAGATGATCTAAACATCGCCGCTCAGATGAGATGATCTAAAGCTCACCGCTCAGGTGAGATGATCTAAAGCTCACCGCTCAGGTGAGATGATCTAAAGCTCTCTGCTCAGGTGAGATGATCTAAAGCTCACCGCTCAGGTGAGATGATCTAAAGCTTTCTGCTCAGGTGAGATGATCTAAAGCTCTCCGCTCAGGTGACATGATCTAAAGTTTGATGCTCAGATGAGATGATCTAAAGCTCTCCACTCAGGTCAGATGATCTAAAGCTCACCGCTCAGGTAAGATGGTCTAAGAGCTTGATGATATAATCTTCGCCAGCTCAAACTTTCTTTTTCTCGCTGACACTCGCAGGGCTGCCACGTTGCAATGATCGTAAAAAAGGGGCAGTCTCTGCGAGTTGCGAGATGGCTCCTATTAAAAGTATTGGAGCTCGCTGGTTAGGGAAACTTTGCTCCTTAGTGCGAAGTTATCAGGGAGCAGGGGGAGCACTTTAAAATTAAAATCCTGCAGCCAATATAACTCACATTACGCTGCTTTCTGCTTATAGCATCTTACATTCGCCTATATTTTAGTATGCACTTGTTTTTCTATTGGGGTTATAAGTGTTCATATTATTTTGAGAAAAGCTTGCCACCTTTTAGTTGGCGAGAAAAAACTGTGATATCTGCAGTGCGAAAATCTTTAAAGAATTACGCTGGGATTAGTGAGACATTGTCATATACGCCCATGGAATGTCCAAGTTCAGCCCATTTTACGAAAAAACAACAATTACAGTGTGCGTTTTGTATTTATAAATTCAAATTTCTGAGTGATTTTTGCACATCCAGTGTACTACAATTACGATTTACGCTGTGCATATTTAATTTTATTTATTCCTGTGTAAAATACATACTAATTTAACTTTTTTGTTAACATATGGTTTTTGGTGAAGAATTTTGTTGCGATTTTTGATGCATCTTAACAATACAATTTTTTCCTGCTTATTTTTGTGTGAATGGTTCAAATATTTGTTTTGTATAATGTTCAAAATACGAATTTTGTTGTGCACATTTCATATGAAAATGCAGTATATGCCCCTTAGCGAGAAACCCTGTTTTCAGGGTAAAAAATGGATTTAGATCATTCCACCAGGGAAATAGGACTTGCGAGCATTCATTAATAATCTCGCCAGCCCAGAGAGCTTTCAATCATCGAGCCCTAAAGCTCATCACTCAGATGAGATGATCTAAAGCTTATCACTCAGGTGAGATGATCTAAAGCTCTCCGCTCAGATGAGATGATCTAAAGCTTTGGGGTCAGGTGAGATGATTTAAAGCTCTCCGCTCAGATGAGATGATCTAAAGCTCTGGGGTCAGGTGAGATGATCTAAAGCTCTCCGCTCAGGTGAGATGATCTAAAGCTCACCGCTCAGGTGAGATGATCTTAAGCTCTCTGCTCAGGTAAGATGATCTAAAGCTCTGGGGTCAGGTGAGATGATCTAAAGCTCTCCACTCAGGTGAGATGATCTAGAGCTCACCGCTCAAGTGATATGATCTAAAGTTCGCCGCTCAGGTGAGATGATCTAAAGCTTAATACTCAGGTGAGATGATCTAAAGCTCTCTGCTCAGATGAGATGATCTAAAGCTCTCCACTCAGATGAGATGATCTAAAGCTCTGGGGTCAGGTGAGATGATCTAAAGCTCTCCGCTCAGGTGACATGATCTAAAGCTCTCTGCTCATGTGAGATGATCTAAAGCTCTCCACTCAGGTGAGATGACCTAAAGCTCACCGCTCAGGTGAGATGATCTAAAGCTCACCGCTCAGGTGAGATGATCTAAATCTCTCGGCTCAGGTGAGATGATCTAAAGCTCTTGGCTCAGGTGAGATGATCTAAAGCTCTCCGCTCAGATGAGATGATCTAAAGCTCTCAGCTCAGGTGAGATGATCTAAAGCTCTCCGCTCAGGTGAAATGATCTAAAGCTCTCCGCTTAGGTGAGATGATCTAAAGCTCTCCGCTCAGGTGAGATGATCTAAAGCTCTCCGCTCAGGTGAGATGATCTAAAGCTGGATACTCAGATGATATGATCTAAAGCTCTCCGCTCAGGTGAGATGATCTAAAGCTCTCCACTCAGGTGAGATGGTCTAAGAGCTTGATGATATAATCTTTGCCAGCTCAAACCTTCTTTTTCTCGCTGACACTCGCAGGGCTGCCCCGGTGCAATGATCTTAAAAAAAAGGGCAGTCCCTGCGAGTTGCGAGATGGCTCCTATTAAAAGTATTGAAGCTTGCTGGTTAGGGAAACTTTGCTCCTTAGTGCGAAGTTATCAGGGAGCAGGGGGAGCACTTTAAAATTAAAATCCTGCAGCCAATATAACTCACATTACGCTGCTTTCTGCTTATAGCATCTTACATTCGCCTATATTTTAGTATGCACTTGTTTTTCTATTGGGGTTATAAGTGTTCGTATTATTTTGAGAAAAGCTTGCCACCTTTTAGTTGGCGAGAAAAAACTGTGATATCTGCAGTGCGAAAATCTTTATAGAATTACGCTGGGATTAGTGAGACATTGTAATATACGCCCATGGAATGTCCAAGTTCAGCCCATTTTATGAACAAACATTAATTACAGTGTGTGTTTTGTATTTATAAATTCAAATTTCTGTGTGATTTTTGCACATCCAGTGTACTACAATTACGATTTACGCTGTGCATATTTAATTTATTCCTGTGTAAATTACATACTAATTTAACTTTTTTGTTAACATACAATTTTTGGTGAAGAATTTTGTTGCGATTTTTGATGCATCTTAACAATACAATTTTTTCCTGCTTATTTTTGTGTGAATGGTTCAAATATTTGTTTTGTATAATGTTCAAAATACAAATTTTGTTGTGCACATTTCATATGAAAATGCAGTATACGCCCCTTAGCGAGAAACCCTGTTTTCAGGGTAAAAAATGGATTTAGATCATTCCACCAGGGAAATAGAAGGACTGGCGAACATTCATTAATAATCTCGCCAGCCCAGAGAGCTTTCAATCATCGAGCCCTAAAGCTCATTACTCAGGTGAGATGATCTAAAGCTTATCGCTCAGGTGAGATGATCTAAAGCTCACCACTCAGGTGAGATGATCTAAAGCTCACCGCTCAGGTGAGATGATCTAAATCTCTCAGCTCAGGTGAGATGATCTAAAGCTCTCGGCTCAGGTGAGATGATCTAAAGCTCTCCGCTCAGATGAGATGATCTAAAGCTCTCAGCTCAGGTGAGATGATCTAAAGCTCTCCGCTCAGGTGAGATGATCTAAAGCTCTCCGCTCAGGTGAGATGATCTAAAGCTTGATGCTCAGATGAGATGATCTAAAGCTTGATGCTCAGATGAGATGATCTAAAGCACTCCGCTCAGGTGAGATGATCTAAAGCTCACCGCTCAGGTGAGATGGTCTAAGAGCTTGATGATATAACCTTCTTTTTCTCGCTGACACTCGCAGGGCTGCCCCGGTGCAATGATCGTAAAAAAAGGGCAGTCCCTGCGAGTTGCGAGATGGCTCCTATTAAAAGTATTGGAGCTTGGGAAACTTTGCTCCTTAGTGCGAAGTTATCAGAGAGCAGGGGGAGCACTTTAAAATTAAAATCCTGCAGCCAATATAACTCACATTAAGCTGCTTTCTGCTTATAGCATCTTACATTCGCCTATATTTTAGTATGCACTTGTTTTTCTATTGGGGTTATAAGTGTTCGTATTATTTTGAGAAAAGCTTGCCACCTTTTAGTTGGCGAGAAAAAACTGTGATATCTGCAGTGCGAAAATCTTTATAGAATTACGCTGGGATTAGTGAGACATTGTCATATACGCCCATGGAACGTCCAAGTTCAGCCCATTTTACGAAAAAACAACAATTACAGTGTGTGTTTTGTATTTATAAATTCAAATTTCTGAGTGATTTTTGCACATCCAGTGTACTACAATTACGATTTACGCTGTGCATATTTAATTTATTCCTGTGTAAATTACATACTAATTTAACTTTTTTTTTTAACATACAATTTTTGGTGAAGAATTTTGTTGCGATTTTTGATGCATCTTAACAATACAATTTTTTCCTGCTTATTTTTGTGTGAATGGTTCAAAAATTTGTTTTGTATAATGTTCAAAATACGAATTTTGTTGTGCACATTTCATATGAAAATGCAGTATCCGCCCCTTAGCGAGAAACCCTGTTTTCAGGGTAAAAAATGGATTTAGATCATTCCACCAGGGAAATAGAAGGACTGGCGAGCATTCATTAATAATCTCGCCAGCCCAGAGAGCTTTCAATCATCGAGCCCTAAAGCTCATCACTCAGGTGAGATGATCTAAAGCTTATCGCTCAGGTGAGATGATCTAAAGCTCTCCGCTCAGATGAGATGATCTAAAGCTCTGGGGTCAGGTGAGATGATCTAAAGCTCTCCGCTCAGGTGAGATGATCTAAAGCTCACCGCTCATGTGAGATGATCTAAAGCTCTCAGCTCAGGTGAGATGATCTAAAGCTCTCCGCTCAGATGAGATGATCTAAAGCTGTGGGGTCAGGTAAGATGATCTAAAGCTCTCCACTCAGGTGAGATGATCTAGAGCTCACCGCTCAGGTGATATGATCTAAAGCTCGCCAATCAGGTGAGATGATCTAAAGCTTAATACTCAGGTGAGATGATCTAAAGCTCTCCGCTCAGATGAGATGATCTAAAGCTCTCCACTCAGATGAGATGATCTAAAGCTCTAGGGACAGGTGAGATGATCTAAAGCTCTCCGCTCAGGTGACATGATCTAAAGCTCTCTGCTCATGTGAGATGATCTAAAGCTCTCCGCTCAGGTGAGATGACCTAAAGCTCACCGCTCAGGTGAGATGATCTAAAGCTCACCGCTCAGGTGAGATGATCTAAATCTCTTGGCTCAGGTGAGATGATCTAAAGCTCTCGGCTCAGGTGAGATGATTTAAAGCTCTCTGCTCAGATGAGATGATCTAAAGCTCTCAGCTCAGGTGAGATGATCTAAAGCTCTCCGTTCAGGTGAGATGATCTAAAGCTCTCTGCTCAGGTGAGATGATCTAAAGCTCTCCACTCAGATGAGATGATAAAAAGCTCTCCGCTCAGGTGAGATGATCTAAAGCTCTCCGCTCAGGTGAGATGATTTAAAGCTTGATGCTCAGGTGAGCTGATCTAAAGCTCTTTGACTCAGGTGAGATGATCTAAATCGCTCCGCTCAGGTGAGATGATCTAAAGCTCACCGCTCAGGTGAGATGATCTAAAGCTCACTGCTCAGGCGAGATGTTCTAAAGCTCACTGCTTAGGTGAGATGATCTAAAGCTCTCCGCTCAGGTGACTTGATCTAAAGCTCTCTGCTCATGTGAGATGATCTAAAGCTCTCCGCTCAGGTGAGATGACCTAAAGCTCACCGCTCAGGTGAGATGATCTAAAGCTCACCGCTCAGGTGAGATGATCTAAATCTCTTGGCTCAGGTGAGATGATCTAAAGCTCTCGGCTCAGGTGAGATGATTTAAAGCTCTCTGCTCAGATGAGATGATCTAAAGCTCTCAGCTCAGGTGAGATGATCTAAAGCTCTCCGTTCAGGTGAGATGATCTAAAGCTCTCCACTCAGATGAGATGATATAAAGCTCTCCGCTCAGGTGAGATGATCTAAAGCACTCCGCTCAGGTGAGATGATTTAAAGCTCGATGCTCAGGTGAGATGATCTAAAGCTCTTTGACTCTAAATCGCTCCGCTCAGGTGAGATGATCTTAAGCTCACCGCTCAGGTGAGATGATCTAAAGCTCACTGCTCAGGCGAGATGTTCTAAAGCTCACTGCTTAGGTGAGATGATCTAAAGCTCACTGCTTAGGTGAGATGATCTCAACTCTCCGCTCAGGTGAGGTAATCTAAAGCTCACAGCTCAGATGAGATGATCTAACGCTCGCCGCTCAGGTGAGATGGTCTAAAGCTCACAGCTTAGGTGAGATGATCTATAGCTCACCGCTCAGGTGAGATGATCTAAAGCTCTCCACTCAGATGAGATGATCTAAAGCTCTTCACTCAGGTGAGATGATCTAGAGCTCACCGCTCAGGTGATATGATCTAAAGCTCGCCACTCAGGTGAGATGATCTAAAGCTTAATACTCAGATGAGATGATCTAAAGCTCTCCACTCAGATGAGATGATCTAAAGCTCTGGGGACAGGTGGGATGATCTAAAGCTCTCCGCTCAGATGAGATGATCTAAAGCTCTGGGGACAGGTGGGATGATCTAAAGCTCTCCGCTCAGGTGACATGATCTAAAGCTCTCTGCTCATGTGAGATGATCTAAAGCTCTCCGCTCAGGTGAGATGACCTAAAGCTCACCGCTCAGGTGAGATGATCTAAAGCTCACCGCTCAGGTGAGATGATCTAAATCTCTCGGCTCAGGTGAGATGATCTAAAGCTCTCAGCTCAGGTGAGATGATCTAAAGCTCTCCGCTCAGATGAAATGATCTAAAGCTCTTAGCTCAGGTGAGATGATCTAAAGCTCTTCGTTCAGGTGAGATGATCTAAAGCTCTACGCTCAGGTGAGATGATCTAAAGCTCTCCACTCAGATGTGATGATATAAAGCTCTCCGCTCAGGTGAGATGATCTAAAGCTCTCCGCTCAGGTGAGATGATTTAAAGCTCGATGCTCAGGTGAGATGATCTAAAGCTCTTTGACTCAGGTGAGATGATCTAAATCGCTCCGCTCAGGTGAGATGATCTAAAGCTCACTGCTCAGGCGAGATGTTCTAAAGCTCACTGCTAGGTGAGATGATCTAAAGCTCACTGCTTAGGTGAGATGATCTCAAGCTCTCCGCTCAGGTGAGGTAATCTAAAGCTCACCGCTCAGATGAGATGATCTAAAGCTCGCCGCTCAGGTGAGATGGTCTAAAGCTCACAGCTTAGGTGAGATGATCTATAGCTCACCGCTCAGGTGAGATGATCTAAAGCTCACCGCTCAGTTGAGATGATGTAAAGCTCACTGCTCAGGTGACGTAATCTAAAGGTCACCACTCAGGTTAGATAATCTAAAGCTCTCCGCACAGGTTAGATGATCTAAAGCTCACCGCTCAGGTGAGATGATCCAAAGCTCACTGCTCAGTTGAGGTGATCTAAAGCTCACTGCTCATTTGAGATGATCTAAAGCTCACCGCTCAGGTGAGATGATCTAAAGCTCACTGCTTAGGTGAGATGATCTAAAGCTCGCCACTCAGGTAAGATGATCTAAAGCTCGCCGCTCTAGTGAGATGTTCTAAAATTTGCCATTCAGGTGAGATGATTTAAAGTTCACTGCTCAGGTGAGATGCTCTAATTTTTGCCACTCAGGTGAGATGATCTAAAGCTCGCCGCTCAGGTTAGATGATATAAAGCTCACCGCTCAGGTTAGATGATCTAAAGCTCACCGCTCAGGTAAGATGATCTAAAGCTTGGCGTTTAGGTGAGATGTTCTTAAGCTCCCTGCTCAGGTGAGATGATCTAAAGCTCACTGTTTAAGTGAAATTATCTAAAGCTCTCTGCTCAGGTGAGATGATCTAAAGCTCTCTGCTCAGGTGAGATGATCTAAAGCTCTCCACTCTGATGAGATGATCTAAATATCTCTGCTCAGGTGGGATGATCTAAAGCTCTCTGCTCAGGTGAGTTTATCTAAAGCGCTCCGCTCAGGTGAGATGATCTAAAGCTCGACACTCAGATGAGATGATCTAAAGCTCGACATTCAGATGAGATGATCTAAAGCTCACTGTTCAGTTGAGATGATCTAAAGCGCTCTGCTCAGGTGAGATAATCTAAAACTCTACGCTCAGGTGAGATGATCTAAAGCTCTCCACTCAGGTGGGATGATCTAAAGGTCTCCGCTCAGGTGAGATGATCTAAAGCTCACCGCTCAGTTGAGATGATCTAAAGCTCACTGCTCAGGTGAGGTGATCTAAAGCTCACCGCTCAGATGAGATGATCTAAAGCTTGCAGCTAAGGTTAGATGATCTAAAGCTCACTGCTCAGGTGAGATGATCTAAAGCTCACCGCTCAGTTGAGGTGATCTAAAGCTCACTGCTCAGGTGAGATGATCTAAAGCTGACTGCTCAGGTGAGATGATCTAAAGCTCGCCACTCAGGTAAGATGATCTAAAGCTTGCCGCTCAGGTTAGATGATCTAAAGCTCACTGCTCAGGTTAGATGATCTAAAGCTCACCGCTCAGGTAAGAGGATCTAAAGCTTGCCGTTTAGGTGAGATGTTCTTAAGCTCCCTGCTCAGGTGAGATGATCGAAAGCTCACTGATTAAGTGAAATGATCTAAAGCTCTCTGCTCAGGTGAGATGATCTAAAGCTCTCTGCTCAGGTGAGATGATCTAAAGCTCCCCACTCAGGTGAGATGAACTAAAGCTCTCCGCTCAGGTGAGATGATATAAAGCTCACTGCTCAGGTTAGATGATCTAAAGCTCACCGCTCAGGTAAGATGATCTAAAGCTTGGCGTTTAGGTGAGATGTTCTTAAGCTCCCTGCTCAAGTGAGATGATCTAAAGCTCACTGTTTAAGTGAAATTATCTAAAGCTCTCTGCTCAGGTGAGATGATCTAAAGCTCTCTGCTCAGGTGAGATGATCTAAAGCTCACCGCTCAGGTGAGATGATCTAAATCTCTCGGCTCAGGTGAGATGATCTAAAGCTCTCAGCTCAGGTGAGATGATCTAAAGCTCTCCGCTCAGATGAGATGATCTAAAGCTCTCAGCTCAGGTGAGATGATCTAAAGCTCTCCATTCAGGTGAGATGATCTAAAGCTCTCCGCTCAGGTGAGATGATCTAAATCTCTCCACTCAGATGAGATGATATAAAGCTCTCCGCTCAGGTGAGATGATCTAAAGCTCTCCGCTCAGGTGAGATGATTTAAAGCTCGATGCTCAGGTGAGATGATCTAAAGCTCTTTGACTCAGGTGAAATGATCTAAATCGCTCCGCTCAGGTGAGATGATCTAAAGCTCACCGCTCAGGTGAGATGATCTAAAGCTCACTGCTCAGGCGAGATGTTCTAAAGCTCACTGCTTAGGTGAGATGATCTAAAGCTCACTGCTTAGGTGAGATGATCTCAAGCTCTCCATTCAGGTGAGGTAATCTAAAGCTCACCGCTCAGATGAGATGATCTAAAGCTTGCCACTCAGGTGAGATGGTCTAAAGCTCACAGCTTAGGTGAGATGATCTATAGCTCACCGCTCAGGTGAGATGATCTAAAGCTCACCGCTCAGTTGAGATGACGTAAAGCTCACTGCTCAGGTGACGTAATCTAAAGCTCACCGCTCAGGTTAGATGATCTAAAGCTCGCCGCACAGGTTAGATGATCAAAAAGCTCACCGCTCAGGTGAGATGATCTAAAGCTCACCGCTCAGTTGAGGTGATCTAAAGCTCACTGCTCATTTGAGATGATCTAAAGCTCATCGCTCAGGTGAGATGATCTAAAGCTCACTGCTTAGGTGAGATGATCTAAAGCTCGCCACTCAGGTAAGATGATCTAAAGCTCGCCGCTCTAGTGAGATGTTCTAAAGTTTGCCACTCAGGTGAGATGATTTAAAGCTCGCCGCTCAGGTTACATGATCTAAAGCTCACCGCTCAGGTAAGATGATCTAAATTTTGCCAATCAGGTGAGATGATCTAAAGCTCACCGCTCAGGTTAGATGATCTAAAGCTCACCGCTCAGGTAAGATGATCTAAAGCTTGGCGTTTAGGTGAGATGTTCTTAAGCTCCCTGCTCAGGTGAGATGATCTAAAGCTCACTGTTTAAGTGAAATTATCTAAAGCTCTCTGCTCAGGTGAGATGATCTAAAGCTCTCCACTCAGATGAGATGATCTAAATATCTCTGCTTAGGTGGGATGATCTAAAGCTCTCTGCTCAGGTGAAATGATCTAAAGCGCTCCGCTCAGGTGAGATGATCTAAAGCTCGACACTCAGATGAGATGATCTAAAGCTCGACATTCAGATGAGATGATCTAAAGCTCACCGCTGAGTTGAGATGATCTAAAGCTCTCTGCTCAGGTGAGATGATCCAAAGCTCTCCGCTCAGGTGAGATGATCTAAAGCTCTCCACTCAGGTGAGATGATCTAAAGGTCTCCGCTCAGGTGAGATGATCTAAAGCTCACCGCTCAATTGAGATGATCTAAAGCTCACTGCTCAGGTGAGGTGATCTAAAGCTCACCGCTCAGATGAGATGATCTAAAGCTTGCAGCTAAGGTTAGATGATCTAAAGCTCACTGCTCAGGTGAGATGATCTAAAGCTCACCGCTCAGTTGAGGTGATCTAAAGCTCACTGCTCAGGTGAGATGATCTAAAGCTGACCGCTCAGGTGAGATGATCTAAAGCTCACTGCTTAGGTGAGATGATCTAAAGCTCGCCACTCAGGTAAGATGATCTAAAGTTCGCCGCTCTAGTGAGATGTTCTAAAATTTGCCACTCAGGTGAGATGATTTAAAGATCACTGCTCAGATGAGATGCTCTAAATTTTGCCACTCAGGTGAGATGATCTAAAGCTCGCCGCTCAGGTTAGATGATCTAAAGCTCACTGCTCAGGTTAGATGATCTAAAGCTCACCGCTCAGGTAAGAGGATCTAAAGCTTGCCGTTTAGGTGAGATGTTCTTAAGCTCCCTGCTCAGGTGAGATGATCTAAAGCTTGGCGTTTAGGTGAGATGTTCTTAAGCTCCCTGCTCAGGTGAGATGATCTAAAGCTCACTGTTTAAGTGAAATGATCTAAAGCTCTCTGCTCATGTGAGATAATCTAAAGCTCTCTGCTCAGGTGAGATGTTGTAAAGCTCCCCACTCAGGTGAGATGATCTAAAGCTCCCCACTCAGGTGAGATGATCTAAAGCTCTCCACTCAGATGAGATGATCTAAAGCTCTCCTCTCAGGTGAGATGTTCTAAAGCTCTCCACTCAGGTGAGATGATCTTAAGCTCTCCGCTCAGGTGAGATGATCTAAAGCTCTACACTCAGATGAGATGATCTAAAGTTCTCCACTCAGGTGAGATGATCTAAAGCTCTCCGCTCAGGGGAGATAATCTAAAGCTCTCCGCTCAGGTGAGATGATCTAAAGCTCTCCGCTCAGGTGAGATGATCTTAAGCTCACCACTCAGGTGAGATTATCTAAAGCTCACTGCTCAGGGAAATGTTCTAAAGCTCACTGCTTAGGTGAGATGATCTAAAGCTCACTGCTTAGGTGAGATGATCTAAAGCTCTCCGCTCAGGTGAGATGATCTAAAGCTCACCGCTCAGGTGAGATGATCTAAAGCTCACTGCTCAGACGAGATGTTCTAAAACTCACTGCTTAGGTTAGATGATCTAAAGCTCACTGCTTAGGTGAGATGATCTCAAGTTCTCCGCTCAGGTGAGGTAATCTAAAGCTCACCACTCAGATGAGGTGATCTAAAGCTCGCCGCTCAGGTGAGATGGTCTAAAGCTCACTGCTTAGGTGAGATGATCTATAGCTCACCACTCAGGTGAGATGATCTTAAGCTCACCGCTCAGTTGAGATGATCTAAAGCTCACTGCCCAGGTGAGGTGATCTAAAGCTCACCGCTCAGGTGAGATGATCTAAAGCTCGCCGCTCAGGTGAGATGATCTAAAGCTCACCACTCATGTGAGATGATCTAAAGCTCACCGCTCAGTTGAGGTGATCTAAAGCTCACTGCTCAGGTGAGATGATCTAAAGCTCACCGCTCAGGTGAGATGATCTAAAGCTCACTGCTTAGGTGAGATGATCTAAAGCTCGCCACTCAGGTAAGATAATCTAAAGCTCGCCGCTCTAGTGAGATGTTCTAAAGTTGGCCACTCAGGTGAGATAATTTAAAGTTCACTGCTCAGGAGAGATGCTCTAAATTTTGCCACTCAGGTGAGATGATCTAAAGCTCGCTGCTCAGGTTAGATGATCTAAAGCTCACCGCTCAGGTTAGATGATCTAAAGCTCACCGCTCAGGTAAGAGGATCTAAAGCTTGGCGTTTAGGTGAGATGTTCTTAAGCTCCCTGCTCAGGTGAGATGATCTAAAGCTCACTGCTCAGGTGAGATGATCTAAAGCTCCCCACTCAGGTGAGATGATCTAAAGCTCTCCTCCACTCAGATGAGATGATCTAAAGCTCTCCACTCGCGTGAGATGATCTAAGCTCTCCACTCAGGTGAGATGATCTAAAGCTCTCCGCTCAGGTGAGATGATCTAAAGTTCGACACTCAGATGAGATGATATAAAGCTCTCCGCTTAGGTGAGATGATCTAAAGCTCTCCACTCAGGTGAGATGATCTTAAGCTCACCACTCAGTTGAAATGATCTAAAGCTCTCCGCTCAGGTGAGATGATCTAAAGCTCTTTGACTCAGGTGAGATGATCTAAATCGCTCCGCTCAGGTGAGATGATCTAAAGCTCACCGCTCAGGTGAGATGATCTAAAGCTCACTGCTCAGGCGAGATGTTCTAAAGCTCACTGCTAGGTGAGATGATCTAAAGCTCACTGCTTAGGTGAGATGATCTCAAGCTCTCCGCTCAGGTGAGGTAATCTAAAGCTCACCGCTCAGATGAGATGATCTAAAGCTCGCCGCTCAGGTGAGATGGTCTAAAGCTCACAGTTTAGGTGAGATGATCTATAGCTCACCGCTCAGGTGAGATGATCTAAAGCTCACCGCTCAGTTGAGATGATGTAAAGCTCACTGCTCAGGTGACGTAATCTAAAGGTCACCACTCAGGTTAGATGATCTAAAGCTCGCCGCACAGGTTAGATGATCTAAAGCTCACCGCTCAGGTGAGATGATCCAAAGCTCACCGCTCAGTTGAGGTGATCTAAAGCTCACTGCTCATTTGAGATGATCTAAAGCTCACCGCTCAGGTGAGATGATCTAAAGCTCACTGCTTAGGTGAGATGATCTAAAGCTCGCCACTCAGGTAAGATGATCTAAAGCTCGCCGCTCTAGTGAGATGTTCTAAAATTTGCCATTCAGGTGAGATGATTTAAAGTTCACTGCTCAGGTGAGATGCTCTAATTTTTGCCACTCAGGTGAGATGATCTAAAGCTCGCCGCTCAGGTTAGATGATATAAAGCTCACCGCTCAGGTTAGATGATCTAAAGCTCACCACTCAGGTAAGATGATCTAAAGCTTGGCGTTTAGGTGAGATGTTCTTAAGCTCCCTGCTCAGGTGAGATGATCTAAAGCTCACTGTTTAAGTGAAATTATCTAAAGCTCTCTGCTCAGGTGAGATGATCTAAAGCTCTCTGCTCAGGTGAGATGATCTAAAGCTCTCCACTCAGATGAGATGATCTAAATATCTCTGCTCAGGTGGGATGATCTAAAGCTCTCTGCTCAGGTGAGTTGATCTAAAGCGCTCCGCTCAGGTGAGATGATCTAAAGCTCGACACTCAGATGAGATGATCTAAAGCTCGACATTCAGATGAGATGATCTAAAGCTCACTGCTCAGTTGAGATGATCTAAAGCGCTCTGCTCAGGTGAGATAATCTAAAGCTCTACGCTCAGGTGAGATGATCTAAAGCTCTCCACTCAGGTGGGATGATCTAAAGGTCTCCGCTCAGGTGAGATGATCTAAAGCTCACCGCTCAGTTGAGATGATCTAAAGCTCACTGCTCAGGTGAGGTGATCTAAAGCTCACCGCTCAGATGAGATGATCTAAAGCTTGCAGCTAAGGTGAGATGATCTAAAGCTCACTGCTCAGGTGAGATGATCTAAAGCTCACCGCTCAGTTGAGGTGATCTAAAGCTCACTGCTCAGGTGAGATGATCTAAAGCTGACCGCTCAGGTGAGATGATCTAAACCTCGCCACTCAGGTAAGATGATCTAAAGCTTGCCGCTCAGGTTAGATGATCTAAAGCTCACTGCTCAGGTTAGATGATCTAAAGCTCACCGCTCAGGTAAGAGGATCTAAAGCTTGCCGTTTAGGTGAGATGTTCTTAAGCTCCCTGCTCAGGTGAGATGATCGAAAGCTCACTGATTAAGTGAAATGATCTAAAGCTCTCTGCTCAGGTGAGATGATCTAAAGCTCTCTGCTCAGGTGAGATGATCTAAAGCTCCCCACTCAGGTGAGATGAACTAAAGCTCTCCGCTCAGGTGAGATGATATAAAGCTCACCGCTCAGGTTAGATGATCTAAAGCTCACCGATCAGGTAAGATGATCTAAAGCTTGGCGTTTAGGTGAGATGTTCTTAAGCTCCCTGCTCAAGTGAGATGATCTAAAGCTCACTGTTTAAGTGAAATTATCTAAAGCTCTCTGCTCAGGTGAGATGATCTAAAGCTCTCTGCTCAGGTGAGATGATCTAAAGCTCACCGCTCAGGTGAGATGATCTAAATCTCTCGGCTCATGTGAGATGATCTAAAGCTCTCAGCTCAGGTGAGATGATCTAAAGCTCTCCGCTCAGATGAGATGATCTAAAGCTCTCAGCTCAGGTGAGATGATCTAAAGCTCTCCATTCAGGTGAGATGATCTAAAGCTCTCCGCTCAGGTGAGATGATCTAAATCTCTCCACTCAGATGAGATGATATAAAGCTCTCCGCTCAGGTGAGATGATCTAAAGCTCTCCGCTCAGGTGAGATGATTTAAAGCTCGATGCTCAGGTGAGATGATCTAAAGCTCTTTGACTCAGGTGAGATGATCTAAATCGCTCCGCTCAGGTGAGATGATCTAAAGCTCACCGCTCAGGTGAGATGATCTAAAGCTCACTGCTCAGGCGAGATGTTCTAAAGCTCACTGCTTAGGTGAGATGATCTAAAGCTCACTGCTTAGGTGAGATGATCTCAAGCTCTCCGTTCAGGTGAGGTAATCTAAAGCTCACCGCTCAGATGAGATGATCTAAAGCTTGCCACTCAGGTGAGATGGTCTAAAGCTCACAGCTTAGGTGAGATGATCTATAGCTCACCGCTCAGGTGAGATGATCTAAAGCTCACTGCTCAGTTGAGATGACGTAAAGCTCACTGCTCAGGTGACGTAATCTAAAGCTCACCGCTCAGGTTAGATGATCTAAAGCTCGCCGCACAGGTTAGATGATCAAAAAGCTCACCGCTCAGGTGAGATGATCTAAAGCTCACCGCTCAGTTGAGGTGATCTAAAGCTCACTGCTCATTTGAGATGATCTAAAGCTCATCGCTCAGGTGAGATGATCTAAAGCTCACTGCTTAGGTGAGATGATCTAAAGCTCGCCACTCAGGTAAGATGATCTAAAGCTCGCCGCTCTAGTGAGATCTTCTAAAGTTTGCCACTCAGGTGAGATGATTTAAAGCTCGCCGCTCAGTTTAGATGATCTAAAGCTCACCGCTCAGGTAAGATGATCTAAATTTTGCCACTCAGGTGAGATGATCTAAAGCTCACCGCTCAGGTTAGATGATCTAAAGCTCACCGCTCAGGTAAGATGATCTAAAGCTTGGCGTTTAGGTGAGATGTTCTTAAGCTCCCTGCTCAGGTGAGATGATCTAAAGCTCACTGTTTAAGTGAAATTATCTAAAGCTCTCTGCTCAGGTGAGATGATCTAAAGCTCTCCACTCAGATGAGATGATCTAAATATCTCTGCTCAGGTGGGATGATCTAAAGCTCTCTGCTCAGGTGAAATGATCTAAAGCGCTCCGCTCAGGTGAGATGATCTAAAGCTCGACACTCAGATGAGATGATCTAAAGCTCGACATTCAGATGAGATGATCTAAAGCTCACCGCTCAGTTGAGATGATCTAAAGCTCTCTGCTCAGGTGAGATGATCTAAAGCTCTCCGCTCAGGTGAGATGATCTAAAGCTCTCCACTCAGGTGAGATGATCTAAAGGTCTCCGCTCAGGTGAGATGATCTAAAGCTCACCGCTCAGTTGAGATGATCTAAAGCTCACTGCTCAGGTGAGGTGATCTAAAGCTCACCGCTCAGATGAGATGATCTAAAGCTTGCAGCTAAGGTTAGATGATCTAAAGCTCACTGCTCAGGTGAGATGATCTAAAGCTCACCGCTCAGTTGAGGTGATCTAAAGCTCACTGCTCAGGTGAGATGATCTAAAGCTGACCGCTCAGGTGAGAGGATCTAAAGCTCACTGCTTAGGTGAGATGATCTAAAGCTCGCCGCTCTAGTGAGATGTTCTAAAATTTGCCACTCAGGTGAGATGATTTAAAGATCACTGCTCAGATGAGATGCTCTAAATTTTGCCACTCAGGTGAGATGATCTAAAGCTCGCCGCTCAGGTTAGATGATCTAAAGCTCACTGCTCAGGTTAGATGATCTAAAGCTCACCGCTCAGGTAAGAGGATCTAAAGCTTGCCGTTTAGGTGAGATGTTCTTAAGCTCCCTGCTCAGGTGAGATGATCTAAAGCTTGGCGTTTAGGTGAGATGTTCTTAAGCTCCCTGCTCAGGTGAGATGATCTAAAGCTCACTGTTTAAGTGAAATGATCTAAAGCTCTCTGCTCATGTGAGATAATCTAAAGCTCTCTGCTCAGGTGAGATGTTGTAAAGCTCCCCACTCAGGTGAGATGATCTAAAGCTCCCCACTCAGGTGAGATGATCTAAAGCTCTCCACTCAGATGAGATGATCTAAAGCTCTCCTCTCAGGTGAGATGTTCTAAAGCTCTCCACTCAGGTGAGATGATCTTAAGCTCTCCGCTCAGGTGAGATGATCTAAAGCTCTACACTCAGATGAGATGATCTAAAGTTCTCCACTCAGGTGAGATGATCTAAAGCTCTCCGCTCAGGGGAGATAATCTAAAGCTCTCCGCTCAGGTGAGATGATCTAAAGCTCTCCGCTCAGGTGAGATGATCTTAAGCTCACCACTCAGGTGAGATTATCTAAAGCTCACTGCTCAGGGAAATGTTCTAAAGCTCACTGCTTAGGTGAGATGATCTAAAGCTCACTGCTTAGGTGAGATGATCTAAAGCTCTCCGCTCAGGTGAGATGATCTAAAGCTCACTGCTCAGGTGAGAGGATCTAAAGCTCACTGCTCAGACGAGATGTTCTAAAACTCACTGCTTAGGTGAGATGATCTAAAGCTCACTGCTTAGGTGAGATGATCTCAAGTTCTCCGCTCAGGTGAGGTAATCTAAAGCTCACCACTAAGATGAGGTGATCTAAAGCTCGCCGCTCAGGTGAGATGGTCTAAAGCTCACTTCTTAGGTGAGATGATCTATAGCTCACCGCTCAGGTGAGATGATCTTAAGCTCACCGCTCAGTTGAGATGATCTAAAGCTCACTGCCCAGGTGAGGTGATCTAAAGCTCACCACTCAGGTGAGATGATCTAAAGCTCGCCGCTCAGGTGAGATGATCTAAAGCTCACCACTCATGTGAGATGATCTAAAGCTCACCGCTCAGTTGAGGTGATCTAAAGCTCACTGCTCAGGTGAGATGATCTAAAGCTCACCGCTCAGGTGAGATGATCTAAAGCTCACTGCTTAGGTGAGATGATCTAAAGCTCGCCACTTAGGTAAGATGATCTAAAGCTTGCCGCTCTAGTGAGATGTTCTAAAGTTTGCCACTCAGGTGAGATAATTTAAAGTTCACTGCTCAGGTGAGATGCTCTAAATTTTGCCACTCAGGTGAGATGATCTAAAGCTCGCTGCTCAGGTTAGATGATCTAAAGTTCACCGCTCAGGTTAGATGATCTAAAGCTCACCGCTCAGGTAAGATGATCTAAAGCTTGGCGTTTAGGTGAGATGTTCTTAAGCTCCCTGCTCAGGTGAGATGATCTAAAGCTCACTGCTCAGGTGAGATGATCTAAAGCTCCCAACTCAGGTGAGATGATCTAAAGCTCTCCTCCACTCAGATGAGATGATCTAAAGCTCTCCACTCACGTGAGATGATCTAAGCTCTCCACTCAGGTGAGATGATCTAAAGCTCTCCGCTCAGGTGAGATGATCTAAAGCTCGACACTCAGATGAGATGATCTAAAGCTCTCCGCTTAGGTGAGATGATCTAAAGCTCTCCACTCAGGGGAGATGATCTTAAGCTCACCACTCAATTGAAATGATCTAAAGCTCACTGCTCAGGCGAAATGTTCTAAAGCTCACTGCTTAGGTGAGATGATCTAAAGCTCACTGCTTAGGTGAGATGAACTAAAGCTCTCCGCTCAGGTGAGATGATCTAAAGCTCACCGCTCAGATGAGATGATCTAAAGCTCACCGCTCAGGTGAGATGGTCTAAAGCTCACCGCTCAGTTGAGATGATCTAAAGCTCACTGCTCAGGTGAGATGATCTAAAGCTTGTCACTCAGGTAAGATGATCTAAAGCTCGCCTCTCTAGTGAGATGTTTTAAAGTTTGCCACTCAGGTTAGATGATCTAAAGTTCACTGCTCAGGTGAGATGCTCTAAATTTTGCCACTCAGGTGAGATGATATAAAGCTTACTGCTCAGGTTAGATAATCTAAAGCTCACAGCTCAGGTTAGATGATCTAAAGCTCACCACTCAGGTTAGATGATCCAAAGCTCACCGCTCAGGTAAGATGATCTAAAGCTTGCCGTTTAGGTGAGATGTTCTTAAGCTCCCTGCTCAGGTGAGATTATCTAAAGCGCTCTGCTCAGGTGAGATGATCTAAAGCGCTCTGCTCAGGTGAGATGTTCTAAAGCTCCCCACTCAGGTGAGATGATTTAAAGCGTGTCGCTCAGGTTAGATGATCTAAAGCTCTCCGCTCAGGTAAGATGATCTAAAGCTCACTGCTCAGGTAAGATGATCTAAAGCTTGCCGTTTAGGTGAGATGTTCTTAAGCTTCCTGCTCAGGTGAGATGATCTAAAACTCACTGTTCAAGTGAAATTATCTAAAGCTCTCCGCTCAGGTAAGATGATATAAAGCTCTCTGCTCAGGTGAGATGATCTAAAGCTCCCCACTCAGGTGAGATGATCTAAAGCTCTCTGCTCAGGTGAGATGATCTAAAGCTTGTCACTCAGGTTAGATGATCTAAAGCTCTCCGCTCAGGTAAGATGATCTAAAGCTCTCTGCTCAGGTGAGATGATCTAAAACATATCATCAGTATGGAGAGGTCCCTAAAAAAATGTTAGAAACACAAATTTTAATTTGAAAAATGTTGATCAAACTATGCAGGTTCTTGATGTGAAGGAGAGTGTCCTACATTACAATACATAGGGCTTGATGATACAAACTTTGTCAGATCAAACCTAGTTTTTCTCGCCGACCCTTGCAGGGGCTGCCCTGCTGGAATGATAAGGAGAAGTCCCTGTGAGCGGCGAGACGGCTCCTATTCAAAGTATGGAGCTCGATGAATAGAAGTGCTCCTTAGAGTGAAGTTAGTAGGGAGCAGTGGGCGCACTTTAAAAATGAAATCCTACAACTAATATAAATCACATTACGCTGCTTTCTGAGTATAGCGACTTACAATCGGTTATAATCAGCTTATATGTATTTAAAGTGTTTTGAGAAAATCTCGCCACCTTAGCGTTGTCGAGAAAAAACTGTGAGATCGGCAGTGTAAAAATCTTCGCAGAATTACGAGAGACATTTTCATATACGTTCAACCCATTTTAAGAAAAAAACAACAATTACGCTTTGCATTTTGTATTTACACATTTCTTTTTGTTTTTTGCACATTCAAGGTACTAAAATTACGATTTACACTGTGCATATTTAATACAATTTATTCCTGTGTAAATTACATACAGATTTTACATTTTTTGGTAAAATACGATTTTTGGTGAACAATTTTGTTACGATTTTTGATGCACCTTAACAATACAATTTTTCCAGCATATTTTTGTGTGAATGGTTCAATTATTTGTTTTGTATGATACTTAAAATACCAATTTTATTGTGCACTTTTCATTTGAAAATGCAGTATACACCCCTTAGGGAGACACTCTGTTTTCAAGGTAAAAAGTGGCTTTAGATCTTTCTACCAGGGAAATAGAAGGACTGGTGTTCTTTAATCATCTCGCCAGCCCAGAGAGCTTTCAATCATCGAGCCCAAAGTCTAAAAAAATCCCGACGATTTTGCCAGATTTATTTTCATGACGGCGATGTTTTGAATATCAGGCCCTTATTGAGATGGTCTGTTGGGGAATTCAGTCCCCCAGTAAACTGAGCTGCTCCAGTAATGACTAGACACAAGGTTTTGCAAAACACTTAAAACAGTAATAAGAGTAAAGGTTTCAAGCTCAAGAACACCAGCTTATTTTTCTTAAAGGACAGTCTAGTCAAAATATTGACTTTAATGATTCAGATAGGGCATGCAATTATAAACAACTTTTCAATTTACTTTTATCATCAAATTTGCTTTGTACTCTTGGGGTCCTATTTATCAAAGGTCTTGCGGACCTGATCCAACAGTGCGGCTCAGGTCCGAAAGACCTCGCTGAATGCGGAGAGCAATATGCTCTCCGTATTCAGCATTGCACCCCTGCTGACTCACGGCTAATCGGCTGCCAGCAGGCAGGTGTCAATCAACCCGATTGTACTCGATCGGGTTAATTTCCGGCGATTCCTGTCCGCCTCATCAGAGCAGGCGGCAGGGTTATGGAGCAGCGGTCTCTGAAGACTCGCCAGAAACATGGGCCCACAAGCTCCGTTCGGAGCTTGATAAATGGGCCCTTGGTATTCTTTGTTGAAAGCTAAACCTAGGTAGGCTCAAATGCTAATTTCTAAGTCCTTGAATGTTGCCTCTTATCTCAGAGCATTTTGACAGGTTTTCAAAGCTAGATAACGCTAGTTCATGTGTGTCATATAGATAACATTGTTCTCACTCCTGTGGAGTTACTTATGAGTCAGCACTGATTGGATAAAATGCATGTCTGTCATAAGCACTGAGATTAGATACAAGGGGGCCTATCTATGAAAGGCCTGTCGGACATGATCTAACAGTGCGGATCAGGTCCGACAGACCTCCCTGAATGTGGAGAGCAATACGCTCTCCGCATTCAGCATTGCACCAGCAGCTCTTGTGAACTGCTGGTGCAACTCCGCCTTCTGCAGATTAATCTGATCGTATTTGATCGGGTTGAATTGTGGTGATGTCTCTCAGCCTCCTCAGAGCAGGCGGAAAGGTTATGGAGCAGCAGTCTTTAGACCACTGCTTCATAACTGGTGTTTCTGGCGAGCCTGAAGGCTCGCCATTAACACGGGCCCTCAAGCTTCATACGGAGCTTGATAGATAGGCCCCAAGGTAATCACAGACCTAAAAATTATATTAATAAAATCGTGTTGGTCATGTAAAACTGGGAAATGTGTAATAAAGCGATTATCTTTAAGTAGTAATTGAATTTTTGTGTGCGTCACGTTGCACGCGTATTACAAGTTGAAACTTTTGCAAAACAGTTTGCCAGAGTTCTGAAGTAACGGTAATCAATCTAGCTTAAATCGCGATTGCGTTTACTTTCAACTCTTAATACTAGAGGTGAGCATGACGAGTGCAAACACCCGTGATAAACCCCTTAACGATGGCGTGCAAACGCTTGTTGTCCACTCATAATCTAGCCCTTAATTTTCCCCTTTTTATTTTTGGGTGGGGAAGTCATGAGTATTGCGATTACAAATCATGAGAAGTGATTAGTGGTTTATGTTAGATTTGGTGTTACAATTTCCTACTAGAGAAGCAGAGATAGTTCTTTCTTTTTTAAGACACAATGAGTCCACGGATCATCTTAATTACTAATAGGATATTCACCTCCTGGTCAGCAGGAGGAGGCAAAGAGCACCACAGCAGAACTGTTAAATAGCTCCTCCCTTCCCTCCCACTCCAGTCATTCTCTTTGCCTACATTAGTGATAGGAAGAGGTAAAGTGAGGTGTTAGTATAAATTCTTCAATCAAGAATTTATTATTTTTAAAGTAGTGCAAGATTGTGCTGCTTTGTCCTAGGGTGTAGCCGTAGTCCATATCAGTCTTTACAGGAGAGCTTTAGTGGCTTTAAAGCAATGGGAACTTGTGGGACATAATTCTCACTGCGCCTCCCCTACTGACTATGAAAACCTAAAGGAATTTTATTCAGGACTTTCGTTTTCTTTCCAGGTCCATGGGAGGGAGAGGACCTCTTAAACCTGGAAACTGCCTTGCTGCCAGGCAGAAAATGAGGTAAGTGCTAACCTTTTTTCTGGGCGTAGAGATCTCAGAGAAATTTAGGGCACTTTCTTAACTTTACATCTAACCTCATTTAACTTGGATTCAGATTCTCCTAGTTTTTGCAGGGGACATTAAGGCAGTTAGGAACTGGCATGTCTTTCATTCCTGGTCTAATAATAAAGCTGACAGTATATCTGTATACAGAAATTTACATTTGGGCTTGCATTGCGGCTTAGACATGTGGACTCGGAGTTGTCTACAAGCCTAAAGGGGCTGACGTCATGGAATCTGTGCAATGCTAATGTAACTTCAGGTGCACAGTAGAGACTCTGCAAACGGTGAAACTAAAGGGCAGTGTACTGACATGTTGCTGTTCAGTCTGTCTGCTTGATCCCGGGGGCTATATTTTGACAATGGCGACCGGGAGATTTCATGTTTCCTTTTTATTCATGTATAGACTACCTGTGTGGGTACAGTGTGTGCAGCGCTACCGCGATAACAGCGGTGTTGCATATTTTAACTTGAGACAGAGCTCTATTTTGGCACTTCAGTAAGGTCTAGCCTTTGCTCTCGGCGCCTTTACTCAGACAATGGCGACCGGGAGATTACTTGAGTAACGCCTACGAGGGGGGGGAGTTGGTAAACAGCGCCAAAGTTTTCTATCCTCCCTCCTGTCAGTGTAAATATACGCTAGGAGTGGAGGATGGCGCAGTATAAGAAAACTCTTCCTGTCACTTCCGTTTATCGGAAGACTCGAAGGAATTTACGACTAAATGATTGCGCTTCAGTCAGTGCTATAATGAGCTCAGAGTCTGTATAGATAGACTGTCTGTCGCTTCAGCTGGGTAAGCTGAGGTATAGATAGAGTACTGTCGTTCCTCTCATACATCATAGAGATCTTTGTCCTAGTGAAAATAAAGATGTTACCATTTAACATTTAAAGGGACAGTATCACTTGCTATATGTTGATTTTTATTAGCAACTGGTTAAGTTTTTATTTAATTATTCTGCTATATGTGAGGCAGGTTAATTAAAGAAGTGTACATTAATTTTTCTATCTCACATGCAGTGCCCTGCGGTTCCTTGCAATTTCCATCTGGAATTGTTGCACAAGACATTGCTTCTTTAATGTCATGGCGATGTCTATGAACAGCAATATTGGCATGCTAATTTAGCTTGCTTCTGCACACAGAAATAAAAAGTTACTTTTAAAATTTAAAGAGACAGTAACGTTTTTTATGTGTCAATTTTTTAATAAAAAATTTCACTTTTTTTCTGAACCTACTAAGGCGTTTGCTGTTTAGGAGTCTGTGGACAATGGTCCATCTATGCCACTAATTTCTCCTATAGTGTCCCACAAATTTTTTATGCCTCACATGCAGTGCCCTGCGCTTCCTCTCACACTCCACCTGGAGTTACTCTGCATTTCATGCATTATAGGTTTTTCCCACGTGGTAGAAAACATTACTAGAGGAATTATTTTCAATCATTTAGGGTGACTGATTCAGTAGTTGCTATTCCAAATGGTTCTTCCCTGTTACCTGAAAGAGGAAGATACTTCGGGATTATCTGAGAGAGAATTCTCAGACTCAGATGAATAATATCTTTATTTGATCCTGAGGTTGTTTTTCTTTCAGTTTTTTAGCTTGAAAACCTCCATTTGTTACTTTAGGAGGTTTTAGCTACCCTGGGCGACTCCGACACTACCGGTGTAATCTATCCTAGTGCGTCCAGTAAGTTATAAGGAATGGAATAGATTGTATTGTTACCGTCACTAGTGCAACGGCATATTGGTTTGATGCGTTGTCTGATGCTACTAAATCAGAAACTCCCCTGGATAAAATCCAGGATAGGATAAAACTTTCAAATTGGCTAATTCCTTTATTTCTAATTCTTCCATTCAAGTTATCAAACTGGGAGCATAGGTTTCAGGTTTCTCTGTTCCAGCTCACAGAGCCTTATGGTTACAGCCTTGTTCTATGGAGGTATGCTCTAAGTCTAAGCTTTTAGCGATTCCTTACAAGGGGAAGACCTTGTTGGGACCTGGCTTGATGGAAATAATCTCTTTAGAAATTTAAAGAATTTCAACAACAGCAACAAAAAAAAAAGTTCAAAATAGCCTGCTGTTGAATCAAAGACAGCATGAAGGACATGCCCCCGATCCGGGATCAGATCTTGTAGGGGGCAGACTTTCCGTCTTCGCTCAGGCTTGGGTTCGAGATGTTCAAAATCCCTGGGCAATAGAAAATAGTGTCCCAGGGGATTCAAATTAGAGTTCAAAAGTTTTTCTCCCAGAGGCAGGTTTCTGCTTTCAAGATTATCTGCAGATCAGACAAAAGGAGAGGCGTACTTTCACTGCGTAGGAGACCTCTCAGTCCTGGGAATGATTGTTCCAGTTCCAATACAGGATCTGGGTTTTCTATCCCAATCGGTTTGTGGTTCCCAAAAAAGAGGGAACCTCCAGACCACTTTTTAGATCTCAAGAGTCTAAAAAAATGTCTTAGTGTACCGTCCTTCAAGATGGAAACTATTTGTTCCATTCTTCCCTTGATCCAAGAGGGTCAATTTATGACAACAGTGGATTTAAATGAGGTGCACCTTCATGTGCCATTCACAAGAATCAACTCAAGTTCTAAGGTTTGCCTTTCTGGACAAACGCTTCCAGTTCCTGGTTCTTCCTTTCGGTCTTGCCACAGCTCTCAGAGTTTTCACAAAGGCTCTGGGATCGCTGTTGGCGGTGCTTCATTTACGGGGCATTGCAGTGGCACCCTATCTGGACAACATCCTAGTCCAGGCGCCATCCTTACAGCAAGCAAGATTTCACATGGACATGGTGTTATCCTTCCCGTTATCTCACGGGTGGAAGGTAAATTTGGAAAAGAGTTCCTTAGTCCTAAGCACAAGAGTAACTTTCTTGGGAACCATGATAGATTCCATATCAATGAAGAATTTGCTGACAGAATGTCAGGAAATCAGAGATTATCAAGTTATTCAGTCCACTCTTTGGCCTTCAGTGGCTCAGTGCATGGAGGTAATCGGGCTGATGGTGGCGGCAATGAACATCATCCCGTTTGCTCGGTTTCATCTCAGACCTCTGCAGTTAAGCATGCTCAGGCAATAGATCGGAGATTATACAGATTTGTCTCCTCAAATACTACTGGAGCAGGAGACAAGGGATTCTCTTCAATGGCGGTTGTCTCTGGATCATCTCTCCCAGGGAACCTGCTTTCGCAGATCATCTTGGGTGATTGTGATAACAGAC
The DNA here is from genome assembly GCF_027579735.1 of Bombina bombina. Classification (NCBI taxonomy): domain Eukaryota; kingdom Metazoa; phylum Chordata; class Amphibia; order Anura; family Bombinatoridae; genus Bombina; species Bombina bombina. The sequence goes on from NC_069504.1 coordinate 25,092,438, forward strand.
GCCAGCCTTCTAGGGTGGGGAGCAGTTTGGGGCTCCCTAAGGGCTCAGGGTTTTTTGACTCAGCCCGAGTCTGTTCTTCCTATAAACATTATGGAGCTGAGAGTGTTCTATAATGTTCTTCTGGCCTGGCCTCAGTTAGCCTCGGTCCAGTTTATCAGGTTCCAGTCTAACAAAATAACGTCAGTGGCTTACATCAATCATCAGGGAGGAACGAGGAGTTCCTTAGCGATGACAGAGGTATCCAGAATAATTTAGTTGGCGGAGGCCCATTCTTGCTGCCTGTCGGCGATCCACATCCCAGGGGTGGACAACTGGGAGGCGGATTTCCTGAGCAGACAGACCTTTCATCCGGGGGAGTGGGAACTCCATCCGGAAGTGTTCTCCAGCTATTCCCTCCATTTGCTTTTCTTCCTCGGTCATTGCTCGAATCAAGCAGGAGAGCGCATCGGTGATCCTCATAGCACCGGCTTAGCCTCGCAGGATTTGGTATGCAGATCTGGTGGACATGTTGTCATCTCTACCTTGGAGACTTCCGTTGAGGAAGGACTTTCTAATTCAAGGGCCCCTCCTTCGCCAAAATCTAGTTTCTCTAAAACTGACTGCTTGGAGATTGAACGCTTAATATTATCCAAACGGGGTTTTTCTGACTCGGTCATTGAGACCATGATTCAGGCTCGTAAGCCTGTCACTAGAAAAATTTATCATAAGATATGGTGTAAATATCTCTATTGGTGTGAATACACGGGCTACTCATGGAATAGAGTTAGGATTCCTAGAATTTTGGAATTTATCGTCAAGTTCCCTAAAGGGTCAAATCTCTGTCTTTATCTATTTTGTTACACAAACGTCTGGCAGATGTCCAGATGTACAATCATTTTGTCAGGCATTGGTCAGGATCAGGCCTGTGTTCGAACCAGTTACTCCTCTATGGAGTCTGTATTTAGTTCTCAGAATTCTTCAAGGGGCTCCGTTTGAGCCTATGCATTCCTTAGATATTAAGTTGTTATCTTGAAAAGTTTTATTTCTTGTTATTTCTTCTGCTCGGAGAGTGTCAGAGCTCTTGGCATTACAGTATGAGTCTCCTTACCTTATTTTCCATTCAGATAAGGTAGTTTTACGTACTAAATTAGGATTTCTTCCTAAGGTTGTTTCTGATCCGAACATTAATCAGGAGATTGTTGTTAATTTCTTGTGTCCTAATCCTTCTTCTCAGAAGGAAAGGCTTCTGCACAATTTGTCCGTGCTTTAAAGTTTGACCTGCAGGCAACTAAAGACTGTCGTCAGTCTTCTTCTTTGTTTGTGGTTTCTCTGGAAATGCAAGGGACAGAAAGCTACGGCTACTTCTCTTTCTTTTTGGCTGAAGAGTATCATACGTTTTGCATATGAGACTGCTGGACAGCAGCCTCCCGGGAGAGTTACGGCTCATTCCACGAGGGCATGGACGTTCAAAAATGAAGCTTCTGTGGAACAGACTTGCAAGGCTGCAACTTGGTCCTCTCTTCACACTTTTTCAAAGTTCTACAAATTTGACACTTTTTCCTCGGCTGAGGCCGCTTTTGGGAGAAAGGTTCCCTGTCTTGTCCCTCCCTTATCATTTGTGTACTCTAGCTTGGGTATTGAATCCCATTAGTAATTAAGATGATCCGTGGACTCATCGTGTCTTAAAAAAGAAAAGAAAATTTATGCTTACCTGATAAATTTATTTCTTTTTTGACACGATTAATCCACGGCCCGCCCTGCTCTTTTAGACAGGTTGTGGGTTATTGTAAACTTCAGACACCTCTGTACCTTGGCTTTTCCTTTCTCTTCCTAACTTTGGTCGAATGACTGGAGTGGGAGGGAAGGGAGGAGCTATTTAACAGCTCTGCTGTGGTGCTCTTTGCCTCCTCCTGCTGACCAGGAGGTGAATATCCAATTAGTAATTAAGATGATCCGTGGACTCATCATGTAAAAAAAGAACTAAATTTATCAGGTAAGCATAAATTTTCTTTTTTCAGTGGCAGATTTTGATTTACATGAGAATTGTAGTGCACTGACCTATCCCATTCCCCATTTTGTTTTTTGTTGGAGGGGGTCTGTTAAGAATATGTTAGCTTAAGGGGCCGAACTATCAAACCTCCGAATGGAGCTTGATGCCCCTGTTTCTGCGCAAACCTTCAGGCTCGCCGGAAATAGTAGTTATGAAGCATAGGTCTAAAGACAGCTGCTCCATAACTTGTCTGCGTGCTCTGAGGCTGCGGTCTTCAATCCGCCCAATCCTATACGGCTGAAAATCTACAGGGGACGGCATTGCACAAGCAGCTCACCAGAACTGCTTGTGCAATGATAAATGCCAACAGCGTATACTGTCTGCATTTATCGATGTGCGGGGGCACCCTGCGGCGGACATGATGCCCTATATTGTATCATGTCCGTCCGCACTTTAATAAATCAACCCCTAAGTATTTACTCACTGGTTTATTTTTTGACTGACTCTTAATTTCCTGTAGTTATAGTTCTATGCCATAAGCATAGTTTTCGGTGGGGTTGTGGTGGTTTAAGTGTTAATAGTGTAGTGGAACAATAGGAATATCTATATGAGAGCTCCAAGTATGTAACAAATTATTAATAATATAATTAACAAATAGGATAATAGAATTAAAAAAGAGGGATAACGAAAATTACCTCTATAAATAAATATATATATGTATATATACAACCTCTATAGTACCAACTGGCAAAGAAATATGTATTATATTGTATTAGTTAATACAAAGTTGAACAATAATTGATACTTGCACTTGAAAAGTCTTAAGCATAAAAGTCTCTCAGCTTCCAATAGCAAGTTTCTCGTTGAGGCTGCGATGAACATCGCTCATATTAGAAGTTCTGAGTTATATGTTGAGCATAATATATATGTTTATCATTGAAATAAATGATTAAAAAGTGTTTTTTAATATGATATAGTATATGAAAAGGTGTTGGACTGGGAAGGGCTCAAAGGTGTGTGTGTACATTATATATATATACTGTAAGTTTTTTTTCTTCTAATTTACATTTCTTTGTACAATAGGGGGTTTCTCTCACTCTGTGCCCTCTATAACCTGTCGGCTTCCAGACTGGGCTGCTTCCAAGTCAATTACGTTAGCTGAAGATTTAGTAAAATATTGCCATCTGTACCGATAAACATAACAAATTGTCTCCCAGGCGTATCACACCTTATAATTAGTACATTCCTGTCTGTGTTTGATACATTTGATATTATTTCTTCTGTGTTTACTTGTATAAATTTTCCTCCTTAAATCGTTCTGATCAAACACTTATGCACATGGGATATTCCAAAAGTAACAGAGTTTGATGCACTGACAATAAGAGAATGCTAACAGCTATTTAAAGACAAAATGAACAAGATATATCAACATAATGATCACAGTCAACATAAAGGATGTGCGAATGTATCCTGCTTGCTTTGATAATGCTTTCATAATTTATTATAGAAAAAGGAAAATTGTAGCATTGCTGTTTGGCACAAAGAATGCCAGTCTGCTGTGACTAAAATACAAATATTTTTATACAAATAATAATAAAATCTTTTGTCTCCATTTAAAAATGCACATTACTCTTTTCCAAGTTCTGAATCAAAACAAATTCATCAGGCTTAGATTTACTTATAGCTGGAGTCAAAGGCATCTATTTATCAAGCCATCAACCGCAAATACGCTGGAATTCCGCAGCGTATTTGTGGCGAGCCTGATTTCCCTTAGTTATCAAACCCTACAGACCAGGAAAAGTAGAATTTTGTGACGTAACATACGATCCGCTGGACACAGATCGATGCTTACGTCACTACAGATGTTCCGAACGTAAATTCGGCACAATCTGACTACTTTTGCTAGTTATCAAAAGTCTACCAGGTACGCTGGGCACTATTCCGGCCCAGCTTACCTGGTTTTCAATCTGCCACCCTGGAGGCGGCGGATGCCATAGGAATCAATGGGAGTCTGAACGCAGCGAAAGCTCATGTTCGCTGCTGCTCGATATCCCATTGATTCACCCTAACATGTACCCAGAGTCTAAACACCCCTAATCTGCCGCCCCCTACACCGCCGCCACCTACACTATACTTATTAACCCCTAAACTGCCGCTCTCAGAGCCCACTGCCACTCTAATAAATTATTAACCCCTAAACCGCCACTCATGGACCCCGCTGCAACTAAATAAAGTGTTTAACCCCTAAACCGTTGCTGAAGTCCACCGCCACCTACATTATATTTATTAACCCCTAATCTACCCCCCTAAACCGCCGCCACCTACATTATATTTATTAAGCCCTAATCTGCCCCCCCTACACCGCCACACCTACATTATATTTATTAACCCCTAATCTGCCCCCACGACACCGCCGCCACCTACATTATATTTATTAACCCCTAATCTGCCCCCTACACCACCACCACCTACATTATATTTATTAACCCCTAATCTGCTCCCCTACACCGCTGCCACCTACATTATATTTATTAACCCCTAATCTGCCCCCCCCTACACCGCCGCCACTATATTAAATTTATTAACCCCTAAACCTGTCTAACTCTAACCCTAACACCTAACTTAAATAGAATTTAAATAAATCTAAATAAATATTCCTAGCATTAAATAAATTATTCCTGTTTAAAACTAAATACTTACCTATAAAATAAACCCTAAGCTAGCTACAATATAACTAATAGTTACATTGTAGCTATCTTAGGGTTTATTTTTATTTTACAGGCAAGTTTGTATTTATTTTAACAATAGTTATTAAATAGTTATTAACTATTTAATAACTCCCTAGTTAAAATAAATGCAAATATACCTGTAAAATAAGTTATAATTACACCTAACACTACATTATGATTAAATTAATTCCCTAAATTAACTACAATTAAATAAAATTAAATAACATTTTCTAAAGTACAAAAAAACCCAAACACTAAATTACAGAAAATAATAAAATAATTACAAGATTTTTAAACTAATTACACCTAATCTAATCCCCCTAACAAAATAAAAAAGCCCCCCAAAATAAAAAAAAGCCTTACCCTACACTTAATTACAAATAACCCTTAAAATGGCCTTTTGCGGGCATTGCCCCAAAGTAATCAGCTCTTTTAACTGTAAAAAAAATGTACAACCCCCCCAACATTAAAACCCACCACCCACCCAACCAACTCTACTTTAAAACTCACCCAATCCACCCTTAAAAAAACCTAACACTAACCCCTTGAAGATCACCCTACCTTGAGACGTCTTCACCCAACCAGGCCGAAGTCCTCAACGAAGCCGGGCGAAGTGGTCCTCCAGACGGGCAGAAGTCTTCATCCAAGCCGGGCAAAAGAGGTCCTCCAGACGGGCAGAAGTCTTCATCCAGAATTCTATCAGCCAATCAGAATTAAGGTAGGAAAAATCCTATTGGTTGATGCAATCAGCCAATAGGATTGAACTTCAATCCTATTGGCTGATCCAATCAGCCAATAGGATTGAGCTCGCGTTCTATGTCAAACTGTGTCGGACTGAGACCGGCAGATCGTATGTTACGTCACAAATTTCAACTTTTGCTGGTCTGTAGGCTTTGATAACTAAGGGGAATCAGGCTCTCCATAATTACGTTGCGGAATTCCAGCGTATTTGCTGTTGACGGCTTGATAAGTAGGCCTCTTATTGTAAGCAGCTTAATGTAAAAAGAGCTTAATGTACCAAAATTCACCTACATATCAATCAATTGCCTTGAAACTTGGCACACACTCAGTTTTTCACTTTACAAACCTATCCTAGAAGTTTCATGGATTTTGGTTTCCTACAAGGCAAATGAGTGACATTACGCTTGTTTTATTGGGGAGCTTAATGTGGCTTAACGTACAAAATTGAACTTAGGATTGTAAAAAAATAGTTCAATGCGAATAACTTTTGGTATGTTTTATCAACTGTCCTGCAACTGTCCTGCAATTATGTTTGAATAGATAGATTAATGTATTGTGGGAAGTTTGGGGGAAATTGGTTAACATCTAAGTTCAATTTTGTACGTTAAGCCACATTAAGATCCCCAAAAAACAAGCTTAATGTCACTCATTTGCCTTGTCGGAAACCAAAATCTATGAAACTTCTAGGATAGGTTTGGAAAGTGACAAGCTGAGTTTGTGCCAAGTTTCAAGGCAATTGATTAATGTTTTGGTGAATTTTGGTACATTAAGCTCTTTTTTTACTTTAAGCTGCTCACATGAAGGGGCCGGTTTATCAAATGTCTTGCGAACCTGATCCGACACTACGGATCAGGTCTGCAAGACATCATTGAATGCGGAGAGCAATACGCTGTCCGTATTCAGCATTGCACCAGCAGCTCTTGTGAGCTGCTGGTGCAACACCGCCCCCTGCAGACTAGCGGCCAATGGGCCACCAGCAGGGGGTGTCAATCAACTCGATCGGGTTGAATTCCGGCGATTCCTGTCTGCCTCCTCAAAGCAGGCGGATAGGGTTATGGAGCAGCGGTCTTTGTGACCGCTGCTCCATAACTTGTGTTTCTGGCGAGTCTGAAGAATCGCCAGAAACAGCGGCCGTCAAGCTCCGTTCGGAGCTTGATAGATAGGCACCGAAATGTTTTAGGATTGTAAAAAAATAGTTAAATGTGAATAACTTTTTGTATGTTTTATTAAATGTCCGTAAATTTTCAGGATATGTTAGAATAGATAGATTAATGTATTGTGGGAAGTTTTGGGGAAATTGGTTAACATCTAAGTTCAATTTTGTACGTTAAGGCACATTAAGCTCCCCAAAAACCAAGCTTAATGTCACTCATTTGCCTTGTGGGAAACCAAATACCATGAAACTTCTAGGATAGGTTTGGAAAATGACAAACTGAGTTTGTGCCAAGTTTCAAGGCAATTGATTGATGTTTAGGTGAATTTTGGTACATTAAGCCCTTTTTTACGTTAAGCCATTCACATGAAGGGGCCTATTTATCAAAGCTTCAACTGAAAATGCGCTAGAATTCCACGTCTTAGTTGTCGCGAGATTGATGCGCCGTAGTTATCAAAGCCTTAAGTTCGCAAAAAATTGGAAATTTGTGACGTAACATGCGAGCCGACGGTCTCAATTCGACGCAGATTGATGCGAATAGAAATCACACGTAATTCAACTGTAACTCTGTGTATTCGCCCTCCTATTCGACACAATTTGAAGCTATCAAGAAGTTATCAAAAAATAAACAATTACGCTCGCAGCGTACCTAGTTTTAAAACCACCGCCTTAGAGGAAGTGGATGCTATAGAAGTCAATGGGAATCGGAAAACACTAAAAACGTATGTTCGATGCTGCGAGAGAGTGAAGCATAAATATGTATATAATTCACAGTTCATACAAAATATTTAACTAAGGATAGCAAGAGATTGAAAATAGTGCACATCTATGACAAAGATTGTTAAAAGAAAAACAAATTCACACAAAGATAGCAAGAGAATGAAAACAGTGCACAGCAATGACAATTTAAAAAAAAATAAAAAACATTTTCACACAAATAGTGCACATCTATGACAAAGATTGTTAAAAGAAAAACAAATTCACACAAAGATAGCAAGAGAATGAAAACAGTGCACAGCAATGACAAAGATTTTTAAAAAAACTCGCAAGGGATAGCAAGAGAATGAAAACAGTGCACAGCAATTATGGTATAAATGAATTATTCACAACACTTGCATATTTATATAGGCATGACATATGAACGCTGATTTTCTGTTTGTATGGGAGCGTCATAGAGACTTAAAAGGTCAGTCACTCATATTATTTTTAAAATAAACAATGTCACTGTTTTCATTCTGTCGCTATCCTTTTTTTCAAGTAGAATGCCGTTTAAGTTATTTAATTAAGCATATTTTTCTCAAGTTTTTGTCACTGTTTTACTTTGCACTTTCAAAATACATTGAAGTGATTTTAAAATTGTCTTATGAATCACATAAAGGATATGAAACAATATTTCATATAATGCATTTTTTGTTACTTAGGATTGCAAATAATGCACCAGTCTAGTGATGTCACGAACATAAAATTTTCCGTTCGCGAACGGCGAACGCGAATTTCCTCAAATGTTCGCGAACCGGGCGAAACGCCATAGACTTCAATAGGCAGGCAAATTTTAAAACCCACAGGGACTCTTTCTGGCCACAATAGTGATGGAAAAGTTGTTTCAAGGGGACTAACACCTGGACTGTGGCATGCCGGAGGGGGATCCATGGCAAAATTCCCATGGAAAATTACATAGTTGATGCAGAGTCTGGTTTTAATCCTTAAAGGGCATAAATCACCTAACATTCCTAAATTGTTTGGAATAACGTGCTTTAAAACATCAGATATGATGTTGTATCGATCAGGTAGTGTAAGGGTTACGCCCGCTTCACAGTGACAGACCAAACTCCCCGTTTAACGCACCGCAAACAACCGCAAACAGTCCATTTGCACAACCGCAAACTCCCCATTTGCACAAGGTTGGATACCATGTCAGGTTCCTTGTCCTCACTGATGTCATTGAAGGTCTCTTCTTCCACCCAGCCCCGTACAACACCAAGGGTCCCCGAAAGGTGACAACAAGCCCCCTGGGACGCCTGCTGTGTTTGGTCTTCCACCTCCTCAAAGCCACCTTCCTCCTCTGACTCCTCTTCTTCAGACTCCTCTCTCTGCATTGCCTCTCTCTGCGTTATTATAAGGTGTGTTAAGTAGTACTATTCCTATCAGTTTAATCCCTGTTACATCCACTATCAGGGGAACGTGTATATGGCATCGATTTTAGGAACCGTGAGATGGAAAAAGATGCTTGGTCGGTCCTCCTACTTCAAATTTGGGGCACTGTGCGTGCAATCTAATGTGCCACCAGATAGGAGTGGTGTATTAAGTAGTACTATTCTTATCAGTTTAATCCGTGTTACGTCCCCTATCAGGGTACATGTATATGGCATCGATTATAGGAACCGGGAGATGGAAAAAGATGCTTGGTCGGTACTCCTACTTCAAATTTGGGGCACTGCGCATGCAATCTAATGTGCCACCAGATAGGAGTGGTGTGTTAAGTAGTTATATTCTTATCAGTTTAATCCCTGTTATGTCCCCTATCAGGGGACGTGTATATGGCATCGATTTTAAGAACCGGGTGATGGAAAAAGATGCTTGGTCGGTCCTCCTACTTCAAATTTGGGGCACTGCGCATGCAATCTAATGTGCCACCAGATAGGAGTGGTGTGTTAAGTAGTTATATTCTTATCAGTTTAATCCCTGTTACGTCCCGTATCAGGGGACGTGTATATGGCATCGATTTTAGGAACCGGGTGATGGAAAAAGATGCTTGGTCGGTCCTCCTACTTCAAATTTGGGGCACTGCGCGTGCAATCTACTGTGCCACCAGATATGAGTGGTGTGTTAAGTAGTACTATTCTTATCAGTTTAATCCCTGTTATGTCCCCTATCAGGGGACGTGTATATGGCATCGATTTTAGGAACTGGGAGATGGAAAAAGATGCTTGGCCGGTCCTCCTACTTCAAATTTGGGGCACTACGCGTGCAATCTAATGTGCCACCAGATAGGAGTGGTGTATTAAGTAGTTCTATTCTTATCAGTTTAATCCCTGTTACGTCCCCTATCAGGGGACGTGTATATGGCATCGATTTTGGGAACCGGGAGATGGAAAAAGATGCTTGGTCGGACCTCCTACTTCAAATTTGAGGCACTGCGCGTGCAATCTAACGTGCCACCAGATAGGAGTGGTGTGTTAAGTAGTTCTATTCTTAGCAGTTTAATCCCTGTTACGTCCCCTATCAGGGGACGTGTATATGGCATCGATTTTAGGAACCGGGAGATGGAAAAAGATGCTTGGTCGGTCCTCCTACTTCAAATTTGGGGCACTGCGCATGCAATCTAATGTGCCACCAGATAGGAGTTGTGTGTTAAATAGTACTATTCTTATCAGTTTAATCCCTGTTACGTCCCCTATCAGGGGACGTGTATATGGCATCGATTTTCGGAACCGGAGATGGAAAAAGATGCTTGGTCGGTACTCCTACTTCAAATTTGGGGCACTGCGCATGCAATCTAATGTGCCACCAGATAGGAGTGGTGTGTTAAGTAGTTCTATTCTTATCAGTTCAATCTCTGTTACGTCCCCTATCAGGGGACGTGTATATGGCATCGATTTTAGGAACCGGGAGATGGAAAAAGATGCTTGGTCGGTCCTCCTACTTCAAATTTGGGGCACTGCGCATGCAATCTAATGTGCCACCAGATAGGAGTGGTGTGTTAAGTAGTACTATTCATATCAGTTTAATCCCTGTTACGTCCCCTATCAGGGGACGTGTATATGGCATCGATTTTAGGAACCGGGAGATGGAAAAAGATGCTTGGTCGGACCTCCTACTTCAAATTTGTGGCACTGCAGGTGCAATCTAATGTGCCACCAGATAGGAGTGGTGTGTTAAGTAGTTATATTCTTATCAGTTTAGTCCCTGCTACGTCCCCTATCAGGGGACGTGTATATGGCATCGATTTTAGGAACCGGGAGATGGAAAAAGATGCTTGGTCGGTCTTCCTACTTCAAATTTGGGGCACTGCGAGTGCAATCTACTGTGCCACCAGATATGAGTGGTGTGTTAAGTAGTACTATTCTTATCAGTTTAATCCCTGTTATGTCCCCTATCAGGGGACGTGTATATGGCATCGATTTTAGGAACCGGGAGATGGAAAAAGATGCTTGGTCGGACCTCCTACTTCAAATTTGGGGCACTGCAGGTGCAATCTAATGTGCCACCAGATAGGAGTGGTGTGTTATTTATTTCTATTCTTATCAGTTTAATCCCTGCTACGTCCCCTATCAGGGGACGTGTATATGGCATCGATTTTAGGAACGGGGAGATGGAAAAAGATGCTTGGTTGGTCCTCCTACTTCAAATTTGGGGCACTGCGCGTGCAATCTACTGTGCCACCAGATATGAGTGGTGTGTTAAGTAGTACTATTCTTATCAGTTTAATCCCTGCTACGTCCCCTATCAGGGGACGTGTATATGGCATCGATTTTAGGAACCGGGAGATGGAAAAAGATGCTTGGTTGGTCCTCCTACTTCAAATTTGGGGCACTGCGCGTGCAATCTACTGTGCCACCAGATATGAGTGGTGTGTTAAGTAGTACTATTCTTATCAGTTTTATCCCTGTTACGTCCCCTATCAGGGGACGTGTATATGGCATCGATTTTAGGAACCGGGAGATGGAAAAAGATGCTTGGTCGGTCCTCCTACTTCAAATTTGGGGCACTGCGCATGCAATCTAATGTGCCACCAGATAGGAGTGGTGTGTTAAGTAGTTATATTCTAATCAGTTCAATCTCTGTTACGTCCCCTATCAGGGGACGTGTATATGGCATCGATTTTAGGAACCGGGAGATGGAAAAAGATGCTTGGTCGGTCCTCCTACTTCAAATTTGGGGCACTGCGCATGCAATCTAATGTGCCACCAGATAGGAGTGGTGTGTTAAGTAGTACTATTCATATCAGTTTAATCCCTGTTACGTCCCCTATCAGGGGACGTGTATATGGCATCGATTTTAGGAACCTGGAGATGGAAAAAGATGCTTGGTCGGACCTCCTACTTCAAATTTGGGGCACTGCAGGTGCAATCTAATGTGCCACCAGATAGGAGTGGTGTGTTAAGTAGTTCTATTATTATCAGTTTAATCCCTGCTACGTCCCCTATCAGGTGACGTGTATATGGCATCGATTTTAGGAACCGGGAGATGGAAAAAGATGCTTGGTTGGTCCTCCTACTTCAAATTTGGGGCACTGCGCGTGCAATCTACTGTGCCACCATATAGGAGTGGTGTGTTAAGTAGTACTAAACCTATCAGTTTAATCCCTGTTATGTGCCTTTTTTTTGGTTTGGTTTTTGAAGCCACAGTGCAGCACCAGAGGCCAGAAAAATTAGGCATGTACACATGCCTGAAAAATTTGGTATTGTTGCAGCTATAGCAGCGGCCAGAAAAATTGATGTTTGTTTCCGATGCAGAAAGTGCCTTAAAACATTGCGGCTTGAACTCTAGTTGGTGGCGGATAAGTTACGCAAGTCATCCGGCATTCAGAGATAAAATATAGCAGCGTGTGGACCATTTTTAGCCCAAGGCAGCTCATCTCATCAGGCCTTTCTTAGTCGAATGTATCACCCACTGTCAGTCCCTTCGGGATCCATCCCTCATTCATCTTAATAAAGGTGAGGTAATCTAGACTTTTTTGACCTAGGCGACTTCTCTTCTCAGTGACAATACCTCCTGCTGCACAAAAGGTCCTTTCTGACAGGACACTTGAAGCGGGGCAGGCCAGAAGTTCTATCGCAAATTGGGATAGCTCAGGCGACTAATCAAGCCTGCACACCCAGTAGTCAAGGGGTTCATCGCTCCTCAGAGTGTCGATATCTGCAGTTAGGGCGAGGTAGTCTGCTACCTGTCAGTTGAGTCGTTCTCTGAGGGTGGACCCCGAAGGGCTGTGTCGATGCGTAGGACTTAAAAAGCTCTGCATGTCCTCCATCAACAACACGTCTGTAAAGCATCCTGTCCTTGCCGGCGTGGTTGTGGGAGGAGGAGGAGGATTACTTTCACCTCTTCCCCTGTTAGATTCCCATTGTGCCGTGACATCACCCTTATACTCTGTGTAAAGCATACTTTTTAATTTATTTTGGAACTGCTGCATCCTTTCCGACGTGCGGTAATTCTGTACCATTTCAGGCACTTTCTGCTTATACCGGGGGTCTAGTAGCGTGGACACCCAGTACAGGTCGTTCTCCTTCAGCCTTTTTATACGAGGGTCCCTCAACAGGCACGACAGCATGAAAGACCCCATTTGCACAAGGTTGGATGCCGAGCTAATCATGTCCTGTTCCTCATCCTCAGTGATCTCACTGAAGGTATGTTCTTCCCCCCAGCCACATACAACACCACGGGTACCAGATAGGTGACAACGGGCAACCTGGGATGCCTGTTGTGGTTGGTCTTCCTCCTCCTCCTCAAAGCCACATTCCTCCTCTGACTCCTCTTCCTCACAATCCTCTTCCAGCGTTGCCGCAGGTCCAGCAAGCGATGCTGATAAGGCTGTTTCTGGTGGTGATGGTGACCACAACTCTTCCTCTTCACGCTCATCTATGGCCTGATCCAGCACTCTTCGCAGGGCACGCTCCAGGAAGAAAACAAATGGTATGATGACGCTGATGGTGCCTTCGGTGCGACTGACTAGGTTTGTCACCTCCTCAAAAGGACGCATGAGCCTACAGGCATTGTGCATGAGCGTCCAGTAACGTTGCAAAAAAATTCCCAGCTCCGCAGAGGCTGTCCTAGCACCCCGGTCATAAATATAGTCATTAACGGCTTTTTCTTGTTGGAGCAGGCGGTCAAACATTAGGAGTGTCGAATTCCAACGTGTCGGGCTGTCACAAATCAAGCGCCTCACTAGCATGTTGTTTTGTCGCTGGATATCTGAAAAGTGCACCATGGCCGTGTAGGAACGCCTGAAATGGCCACATACCTTCCTGGCCTGCTTCAGAACGTCCTGTAAGCCTGGGTACTTATGCGCAAAGCGTTGTACGATCAGATTACACACATGTGTCAACTTGCCCAAATTCAATGCCGCCAACAAATTTCTTCCGTTGTCACAAACCACTTTGCCGATCTCCAGTTGGTGCGGAGTCAGCCACTGATCCACCTGTGCGTTCAGGGCGGACAGGAGTGCTGGTCCGGTGTGACTCTCTGCTTTCAGGCAAGTCAACCCCAAGACGGCGTGACACTGCCGTATCCGGGATGTGGAATAGTATCTGGGGAGCTGGGGGGGTGCCGTTGATGTGGAGCAAGACATAGCAGCAGAAGAGGACTCAGCCGAGGAGGTTATGGAAGAGGATGGAGTAGGAGGTGTAGAGGAGGTGGCAGCAGGCCTGCCTGCAAGTCGTAGTGGTGTCACCAACTCCTCTGCAGAGCCACGCATTCCATGCTTGGCAGCTGTCAGCAGGTTTACCCAATGCGCAGTGTAGGGGATATACCTGCCCTGACCATGCCTTGCAGACCAGGTATCAGTGGTCAGATGGACCCTTGCCCCAACACTGTGTGCCAGACATGCCATTACCTCCTTTTTGCACAATCGAGTACAGGTTGGAGATTGCCTTTTGTGCAAAGAAATTTCGGCCGGGTACCTTCCACTGCGGTGTCCCAATAGCTACAAATTTTTGGAACGCCTCAGACTCCACCATCTTGTATGGTAAAAGCTATAGGGCTAAGAGTTCAGACAATCCAGCTGTCAGATGCCGGGCAGGGGGGTGACTTTGTGACATTGGCTTCTTACGCTCAAACATGTCCTTGACAGACACCTGACTGTGGGCAGATGAGCAGGAACTGCTCAAGGCGAAAGACAGAGTGGAGGATGGTTGAGAGGGGGCAAAGAGGACAGCAGTGGTTGACGTGGCTGAAGATGCTGGACCAGGAGGAGGATGGCGGCTTTGAGTTTGTGTGCTGCTTGTACTCATGTGTTGATTCCATAGGCATTTGTGATGTGCGATCATGTGCCTTCGCAAAGCAGTTGTACCTAGGTGGGTGTTGGACTTCCCACGACGGTTGCAAATGGCATTGCTGTTGTCAGAGGCAGACACACAAAAAAAATGCCACACTGCACTGAGCTCTACAATGATGGCATTCTGGTGTTGGCAACAGCATGCGTTGATTGGCGTGCTGTCTGGCTGACCCCGGGTGCCAATGCATGCTGTCTGACTGTGCCACTAGCTCCTTGTGATGACCTCCCCCTGCTTCCAACTCGTCTCCTCCTCCTCTCTGTCTCCCCATCTGAGCTTTCCCCCTGTTCTTTTTCTTTTCTAGCGGGCACCCACGTGACATCCACGGAAGCATCGTCATCATCAACTGCTTCACTTGTATCTAACAACTCAGTAAAGAAAGCAGCAGCGGGTACAACATCATCATCATCACACCGTACGTCCATGTGTGTAATGCTGCCTGACTGAGACATATCCCTGTTATCTACATCCTCTGGCAATAATATTTGCACATCACTCATTTCTTCCAACTGATGTGTAAATAACTCCTCTGACAGATCAAGTGAAGCGGCTGGGGTGCTAGTGTTGGTGGTGGCGGCAGGCGGGCGAGTGGTAACTTGAGAGGTGCACGAAGCTAAGCAGGAGGAGGATGGTGCGCCAAGGTTCTGAGCGGAAGCTGTAGAAGATTGGGTGTTCTGTGTTAGCCAGTCAACTATGTCCTCGGAACTTTTCGAGTTCAGGGTACGTGGCCTCTGAACACTGGGCATTATTCTAGGGCCAAAGGGAATCACAGCACCACGACCACGACGGCCCCTGCGGGATGGCCTGCCTCTGCCTGTCATTTTTTTTTCGATTAGTGGTACTATGCGTGCAAGCTACTGTGACAACAGATATGAGTGGCACTGTGCACTGGCATAAGTTGGCAGAGTAGACGCTATAGGCCTAACACACACGCTTGCAGACAACTAACTGCTATTCAATCTATTACAGTCAAAATTGTATTTTTTTTTAAATGTACACTACTGTTACACCAGATACGAGTTGCACTGGGGTGACACTGTGCCCTGGCAGGCCCTGAAATGCACACGTGTGAAGGAAACTGACTGCTATTATTTCCCAGTCAAAAAAGTGTTGTTTTTTTTAAATTTACAATACTGTTACAACAGATATGAGTTGCACTGGTGTGACACTGTGCACTGGCAGGCAGGCACTGAAACGCACACGTGTGAAGGAAACTGACTGCTATTATTTCACAGTCAAAAAAGTGTTGTTTTTTTAAAATGTACACTACTGTTACAACAGATATGAGTGGTGGCACTGGTGTGACACTGTGCCCTGGAAGGCAGGCACTGAAACGCACACGTGTGAAGGAAACTGACTGCTATTATTTCACAGTCAAAAAAGTGTTGTTTTTTTGTAAATGTACACTACTGTTACAATAGATATGAGTGGTGGTACTGGTGTGACACTGTGCCCTGGCAGGCAGGCACTGAAACGCACACGTGTGAAGGAAACTGACTGCTATTATTTCACAGTCAAAAAAGTGTTTTTTTTTTAAAATCTACACTACTGTTACACCAGATATGAGTTGCACTGGTGTGACACTGTGCCCTGGCAGGCAGGCACTGAAACGCACACGTGTGAAGGAAACTGACTGCTATTATTTCACAGTCAAAAAAGTGTTTTTTTTTTTAAATGTACACTACTGTTACACCAGATATGAGTTGCACTGGGGTGACACTGTGCCCTTGCAGCCAGGCACTGAAACGCACACGTGTGAAGGAAACTGACTGCTATTATTTCACAGTCAAAAAAGTGTTGTTGTTTTTAAATGTACACTACTGTTACAACAGATATGAGTGGTGGCACTGGTGTGACACTGTGCCCTGGCAGGCAGGCACTGAAACGCACACGTGTGAAGGAAACTGACTGCTATTATTTAACAGTCAAAAAAGTGTTGTTGTTTTTTAAATGTACACTACTTTTACAACAGATATGAGTGGTGGCACTGGGCAAGTGGGCACAGTATACGCTGTGAGCCTGAAACACACGCTGGCAGGCAGGCAACTGCAATTAGATTACACAGGAAAAAAAAAAAAGCAGACTGATGTTCTAGCCCTAAAAAGGGCTTTTTGGGGTGCTGTCCTTACAGCAGAGATCAGATGAGTCCTTCAGGACTGTAGTGGACACTGAATACACCAGCCTAGCTATCGATTTCCCTATTAAATCAGCAGCAGCTACACTGTCCCTCCTCTCACTAAGAATGCAGCTTCCAAATTAATCTAAAATGGATGCTGTCCAGGAGGTGGGAGGGTCTGGGAGGGAGGGTCTGCTGCTGATTGGCTGGAATGTGTCTGCTGACTTTGAGGTACAGGGTCAAAGTTTACTCAATGATGACGAATAGGGGGCGGATCAAACATTGCATATGTTCGCCCGCCGTGGCGAACGCGAACAAGCTATGTTCGTCGGGAACTATTCGCCGGCGAACTATTCGGGACATCACTATGAACCACATTGTTCTTTAATATGTTATCTCCAAACCAAAGTAATCCATGAACTTGTTATCCTCCACAATGCTGCCAGCCAAAAAAAAGAAAATAAGACAAATGCTTTAAACTAGAGCTACATATTTTCGGCCAGATTACGATTCTTGCGTTATGAGCTGTGCGGTGCTAACGAGCATTTTTTTCTCACTGCTCACTTACCTGCAGCGCTGGTATTACGGGTTTTTACAAACAAGGAGTTAAAAGGCAAGAAGTGAGCGTAGAGCAAAATTGTGCTCCTTACCGCTCTCCAATACCAGCGCTGCCAATTCGAATTAAGGTAGAAAATCAGCCTTAATCCAATCAGCCAATAGGATTGAGCTTGCATTCTATTGGCTGATTGGAACAGCCAATATAATGCCAGCTCAATCCTATTGGCTGATTGCATCAGCCAATAGGATTTTTTCTACCTTAATTCTGATTGGCTGATAGAATTCTATCAGCCAATCGGAATCTAAGGGACGCCATCTTGGATGACATCACTTAAAGAGATATTTATTACGAATAAGCCTTCATTTAAAGAGGATGCTCTGCGTCGGATGTCTTGAAAATGGACCTGCTGCGCGCCAGAAGGATGAAGATAGAAGATGCCGTCTGGATGAAGACTTCTGCCCATCTGGGGGACCACTTCTGCAGGCTTCATTGAGGACATCTTGCCGCTTGGATGAAGACTTCTCCTGGTAAGAGAATCTTCGGGGTTAGTGTTAGGATTTTTTTAAAGGAGTATTGGGTGGGTTTATTTCTTAGGTTAGGGTTTTGGGCCTGCAAAAGAGCTAAATGCCCTTTTAAGGGCAATGCCCATCCAAATGCTCTTTTCAGGACAATGGGGAGCTTAGGTTTTTTAGATAGGGTTTTATTTGGGGGGGTTGGTTTGTATTTTGTTTTACAGGTAAAAGAGCTGATTTCTTTGGGGCAATGCCCCGCAAAAGGCCCTTTTAAGGGCTATTGATAGTTTAGTTTAGGCTAGGGTTATTTTTTTTTGGGGGGGGGGGGGCTTTTTTTATTTTGATAGGGCTATTAGATTAGGTAATACTAGTTTAAAGATCTTTAATTTGTTTTTTATTTTCTGTAATTTAATGTTGTTTTTTTGTGATTTAGCTAATTTAATTTAATTAGTTGTATTTAATTTAGTTAATTTATTTAATTGTATTTAATTTAGTTAATTTATTTAATTATATTTAACTTAGTTAATTTATTTAATTGTATTTAATTTTATTTAATTTAGCTAATTTATTTAATTGTAGTGTAGTGTTAGGTGTTTTTATTTCAGCTAGGTAGTTATTAAATAGTTAATAACTATTTAGTAACTATTCTACCTAGTTAAAATAAATACAAACTTGCCTGTAAAATAAAAATAAACCCTAAACTAGCTACAATGTAACTATTAGTTATATTGTAGCTAGCTTAGGGTTTATTGTACAGGTAAGTATTTAGTTTTAAATAGGAATAATTTAGTTAATGATAGGAATTTCCTATAGATTTATTTCAATTATATTTAAGTTAGGGGGTGTTAGGGTAAGACTTAGATTTAGGGGTCAATACATTTAATATAGTGGCGGCGACATTGGGGACGGCAGATTAGTTGTTAATAAGTACAATGTAGGTGGCGGCGATGTTAGGGGCGGCAGATTAGGGGTTAATAATATTTAACTAGTGTTTGCAAGGCTGGAGTGTGGCGGTTTAGGGGTTAATATATTTATTATAGTGTCTGCGATGTCCGGAGCGGCAGATTAGGGGTTAAAAATTTTATTATAGTGTTATTATAGTGTTTGCGATGCGGGAGGGCCTCAGTTTAGGGGTTAATAGGTAGTTTATGGGTGTTAGTGTACTTTTTAGCACTTTAGTTATGAGTTTTAATGCTACGGCGTTGTAGTGTAAAACTCATAACTACTGACTTTAGAATGCGTTACGAATCTTGGAGGTAGAGGGTGTACCGCTCACTTTTTGGCCTCCCAGGTCAGACTCGTAATACTGGCGCTATGGAAGTCCCATAGAAAAAAGGGTTTACGAAGTTTACGTAAGTCGTTTTGCAGTAAGGCCAAAGAAGTGTGCGGTGTCCCTAAACCTGCAAGACTCGTAATAGCAGCGGGCGTAAAAAAGCAGCGTTAGGACCTCTTAACGCTGCTTTTTTACCCTAACACACAACTCGTAATCTAGCCGCATGTTTACTAATCAGCTGATTTCACCTGTGTTCTTGCTCAGGTAACCTTTAAAATCTGAGCTGTTACAGAGGCCTGAGGACAGGTTTGAAAACCAGTGGACAAAACTAATAACCCACAAACACTTGTACTTGTCACATGTATATTAAAGGCACAGGGGCCTATCTATCAAGTTCAGAACGGATCTTGACGGCCCCTGTTTCTGGCGAGTCTTCAGACGTCAGAAACACAAGTTATGGAGCAGCAGTCACAAAGACCGCTGCTCCATAACCCTGTCCTCCTGCTCTGAGCAGGCGGACAGGAATCGCCGGAATTCAACCCGATCGAGTATGATGGTGATTGACCATCTGGAAACATTCGGTTGCCGGTGAAAGTCTGACGGGCAACTGTATTGGTCCTGTCTTGTCCTGCTAGGCACTCTGCATGTGCCCCTGTCTCTTGTGAGTAGCCACCTTTAGGGGGGGATCCTGTTCCTGTACATACCTATTGCGTTGAGTTCAAGACATACTTCCCTATGTGGCGTCTTTCTTATTTCCTCTTTATACTGGAATTTTTAGCGGTCTACATCATCTGTTGAAAGAGCGGCCCGCCTCTAGTTTATCTACTTCTCATCCCGCCACACAAGCGCACCTTTGGAGGACTCCTGTGTCCTTACATCCTCTGGAATATAAACCAGTTAACCACAGCTTTAAGACAGCGGTAAGAATTGTAGAGTAAATTTGTAATTTCAGCGCAATTAAAACTGCTCTCGAAAACACAATATCGCTTACGCCTCACTTGTCATCTAGCCCTAAATAAATGCTAGATAGAATAAAGCATTCAAAGAAAAGATTATTCTGAGTATTAAATGTAGATATATTTTTTTTAAAGTTTCATTAGCTGTTTAAATATTGACAAAATAAGTGTAAAGTTCTATTTAAGAACGTGCGAGTGAACATGTCCCCTGCACATCGATAAATGCCGACAGCATACGCTCTCAGCATTTATCATTGCACCAGCAGTTCTTGTGAACTGCCGGTGCAATACCGCCCCCTGCAGAGCTTGCAGGGGGTGTCAATCAACCTGATCATATTGGATTGGGTTGATTTCCGGCAATGTCTGTCCGCTGTCTCAGAGCAGGCGGACAGGTTATGGAGCAGCGGTCTTTAGAGCCTTCAGGCTCACCAGAAACACGGGGCATCAAGCTCCATACAGAGCTTGATAAATAGGCCCCTTAGTGTCTATAAAACAATGGGAGCTGCCATGTTGTAACTTAGGTTACTTTCTCTGCTGTGGCCAATTAGGGACAGTTATAAATAGGTTACTAGAGTGTGCAGCCAATGGCTGTGTGTTATATAACAGGGTTCTGCACTTCCATTTCCAACAGGAACTGAAAAGCTCACAATTTCAGAATGGAATTACAGGAAAAGAGGACAAAATAAATAATGAACGTGTATTGCAGAGTTTGCTTTAAATACATGATTTATCATTTTACCATCTCAGAGTGCTTAATCTCCTTTTCATGTAACTAGCACTTAATAATTAGTATTTCTAATATATAAGTACATTATATTAGCTAACATATCTGATACATGAAGCTGCGTCACCACCAGATGCTTCACCTGGGACATATTCTGCTAAGCACTGCTATATTTCCTTTACAGAAGTTAAGTGGTAGTAAAAGTTAAATATTCTATGTCAAATTTTTCATTCTGTTCTGCCAACAGGGATTCCTGCGTACAATTAGCCCCCTTGGCCTCTAGTTATCAAGCCGTTCACCGCAAATACGCTGGAATTCCGCAGCGTATTTGTGGTGAGGCTGATTCGCCTTAGTTATCAAAGGCTAGAGACCGGCAAAAGTATAATTTAGTGACGTAAGCTATGATCCGCCGGACTCAGTCCGACACAGATCGATTCTTACGTCGCTACAGATGTTCCGAACGCAAGTTCGGCACAATCTGACTACTTTTGCTATTTATCAAATGACTAGCAGGTACGCTCAGCACTTTTCCGGCCCAGCGTACCTGGTTTTCAATCCACCGCCCTGGAGGCGGCAGATGCCAAAGGAATCAATGGGAGTCTGACAGCAGCGAGAGCTCATGTTCGCTGCTGCCCGATATCCCATTGATTTCTATGGGAGATGTCTGCACCTAACACCCTAACATGTACCCTGAGTCTAAACACCCCTAATCTGCCCCCCTAAACCGCCGCCACCTAAATAAAGTTATTACCCCCTAAACCACCACTCCTGTACCCCGCCGCCACCTACATTATATGTATTACCCCCTAAACCGCCGCTCCCGGAGCCCCCCGCACCTAAATAAAGTTATTACCCCCTAAACCACCGCTCCTGGACCCCACTGCAACTATAATAAATATATTAAACCCTAAACCGCCACTCCCGGTCCCCGCCGCCACCTACATTATACCTATTAACCCCTAATCTGCCGCCCCCTATACCGCCGCCACCTATATTAAAGTTATTAACCCCTATCCTGTGGATCCTGGACCCCGCTACAACTAAATAAATTGTTTTACCCCTAAACCACTGCTCCCAGACCCCACGGCAACTAAATTAAATGTTTAACCCCTAAACCGCCGCTCCCGGACCCCGCCACCACCTATATTAAACTTATTAACCCCTAAACCTAAGTCTACCACTAACACTCCCCTAACTTAAATATTATTTAAATAAATATAAATACATATTACAATTAGTAACTAAATTATTCCTATTTAAAACTAAATACTTACCTGTAAAATAAACCCTAAAATAGCTACAATATAACTAATAATTATATTGTAGCTATTTTAGGATTTATTTTTATTTTACAGGCAACTTTGTATTTATTTTAAATAGTTACAATAGCTATTAAATAGTTATTAACTATTTAATAGCTGCCTAGTTAAAATAACTACAAAATTACCTGTAAAATAAATCCTAACCTAAGTTACAAATACACCTAACACTACACTATCAATAAATTAATTAAATAAATTACCTACAATTACCTAAAATAAAATACAATTAAATAAACTAAACTATAATACAAAGAAAAACAAACACTAAATTACAGAAAATAAAAAAATATTACAATAATTTTAAACTAATTACACCTAATTTAAGCCCCCTAATAAAATAAAAAGTAACCAGCTTTTTTTACCAGCCCTTAAAAGGGCTTTTTGCGGGGCATTGCCCCAAAGTAATCAGCTCTTTTACCTGTAAAAAAAAGCAATACAATACCCCCCCAACATTACAACCCACCACCCACATACCCCTACTCTAAAACCCACCCGATCCCTCCTTAAATAAACCTAACACTACCCCATTGAAGATCCCCCTACCTTGAGCCGTCTTCACCCAACCGGGCCGAACTCTTCATCCGATGCGGGCACAAGTGGTCCTCCAGCCGGGCAGAAGTCTTCATCCGATAGGGGCAGAAGAGGTCCTCCATCCGGTAGAAATCTTCATCCAAGCGGCATCTTCTATCTTCATAGGTAGGGCGATCTTCAATGGGGTAGTGTTAGGTTTATTTAAGGGGGGATTGGGTGGGCTTAGAGTAGGGGTATGTGGGTGGTGGGTTGTAATGTTGGGGGGGTATTGTATTGCTTTTTTTTTTACAGGTAAAAGAGATGATTACTTTGGGGCAATGCCCCGCAAAAAGCCCTTTAAGGGCTGGTAAAAGAGCTGGTTACTTTTGTAATTTAGTTTAGGGTAGGGCATTTTATTATTTTGGGGGGCTTTTTTATTTTATTAGGGGGCTTAGATTAGGTGTAATTAGTTTAAAATTCTTGTAATATTTTTTATTTTCTGTAATTTAGTGTTTGTTTTTTTGTATTATAGCTTAGTTTATTTAATTTTATTTTAGGTAATTGTAGGTAATTTATTTAATTAATTTATTGATAGTGTAGTGTTAGGTGTATTTGTAACTTAGGTTAGGATTCATTTTACAGGTAATTTGTAGTTATTTTAACTAGGTAGCTATTAAATAGTTATTAACTATTTAATAGCTATTGTACCTAGTTAAAAAAAATACAAAGTTGCCTGTAAAATAAATATAAATCCTAAAATAGCTACAATGTAATTATTAGTTATATTGTAGCTATTTTAGGCTTTATTTTACAGGTAAGTATTTAGTTTTAAATAGGAATAATTTAGTTAATAATTGTAATATGTATTTAGATTTATTTAAATAATATTTACGTTAGGGGAGTGTTAGTGTTATTGTTAGACTTAGGTTTAGGGGTTAATAAGTTTAATATAGGTGGCAGCGGGGTCCGGGAGCGGCAGTTTAGGGGTTAAACATTTAATTTAGTTGCGGCGGGGTCCAGGAGCAATGGTTTAGGGGTTAAACAATTTATTTAGTTGCGGCGGGGTCCGGGATCCACAGGATAGGGGTTAATAACTTCAATATAGGTGGCGGCGGTATAGGGGGCGGCAAATTAGGGGTTAATAGGTATAATATAGGTGGTGGCGGGGTCCGGGAGTGGCGGTTTAAGGGTTAGTATATTTATTATAGTTGTGGCGGGGTCCAGGAGCGGCGGTTTAGGGGTTAATATATTTATTATAGTTGCGGCGGGGTCCAGGAGCTGCAGTTTAGGGGTTAATATATTTATTATAGTTGCGAGGGGTCCAGGAGCGGCGGTTTAGGGGGTAATAACTTTATTTAGGTGCGGGGGGCTCCAGGAGCGGCGGTTTAGGGGGTAATACATATAATGTAGGTAGAGGCGGGGTCCAGGAGCGGTGGTTTAGGGGGTAATACATATAATGTAGTTGGCGGCGGGGTACGGGAGCGGCGGTTTAGGGGTTAATATATTTATTATAGTTGCGGCGGGGTCCAGGAACAGCGGTTTAGGGGGTAATAACTTTATTTAGTTGCAGGAGGCTCCGGGAGCGGCGGTTTAGGGGGTAAAACAGTATAGTATAGTGTGGGTGCTTAGTGACAGGCTAGCAAGAAAGCTGCAAAGAAGCCGATGAGTAGTGATGTTGCGAATAGTTCGTCGGCGAATAGTTCCCGGTGAACATAGCATGTTCGCGTTCGCCGCTGCGGGCGAACATATGCGATGTTCGATCCGCCCCCTATTCGTCAGCATTGAGTAAACTTTGACCCTGTATCTCACAGTCTGCAGACACATTCCAGCCAATCAGCAGCAGACCCTCCCTCCCAGACCCTCCCAGCTCCTGAATAGCAGCCATTTTAGATTCATTCGGAAGCTGCATTGTTAGTGAGAGGAGGGACAGTGTAGCTGCTGGTGATTTAATAGGCTAGTGTATTCAGTGTCCACTACAGTCCTGAAGAACTCATCTGATCTCTGCTGTAAGCACAGCACCCCAAAAAGCTCTTTTTAGGGCTAGAACATCATTTTTTTTTAATTTTTGTTTTCCCTGTGTAATCTAATTGCAGTTGCCTGCCTGCCAAGCCACTTGCCCAGTGCCAAAAACTTATATCTGGTGTAACAGTAGTGTAAATTTAAAAAAAATAACTTTTTTGACTGTGAAACATCAGTCTGCTAGTGTAATCTAATTGCAGTTGCCTGCCTGCCAGCGTATGTGCCAGGCCTACTTGCCCAGTGCCACCACTCATATCTGGTGTAACAGTAGTGTAAATTTAAAAAAAAATAACTTTTTTGACTGTGAAACATCAGTCTGCTAGTGTAATCTAATTGCAGTTGCCTGCCTGCCAGCGTGTGTGCCAGGCCCACTTGCCCAGTGCCACACCACTCATATCTGGTGTAACAGTAGTGTAAATTTAAAAAAAAAAAAAATGTTTTGACTGTGAAACATCAGTCTGCTAGTGTTATCTAATTGCAGTTGCCTGCCTGCCAGCGTGTGTGCCAGGCTTACAGCATATACTGTGCCCACTTGCCCAGTGTCCCCACTCATATCTGGTGTAACAGTAGTGTAAATTTAAAAAAAATAACTTTTTTGACTGTGAAACATCAGTCTGCTTGTGTAATATAATTGCATTTGCCTGCCTGCCAGCGTGTGTGCCAGGCCCACTTGCCCAGTGCCACCACTCATATCTGGTGTAACAGTAGTGTAAATTAAAAAAAAAAACTTTTTTGACTGTGAAACATCAGTCTGCTAGTGTAATCTAATTGCAGTTGCCTGCCTGCTAGCGTGTGTGCCAGGCTCACAGCGTATACTGTGCCCACTTGCCCAGTGCCCCCACTCATATCTGGTGTAACAGTAGTGTAAATTAAAAAAACAAAACTTTTTTGACTGTGAAACATCAGTCTGCTAGTCAAATCTAATTGCAGTTGCCTGCCTGCCAGCGTGTGTGCCAGGCTCACAGCGTATACTGTGCCCACTTGCCCAGTGCCACCACTCATATCTGGTGTAAAAGTAGTGTAAATTTTTTAAAAAAAACTTTTTTGACTGTAAAACATCAGTCTGCTTCTGTAATCTAATTGCAGTTGCCTGCCTGCCAGCGTGTGTGCCAGGCTCACAGCGTATACTGTGCCCACTTGCCCAGTGCCACCACTCATATCTTTTTTAATAGTAGTGTAAGTGTACATTTAAAAAATAAAAAAACTTTTTGGACTGTGAAACATCGGTCTGCTTTTTTGTGTCAGGCTCACAGCGTATACTGTGCCCACTTGCCCAGTGCCACCACTCATATCTTGTTTAATAGTAGTGTAAGTGTACGTTTAAAAAAAAAAAAGGAGGAGGAGGAGACTAGTTGGAAGCAGGGGGAGGTCATCGCAAGGAGCTAGTGGCACAGTCAGACAGCATGCATTGGCACCCGGGGTCAGCCAGATAGCACGCCAATCAATGCATGCTGTTGCCACCACCAGAATGCCGTCATCGCAGAGCTCAGCAGTGTGGCATTTTTTTGTGTGTCTGCCTCTGACAACAGCGATGCCATTTGCAACCTGTGCCAAAAGAAACTGAGTCGTGGGAAGTCCAACACCCACCTAGGTACAACTGCTTTGCGAAGGCACATGATCGCACATCACAAACGCCTATGGGATCAACACACAAGTACAAGCTGCACACAAACTCAAAGCCGCCATCCTCCTCCTGGTCGAGCATCTTCAGCCATGTCAACCACTGCTGTCCTCCTTGCCCCCTCTCAACCATCCACCACTCCGTCTATCTTCCGGAGCAGTTCCTGCTCATCTGCCCACAGTCAGGTGTCTGTCAAGGACATGTTTGAGTGTAAGAAGCCAATGTCACAAAGTCACCCCCTTGCCCGGCATCTGACAGCTGGCTTGTCTGAACTCTTAGGCAGCCAGCTTTACCATACAAGAAAAAAATTTGTAGCTATTGGGACACCGCAGTGGAAGGTACCCGGCCGAAATTTCTTTGCACAAAAGGCAATCCCCAACCTGTACTCGATTGTGCGAAAGGAAGTAATGGCATGTCTGGCACACAGTGTTGGGGCAAGGGTCCATCTGACCACTGATAGCTGGTCTGCAAAGCATGGTCAGGGCAGGTATATCACCTACACTGCGCATTGGGTAAACCTGCTGAGGGCTGCCAAGCATGGAATGCGTGGCTCTGCAGAGGAGTTGGTGACACCACCACGACTTGCAGGCAAGCCTGCTGCCACCTCCTCTACTCCTCCTACTCCATCCTCTTCCATAACCTCCTCGGCTGAGTCCTCTTCTGCTGCTGCATCTTGCTCCACATCAACGGCACCCCCCAGCTCCCCAGGTACTATTCCACATCCCGGATACGGCAGTGTCATGCCATCTTGGGGTTGACTTGCTTGAAAGCAGAGAGTCACACCAGAGCAGCACTCCTGTCCGCCCTGAACGCACAGGTGGATCAGTGGCTGACTCCGCACCAACTGGAGATCGGCAAAGTGGTTTCTGACAACGGAAGTAATTTGGTGGCGGCATTGAAATTGGGCAAGTTGACACATGTGCCGTGCATGGCACATGTGTGTAATCTGATCGTACAACGCTTTGTGCATAAGTACCCAGGCTTACAGGACGTCCTGAAGCAGGCCAGGAAGGTGTGTGGCCATTTCAGGCGTTCCTACACGGCCATGGCACACTTTTCAGATATCCAGCGGCAAAACAACACGCCAGTGAGGCGCTTGATTTGCGACAGCCCGACACGTTGGAATTCAACACTCCTAATGTTCGACCGAATGCTCCAACAAGAAAAAGCCATTAACGAGTATTTGTATGACCGGGGTGCTAGGACAGCCTCTGCGGAGCTGGAAATTTTTTTGCCACGTTACTGGACGCTCATGTGCAATGCCTGTAGGCTCATGTGTCCTTTGGAGGAGGTGACAAACCTAGTCAGTCGCACCGAAGGCACCATCAGCGACATCATACTATTTGTTTTCTTCCTGGAGCGTGCCCTGCGAAGAGTGTTGGATCAGGCCGTAGATGAGCGTGAAGAGGAAGAGTTGTGGTCACCATCACCACCAGAAACAGCCTTTTCAGCATCGCTTGCTGGACCAGCGGCAACGCTGGAAGAGGATTGTGAGGAAGAGGAGTCAGAGGAGGAATGTGGCTTTGAGGAGGAGGAGGAAGACCAACCACAACAGGCATCTCAGGGTGCTCGTTGTCACCTATCTGGTACCCGTGGTGTTGTACATGGCTGGGGAGAAGAAGATACCTTCAGTGAGATCACTAAGGATGAGGAACGGGACATGAGTAGCTCGCCATCCAACCTTGTGCAAATGGGGTCTTTCATGCTGTCGTGCCTGTTGAGGGACCCTCGTATAAAAAAGCTGAAGGAGAACGACCTGTCCACGCTACTAGACCCCCGGTATAAGGATAAAGTGCCTGAAATGTTACCGAATTACCGCAAGTCGGAAAGGATGCAGCAGTTCCAAAATAAATTAAAAAGTATGCTTTACACAGCGTATAAGGGTGATGTCACAGCACAACGGGAATCTAACAGGGGAAGAGGTGAAAGTAATCATCCGACTCCCACGACCACGCTGGCAAGGACAGGACGCTTTACAGACGTGTTGTTGATGGAGGACATGCAGAGCTTTTTAAGTCCTATGCATCGCCACAGCCCTTCGGGGTCCACCCTCAGAGAAAGACTCGACCGACAGGTAGCAGACTACCTCACTTTAACTGCAGATCTCAACACTCTGAGGAGTGATGAACCCCTTGACTACTGGGTGTGCAGGCTTGACCTGTGGCCTGAGCTATCCCAATTTGCGGTAGAACTTTTGGCCTGCCCCGCTTCAAGTGTCCTGTCAGAAAGTACCTTCAGTGCAGCAGGAGGTATTGTCACTGAGAAGAGAAGTCGCCTAGGTCAAAAAAGTTTAGATTACCTCACCTTTATTAAGATGAATGAGGGATGGATCCCGAAGGGACTGACATTGGGCGATACATTCGAGTAAAAAAGGCCTGATGAGATGAGCTGCCTTGGGCTAAAAATGGTCCATACGCTGCTGTATATTATCTTCGAATGCCGGATGACTTGCGTGACTTATCCGCTACCAACTAAGGTTCAAGCCGCAATGTTTTAGGGCACAATACCTAATTTTTCAGGCATGTGTACATGCCAAATTTTTCTGGCCTCTGGTGCTGCACTGTGGCTTCAAAAACCAAACCAAAAAAAAAGGCACGTAACAGGGATTAAATTGATAGGAATAGTACTACTTAACACACCACTCCTATCTGGTGGCATATTAGATTGCACGTGCAGTGCCCCAAATTTGAAGTAGGAGGACCGACCAAGCATCTTTTTCCATCTCCCGGTTCCTAAAATCCATGCCATATACACGTCCCCTGATAGGGGACGTAACAGGGATTAAACTGATAAGAATAGTACTACTTTAACATACCTTATAATAACACAGAGAGAGGAGTCTGAAGAAGAGGAGTCAGAGGAGGAAGGTGGCTTTGAGGAGGTGGAAGACCAAACACAGCAGGCATCCCAGGGAGCTTGTTGTCACCTTTCAGGGACCCTTGGTGTTGTACGTGGTTGGGTGGGGGAAGAGATCTTCAATGACATCAGTGAGTACAAGGAACGGGACATGGCTAGCTTGGTATCCAACCTTGTGCAAATGGGGAGTTTGCGGTTGTGCAAATGGACTGTTTGCGGTTGTTTGCGGTGCATTGAACTGGGAGTTTGGTCTGTCACTGTGAAGCGGGCGTAACCCTTACACTACCTGATCGATACAACATCATACCTGATGTTTTAAAGCACGTTATTCCAAACAATTTAGGAATGTTATAAACCCTGAGTCTAAACACCCCTAATCTGCCACCCCCGACATCGCCGCAACCTAAATGAAATGTATTAACCCCTATCCCGCCGCTCCTCAACACTGCCGCCAATAAATAAAATTATTATCCCCTAAACCTCAGACCTCCCAGATCACCACCACTAACTAAACCTATTAACCCCTAAACAACCCCTTAACTTTAAATTAAAATGACAAGATCCCTATCTTAATATAAATTAAAACTTAACATAGCCAAACCTCGCGGACGTGGATCTGAATACGATCTCCATATCTATAAATAAAGCCGTCAAAGTACGCACCAAGTACGGGCCGATGAGCATCGGACTGTTGTTAACTAACATTCATCGATGACGCTGCTATTCGTGTTTTTCACAACTTTATTTATACCATTTCACTAAACGCCGCCACTATACTAAAATGTTTAACCCCTATCCTGCCACCGTCGCAACCTAAATAAACTTATTAACCCCTAAATCTCTGTCCTCCCACATCACCACCACTAAATAAACCTATTAACCCCTAAACCGTCAGCCACCCACATCGCCAAAAACTAATTTAAGCTATTAATCCCTAAACCTAACAACCCCTTAACTTTAAATTAAAATTACAAGATCACTATTTTAACATAAATTAAAACGTACCTGTAGAATTAAAATAAACTAATTTTAAACTATTAATTAACCTACCCTAACTATTATACTAAAATTAAATTAAACAACCAATTAAATAAACTAAATTACATATTAAAAAAACCTAACCCTACTAAAATTATTTAAATATACAATTAAACCTTATTAAAAGTTCTAAATTACAAAAAAAAAACACCTACGCCTAGATTTAGAGTTCTGCGTTAGCCATCAAAAGCAGCGTTAAGGGGTCCTAACGCTGCTTTTTACCACCCACTGGTATTTCGAGTCAGCCAGGAAAGGGTCTAACGCTCACTTTCCAGCCGCGACTTTTCCATACCGCAGATCCCCTTATGCCAATTGCGTATCCTATCTTTTCAATGGGATCTTCCTAACGCCGGTATTTAGAGTCTTGGCTGAAGTGAGCGGTACACCCTCTACCGACAAGACTCCAGCCGCAGAAAAAAGTCAGGAGTTAAGAGCTTTCTGAGCTAACGCCGTTTCATAAAGCTCTTAACTACTGTGCTCTAAAGTACACTAACACCCATAAAATACTTATGCACCCCTAAACCGAGGTCCCCCCACATCGCGGCCACTATAATAAAAAATTTTAACCCCTAATCTGCCGACCGCACACCACCGCCGCCACCTACATTATCCCTATGTACCCCTAATCTGCTGCCCCTAACATCGCCGACCCCTATATTATATTTATTAACCCCTAATCTGCCCCCCCAACGTCGCTGCTACCTTACCTACACTTATTAACCCCTAATCTGCCAACCGGACCTCGCCGCTACTCTAATAAATGTATTAACCCCTAAACCGCCTCACTCCCGCCTCAAAAACCCTATAATAAATAGTATTAACCCCTAATCTGCCCTCCCTAACATCGGCGACATCTAACTTCAAGTATTAACCACTAATCTGCCGACCGGACCTCGCCGCTACTCTCTTTATTTTAATATCAGGAGATAACATAGGTATAGGCAAACATACAATACAGGAATCACTCATATCTACGCATGTGGCGTAAAGAAAAAAAACAGAAAGAAAACAGTATACAATAACATATAGATATTTAGACTCCGTAAGCAAGTCACTTCATTGTAGTCCAATTAACAAAGATTTAAATCATCCTGAAATTTTCTAGAATATACATAAAAAAAAAAAAAAAAAAAAAAAGGATATGCTGAGATCGGAACCTCTGATGACCCATCATAAACTACTACTACTAGCTGGTGAGTTCATATTTTGGGGAGAAGAGGAGAAAAAAAATAAAAAATATATAGTATAGCCTCTTCCCATGCCCCCCGGGCCCATTTCATTTAAACTATTCAGGCTAAGGGTACAAAAAAAGTGGAGCCTGATAGCACAGCATAGATAATTTATGACATTTATTAGCCAAATTCTATAGAGATCCACCAGGGATTAGGACATTCTATACCAACCAACAGGGAATATTTCCCTCAGTATTAGACCCTCAAAATATGGTGTTTTGTGGAACGCTTTTGTAAGAGTATATTGTAAAGGAGTGGGGGATGATTGTATAATATATGTCCATTTATTAAAAAAAAACGTTGTACTTGTTTATTGTACATATCTGGAATATTATACTGCTCAAAAATGATCTGCTGCTTCAGAGCTTCTATAAACATTTTCAGGGAGGGGGTTTTCTTCTGTTTCCAGTTTCTCAATATCAGATTACGAACAATTAATATACTAGTGTTAATCAGGTCAGAATACTGATTATCCAAATCTAAAAAAAGAATAATTCTAGAGTCAAAGGAAAAACCGGGTTCTGGAATGAATTTACTCAGCCAAAAATGAATCTTCAACCAAAGTTGATTTATTTTGGGACAAAACCAAAAACAATGGAGCAAATCTGCCCCAGGTTTGGAGCATTTGTAACAAAGACCAGGATAGCTCGGCGTCCAAAGTGCTAATCTCTTTGGGGAGATATAGGAATTATTAAGAAGTTTTAAATGGGACTCGTGCCAGGAAGAACAGAGAGGAGCTTCAATTACCCATTTAATGCCTTTCTTAATATAATCATGGCTAATTTCGTTAAAATACTTCAGCCAATAGGTAACACAATGTTCGAAATTTAACTGACCTTGCTTGGCCAGTAAGATCTTGTATAG
Organism: Bombina bombina; assembly: GCF_027579735.1. Taxonomy (NCBI): domain Eukaryota; kingdom Metazoa; phylum Chordata; class Amphibia; order Anura; family Bombinatoridae; genus Bombina; species Bombina bombina. The sequence goes on from NC_069504.1 coordinate 25,124,623, forward strand.
TAGTGAAATCGAGTGATTACCTTGCCTATAAAGATTAATGTAATCTCCAATTGTTTCGAAGCATTCCGACCAAGTTTTGACATGCAGGTTCTTATTAATAAAATGTTGTACTTGCAAATATGCAAAGAAAGAGTTGTAAGGAAGGTTATATTCAGTTGCAATACTTTCAAATGTTCTTATATTATGCTTCTCATCAAGAAATTGAATTATCTTAGTTAATCCTCTTTCAGCCCATCCCTTAAATATCCTATGCTGACAACCAGGGGGGAACGTGGGATTTCCTCTCACTGGTAAGAAAACAGACATATAATACTCAATTTTTAAGCGGGTACATAGTTGTTGCCAAGCTTTGATCACATTGCTTATACTATTAATTAATTTTATATTGATCGGAAGCTGAGAGTATGCACAATGTAGTATCGCTTTAAGTGATAGTGGTTTTATAAAGGTCTCTTCCATACCAGTATTGGTTAGATAGTCAGAGGATAGAAGCCAGTCAATGCCATGGCGTGCCAGGATGGCGATATTATATAACTTTATATTAGGAAATGTTAAGCCACCATACATCTTATGTTGAGATAATTTTGATATGGCAATCATCTGCCTAGTCTTGTGCCAAAAAAAATTTAGTGCATGCTTGGTTAAACAATCGAATGTCTTTATCTTTAATAAATAAAGGAAGATTATTCATCACATACAATAACTGCGGAAGCAAAATAGATTTTATCAACATAACTTTCGCAGATAATGATATTGGAAAAAGATTCCAACGTGTTAGTTTGGAAGTTATATGTGAGAAAAAAGGCGTGAAGTTAAGTTTATACCAATTACTCGGGTCTCTGTGTAATTTAATCCCAAGATATTTAAAGTTCTCGACCTCTTTTAGGTTATGTTGCGTTAAACTATTTTTGTCTCTATGTATCCAAAGGATCTCAGATTTACTAGTGTTCACCTCGCCGCTACTCTAATAAATGTATTAACCCCTAAAGCTAAGTCTAACCCTAACCCTAACACCCCCCTAAATTAAATATAATTTTATTCTAACAAAATAAATTAAATATTATTAACTAAAGTCTTCCTATTTAAAGGTTAATACTTACCTGTAAAATAAACCCTGATATAGCTACAATATAACGAATAATTATATTGTAGCTATTTTAGGATTTATATTTATTTTACAGGCAACTTTGTATTTATTTTAACTAGGTACAACAGCTATTAAATAGTTATTAACTATTTAATGGCTACCTAGTTAAAATAATTAGAAAATTACCTGTAAAATAAATCCTAACCTAAGTTACAATTAAACCTAACACTACACTATCAATAAATAAATTAAATCAAAATACATACAATTACATACAATTAAATAAACTAAACTAAATTACAAAAAATAAAAAAAGATTACAAGAATTTTAAGCTAATTATACCTACTCTAAGCCCCCTAATAAAATAACAAAGCCCCCCAAAATAAAAAAATTCCCGCTTGGATGAAGATGTTTGCCGGTCCGGATGTCCTCTTCTGCCCGGATAGGATGAAGTCTTCTGCCGCTCCGGATGCCTTCTTTTGGTCCAACGCTGCTCGGCTGAGTGAAGATGAATCAAGGTAGGGAGATCTTCAGGGGGGTAGAGTTAGGTTTATTTAAGGGGGGTTTGGGTTAGAGTAGGGGTATGTGGGTGGTGGGTTGTAATGTTGGGGGGTGGTATTGTGTTTTTTTTACAGGCAAAAGAGCTGATTTCTTTGGGGCATGCCCCGCAAAAAAAGCCCTTTTAAGGGCTGGTAAGGTAATAGAGCTGTTAACTATTTTAATTTAGATTAGGGTAGGGAATTTTTTTATTTTGGGGGGCTTTGTTATTTTATTAGGGGGCTTAGAGTAGGTGTAATTAGCTTAAAATTCTTGTAATCTTTTTTTTATTTTTTGTAATTTAGTGTTTGTTTTTTTTGTAATTTAGTGCAGTTGATTTAATTGTATGTAATTGATTTAATTTATTTATTGATAGTGTAGTGTTAGGTTTAATTGTAATTTAGGTTAGGATTTATTTTACAGGTAATTTTGTAATTATTTTAACTAGGTAGCTATTAAATAGTTAATAACTATTTAATAGCTATTGTACCTAGTTAAAATATATACAAAGTTGCCTGTAAAATAAATATAAATCCTAAAATAGCTACAATATAATTATTCGTTATATTGTAGCTATATTAGGGTTTATTTTACAGGTAAGTATTTAGCTTTAAATAGGAAGACTTTAGTTAATAATATTTAATTTATTTAGTTAGAATAAAATTATATTTAATTTAGGGGGGTGTTAGGGTTAGGGTTAGACTTAGCTTTAGGGGTTAATACATTTATTAGAGTAGCGGCGAGGTCCGGTCGGCAGATTAGGGGTTAATACTTGAAGTTAGGTGTCGCCGATGTTAGGGAGGGCAGATTAGGGGTTAATATTATTTATTAAATGGTTTTTGAGGCGGGAGTAAGGCGGTTTAGGGGTTAATACATTTATTAGAGTGGCGGCGAAGTCCGGTTGGCAGATTAGGGGTTAATAAGTGTAGGTAAGGTAGCGGCGACATTGGGGGGCAGATTAGGGGTTAATAAATATTATGTAGGTGTCAGCGATGTTAGGGGCAGCAGATAAGGGGTTCATAGGGATAATGTAGGTTACGGCGGTGTACGGAGCAGAAGATTAGGGGTTAATAATAAAATGCAGGTGTCAGCTATAGCGTGGTCGGAAGATTAGGGGTTAATAAGTGTAAGGTTAGAGGTGTTTAGACTCGGGGTTCATGTTAGGGTGTTAGGTGCAGACTTAGAAAGTGTTTCCCCATAGGAAACAATGGGGCTGCGTTAGGAGCTGAACGCTGCTTTTTTGCAGGTGTTAGGTTTTTTTTCAGCCCAAACTGCCCCATTGTTTCCTATGGGGATAGCGTGCACGAGCACGTTTTTCCAGCTAGCCGCTACCGCAAGCACCGCTGGTATTGAGAGTTGAAGTGGCGGTAAATATGTCTCTACGCTCCCTTTTTGGAGCCTAACGCAGCCCTTCAGAGAACTCTCAATACCAGCATTATTTAAAAGGTGCAGGGGGAAAAAAACACGCGTAGCTAACGCACTCCTTTGGCCACAAAACTCTAAAACTAGCCGTAAGTTACAAAAAAACAAACACTAAATTACGAAAAATAACAAACCAAATTATCAAAAATATTTTTTTTACACCTAATCTAATAGCCCTATCAAAATAAAAATGCCCCCCCCCAAATAAAAAAAACCCTAGCATAAAATAAACTACCAATGGGCCTTTTGTGTGCCATTGCCCCAAATATATCAGCTCTTTTGCCTGTAAAAAAAAAATACAAACACCCCCCAACAGTAAAACCCACCACCCAAACAACCCCCCCAAATAAAAATCCTAACTCTAAAAAAAAAACTAAGCTACCCATTGCCCTGAAAAGGGCATTTGTATGGGTATTGCCCTTAAAAGGGCATTCAACTCTTTTACATTTCCCAGACCCTAATCTAAAAATAAAACCCACCCAAAAAAAACCTAACACTAACCCCTGATGATCCACTTACAGTTCTTGAAGTCCCACTTGAAAGATATATCCCGCTTCAAATCAGCCAATAGAATTTCAGTAGCTCTCATCCTATTGGCTGATTTGAGCAGCCAACAGGATTTCAGAAGCTTGCATCCTATTGGCTGGTTTGAATTTAACACTCAAATCAGCCAATAGGAATGTAAGGGATGCCATCTTGAATTGCGTCCCTTGCATTGAAGCTTCAGTTTACGGTGGCGACCTTAAGAAGAGGAGCTCTGCGTCGGATGTCTTCAGAATGGACCCTCTCCGCGCCAGCTGGATGAAGATAGAAGAGGCCGTCTGGATGAAGTCTTTGCCGGCTGGATGAAGATAGAAGAGGCTGCCTGGATGAAAACTTCTTGCCGCATGGATGAAGACTTTGTTGGCTGGATGAAGATAGAAGAGGCTGCCTGGATAAAGACTTGTTGCCGCATGGATGATGACTTCGCCGGCTGGATGAAGAAAGAAGAGGCAGCCTGGATGAAGACTTCTTGCCGCATGGATGATAACTTCTCCGGCTGGATGGATCCTTCAAGCGGGACTTCAAGAACTGTAAGTGGATCGTCGGGGGTTAGTGTTAGGTTTTTTTTAAGGTTTTTTTGGGTGGGTTTTATTTTTAGTTTAGGGCCTGGGCAATGTAAAAGAGCTAAATGCCCTTTTAAGGGCAATGCCCATACAAATGCCATTTTCAGGGCAATGGGTAGCTTAGGTTTTTGTTAGAGTTAGGGTTTTTATTTGGGGGGGTTGGTTGGGTGGTGGGTTTTACTGTTGGGGGGTGTTTGTATTTTTTTTTACAGGTAAAAGAGTTGATATCTTTGGGGCAATGCCCCACAAAAAGCTCTTTTAAGGGCCATTGATAGTTTATTTTAGGCTAGGGGTTTTTTTTTATTTTGGGGGGCTTTTTTATTTTGGGGGGCTTTTTTATTTTGATAGGGCTATTAGATAAGGTGTAAAAAAAAAAATTTTGATAATTTGGTTTGTTATTTTTCGTAATTTAGTGTTTGTTTGTTTGTAACTTAGTGTTTCTTTGTTTTTGTAATTCAGTCATTTTTAATAAGGTTTAATTGTATATTTAAATAATTTTAGTAGGGTTAGGTTTTTTTAATATGTAATTTAGTTTATTTAATTGGTAGTTTAATTTAATTTTAGTATAATAGTTAGGGAAGGTTAATTAATAGTTTAAAATTAGTTTATTTTAATTCTACAGGTAAGATTTAATTTATGTTAAAATAGTGATCTTGTAATTTTAATTTAAAGTTAAGGGGTTGTTAGGTTTAGGGATTAATAGCTTAAATTAGTTTTTGGCGATGTGGGTGGCTGACGGTTTAGGGGGTAATAGGTTTTGTTAGTGGTGGTGATGTGGGAGGACAGAGGTTTAGGGGTTAATAAGTTTATTTAGGTTGCGGCAGTGGCAGGATAGGGGTTAAACATTTTAGTATAGTGGCGGCGTTTAGTGAAATGGTATAAATAAAGTTGTGAAAAACACGAATAGCAGCGTCATCGATGAATGTTAGTTAACAACAGTCCGATGCTCATCACCCCGTACTTGGTGCGTACTTTGACGGCTTTATTTATAAATATGGAGATCGTATTCAGATCCGCGTCCGCGATGTTTGGCTATGTTAGGCGAGCGTATTGACACCCGCGAATGCAATATAGTTGACGCTTTGATACATATCCCCCTATATAACAAAGTAATATAGTAGATGAGGTTGAAAAAAAGACCGAAGTCCATTGAGTTCAATCCTATACAAATCTAATATACTTACAAAAAAGCTCCAGTTGAGCTTAAATTAATCCTATTAAAAAGGTGACCCATTTAACACAAGCAAACCTTTCTCCCAGCCTTAAATTGTGACCAATTGTCACAAACAATTTTTTTGGAATAAACAGAGCTTCTGCCATCTCTGTATATGGGACTTGAATATATTTATATAAACTAATCATGTCACCTCTCAAGCACCTTTTTTCTAGAGAAAACAAACCCAGTTTGGCTAACCTCTCCTCATAGCTTAAATTCTCCATTCCCTTTATTAGCTTCTCTAAACTTTTTCTAGGTCTGGAATGTCTTTTTTGAGATTGGTCCCCAGAACTGCACTCCATACTCAAGGTGAAGTCTTACCAGGGATTTATATAGTGACGGAATTATGCTTTCCTCCCTTGAATCAATGTCTCTTTTAATATATGCTAGTATCCATTTAGCCTTAGTAGCTCCCCTTCATTGTGCACCCATCTTTAACTTGTTATCTATTACTACTCCTAAATCCCTTTTCTTCTCTGTTTGGCAAAGTCTTATTTTTACAAAATGTAGAACCTTGCATTTTCCCTTATTAAATCTCATTTTCCATTTACCTGCCCATATTTCTAATTTTGCAGATCCCCTTGTAACTAAAGTTCATCCTGCTCTGACCTAATGACCTTACATAACTTTGTATCATCTGCAAAAATAGAGATGTTGCTATTTAATCCTTGCTCCAAGTCATTAATAAAAATATTAAAAAGAACAGGGCCCAGTACTGATCCCTTGGGGACTCTACTGATTACCTTTGTCCAATCTGAGTATGATCCATTTACTACTACCCGTTGCTCCCTATCTTTTATCCAGTTATTTTTCCATGAACTAACATTTTCAGATATTCCCAGTCCCTTAATTTTGTGCATTAATCTCTCATGTGGCACTGTATCAAAAACCTTTGCAAAATCTAAGTATATTACATCAACTCATTCCACTTTATCTATATTTTTACTTTCTTCCTCATATAATCTAATTAGATTATTTTGACAAGATCTAGTTCTCATAAAACCATGCTGATTTGAACTCATAATCTTGTTTACACAAATATACTCATCAATACAATCCCTTATAATCCCTTCAAATATCTTCCCCACTATTGATGTCAGACTAACTGGTCTATAGCTTCCTGGATCAGCCCTGCTTCCCTTTTTGAAGAGTGGCACCACATCAGCTTTTTGCCAATCCTGGGGTACTATGCCTGAGGATAATAAGTCTTGAAAAATTAATAGTAGAGGTTTGTCTATAACAGCGCTAAATTACTGTAAAACCCTTGGGTGTATTCCATCTGGGCCTGGAGTTTTAATTACCTTAATATTGACCATTTTTTCCCCTGAAATCATCTAGACATAACCCAGTTAATGGTATGGGCTGGCATATTCTAATTTCTTCCAAAGTATCCTCCATTGGTTCCTCTCTTGTGTATACTGAAGAAAATAATTGGTTTAGTACCTCAGCCTTCTTCCTGTCACTGTTAATCATGCAACCCTACACACATTTTAATGTACCTATATTGTCCTTCTTAGATTTTTTGCTATATACTTTCAATGAAAGGTAAGAAGGTAATTCAGGCCAGTCTCATGTATATAATAAACCATAGTGACTGTTGGTCATCGGGTTTCTCTCATCCATTGGATTGTAACTCAGATTTACTGTAAACATAATTTTGTATTAACAGATAGGGGTCAATTTATCAAGCTCCGTAAAGACCCTTGCTCCATAACCTGTCCGCCTGCTCTGAGGCGGCGGACAGAAATCAACCTGATCGAATACAATCGGGTTGATTGACACCCCCTGCTAGCGGCCGATTGGCCGCAAATCTGCAGGGGGCGGCATTGTACCAGCAGTTCACAAGAACTGCTGGTGCAATGATAAATGCTGACAGCGTATGCTGTCGGCATTTATCGATGTGCGGCGGACATGATACGCTACATCGTATCATGTCCATCCGCACTATCATAAATAGACCCCTTAGAGTTGCCTGATTATCTGAATTAGCCGTGCATGGCTCTTGTGCTTTTATTAGAGGGCTAAATTACTCATCAATAAGACAAGAGCATTATGTCTGACTATGTCCTTACTCACACCCTGGCCGACATTAGGCCTCTTCTCTACCCTTGCTGCTAACTCTTTGCTATCATGATTATAAACACTGGAAAGTATAATGATTTTCCTAACATAGAACCTTACTCTAGTGATGTTTGTTATGATGGAGGACAATTTGTTATTGATTTAATGTCATTTGATGCACCTTGTCTTGTCACAGCTTTCTGTTATGAAGTTGCCACACAAATAACATTGCACATGTGTGACAGACCCTTCTGTCAGGACTGAAAGAGTTAACTGTGTTTAGCTTTAAGAATCTAATTTCTAAAGACAGGTTTTCTGGCCTCAGCTATTGTGTGCTATAATTACGTTTAAGTAATAAACAGGCCATTGTTTAATCACCCTCAGAGAACAGACGCTAGGTGATAAGACAAGCCAAATGTGTTTAAGTTGTTATCTGCCTAAGTAAAGTATTTAAGTAATATAATTCTATTGTATCATGTCAAGGGCGCTTCTCCCTTTTATCTAATGTACAACATTCTTTCAACCCCCATCTGAGGGGGGGTCAAAAACCTGTATAAATCTGTGTGCTGCCTTCAAATAAAGTTGTCATTCTGTTTTAAACCTGAAACTGGCTGGGTTGTGAATTGCTGATTGTCCATGCAGGACATTGTTCATCTGGGGTTAACCCTTGGTACACAGTTGGTACCGTAACATTGGTGGCAAGCGACGGAATGAACCTTATCGCCCAGAAGAGCAACTACACATGCCAGTAACCTCAGGAAGAGGGGGATTATTACAATACTGACTAAGATGGAAAGAGTACCAGGGACAGAAGGAACCAATGGGCCCAGCATAGCAGACAGAACCCCCGCAGAAGCAAGCTTTGATCGGGCGGTTAAAATAAGACTGGCACATTATGGCCCCAACCCATCTGCGGAAATTATCGACCGGGTCATAGCAGCTGTGGAGGCCAACCTACTTCGCCAAAGCGGCGCTGCAGCAAACCCAGTGGAAAAGAGAAAAGTAAATTTTGCAGCTTTTAAAAACTTCCTGGAAACAGAAGGAGAGATTGATGGGTACCTTGCGGATTTTGAGAGGCAATGTGCACTACACAAGGTACCCGCAGAGGACTGGGTCATGATATTATCCGGAAAATTATCCGGCCGGGCCAGTGAGGCTTTTCGGGCCATTCCAGATGAGGAAGTCAGGGATTATAATACTGTAAAAGAGGCTCTGCTCTCCAGGTATGCGGTTACACCGGAGGCATACCGGAGACGGTTCAGAGACACTGTTAAATTGGCTGGTGATTCCTACCTTGAGTGGGCATGTAAGGTGCACCGCACAGCAGCTCACTGGATAGCGGGGTGCCAAGCCGTATCTGGGGAAGAGGTGCTGCAGCTATTCCTGTTGGAACATTGCTTCGACAAGTTACCCGCAGGAGTTCGAGAGTGGGTTCGGGACCGTAAACCCTCCACCCTGCATGAAGCTGCTCGCCTGGCAGATGAGTATACGGATGCCCGCAAACTGGACACTGCTACCACTAAGCCCCCTGCCAGAGTGGAGTACAGACCCCCAGTCACCCCAGCAGCTGCCAGTTACCAACCCCCGGCGCACCGCTATACCACACGGCCTCTGGCCACGAACTACCCTCAGAGAGCCCGGTTCAATTCGCGGGGCTACTCACAACCTATTCGGTGCTTTGGATGTAAGCAACTAGGGCACAAAAGACCAGAGTGTCCCCTAAATGCAGCGAACCAAGCACAGTCCTGGAGAAGACCTGCCGGCGGAATCACACGTAACCCTCAGCCTGCGGCCCGCTACGTAGAGGCGCAAGAATGCTGGAGCATCCTACATGAGGCAGACCTTGTGCAAGCTGCCCACCGGAATAACCGGCAACTGGTTAAAGTGAATGGGAAGGAGGTCAGTGGTCTATGGGATACTGGTGCTACCATGACCTTGCTTCGAAAGAACTTGGTGTCTGAGAAACAGCACACAGGAGACACTGTGGCTGTGAGGGTAGCAGGGGGCACTGTGTTCCGCCTGCCTGTTGCCAGGGTGCATTTGGATTGGGGAGGGGGCGCTAGACCTGTGAATGTGGGGGTCATGAAGGATTTACCAGCTGATGTTCTCCTTGGAAATACCTTGGTCCCCCTTGTTTCTGCCTATGCTCCCATGGGTCCCGCTGATGTTAACCCTGTGACTACCCGTGCTCAGATCCGTGCAGCAGAGACTGACCCCCCTGCTGCTAAGCCCCAGGACGCTGAGCTCAGTAAATCTCTATCCGCTATTGATACGTGGAAGTCCCGTTACAATGCGCTGATGAAGGAGAAGAGGAGCGCAGAGGAAAAAGCACGTTTAGAACAGGAATCTCTGCTAGACAGGCTGCACCGACAGACTGCAGAAAACACCAGCTTGAGAGTGGAACATGAAACCTTAAAGACAAACTTAGTGACACTTGAGGAGAAGCTGACGCTGGCTCATAGTGAGGTGCAGCAACTCAAGGGCACCCTATGTCAGTATGAAGGGATTGTGGATACCTATAAAGAGCAGGTACAAAAACCACGTAAAGAAGCCGATGATATTTTGAAGGACTGTTTAGCCCTAGTCGGGGCACTGAAGAGGTTGAACCCTTATTTATACAGACAGGGATTCTCTCTCATAACGGGAATACAGATGGATTGTCCCAGCAAACTGACATGCCTACCACCCCTTAGTCCGGTCATCCCCAGGTTGACCCGCAAAAGGGTCAAGCCGGGTCTGCCGGAGTGTTCCACAAGGGGGGAGCTATGTGACAGACCCTTCTGTCAGGACTGAAAGAGTTAACTGTGTTTAGCTTTAAGAATCTAATTTCTAAAGACAGGTTTTCTGGCCTCAGCTATTGTGTGCTATAATTACATTTAAGTAATAAACAGGCCATTGTTTAATCACCCTCAGAGAACAGACGCTAGGTGATAAGACAAGCCAAATGTGTTTAAGTTGTTATCTGCCTAAGTAAAGTATTTAAGTAATATAATTCTATTGTATCATGTCGAGGGCGCTTCTCCCTTTTATCTAATGTACAACATTCTTTCAACCCCCATCTGAGGGGGGGTCAAAAACCTGTATAAATCTGTGTGCTGCCTTCAAATAAAGTTGTCATTCTGTTTTAAACCTGAAACTGGCTGGGTTGTGAATTGCTGATTGTCCATGCAGGACATTGTTCATCTGGGGTTAACCCTTGGTACACAGTTGGTACCGTAACAACATGTTACTGATTTATATGACATTAAATGACAATATTGCTCTGCAATGTTCCATGAACTGGCCCAACATTGTATCCCAGGGTCCGCTGTGGATTGCAAGCTCTATGTAACAATGATTGTTGTGTATAGAGATATTGCTATATACACAGGTACATAACACTGCTGACACTTTAACACCTGCAGTGCATTGCTAAATGGCATTCAGTCTCATGTCACCTGATAAACACTGTTGGTTTTAACCAGTTACATACTGCTATGCTTTAGAGAACACTGCACAGCATTACTGTTGTATGCACATATGGCAAATGATTAGCCATCAGTACACCAATGAGCCAATGTGTGCTATATGCAAGCGTCCAGCTGCCTGTGCCTGCAGTAATGGGGATATTCCATTCTCCGAGCCTCTCCCATTCTCCCTCCTTTATTCCTGACAGCTGACTGTTAGTGTTTCTATTAATAGCCCTGTGGCGCTGGTTTTCTACAGTGTTAGACTATAGTCTGGGGATTACATCTATCATACATACAGATGCATTGACACCTAGACATAGATAAGTGTGTGCTAGTGTGTGCACCTGCATAACCACACATATATGTGCGTGTGTGTGTATATATATATATATATATATATATATAATATATTTATACATTTGTCTGTGTGTATACATATATTTGTGTTTGTGTGTGTGCAGAAGCATATATATGTGTGCATAAATGTGTATGTATGTGTGTGTGTGTATATATATATATATATATATATATATACACACACTATATTTATCTTTCTCTCTCTCTCTCTCTCTCTATATATATATATATATATATATATATATATATATATAGTAGGTATTTCTTTGTTCTCAAAATAGCCTGCTTATTGGAGAAAAAGGAGAGCAGAGAAGTGCAAGAAGTGGGTGTTAAAACCACAGTTTATTGCTGAGCTTCAGATAGATCCTTCAGTGGCAGAATTAATGTGTTGCTATATATAGAAGCCTAGTGTTCCTAGGGGGGAACTTAATGATGCAGTGACGTCACTGCAGGTCAGTCCCACACTGGTGGAAGTCAGTTGCGTGCATCTGCCTGCAGAATATTAGCAGGATGGGAGGTATAGAGAGGAACAAGTCTGTGCTCCTACAAACACACAGTTTTGGAATGTATTGCAGGGTCTACCAGCTAAATACAGTATTAATAACCCCTCTCTCTCTCTTGGATAGCCATGACCGAAGATGTGATGCAGAATTTTAGCAAATGATATGAAGAGGGATAACTCTCCTGAATCTCATTCAATGTTATTCTGAAACCACAGCCTGAAAGATCCAGCAACCCAAAGGTACGTTTGATACTGTTATTTGTGTAATATATTTTGCATTATATGTCATGTCAGTGGCATGTAGTCTGTCCCTATCTAACACAAGTTAACAGAATCTGTCTGTATCTCAGCCACATACAATGCACTTTCATTTCATGGTCTTTATCAGGTGTGAACATTAAATGGCTTGTTAAAATGTAGTCTTTAATCCAACCTTGAGCATTCTGGTACTTGCTAAACCCAATATTCACACCAGGTGCAAACACATACACAGGGTTAATTAAACATAATATAGGACTTTTTTTATAGTCTTATAATATAGCAGTATAGTCTTATTTATCCATCTGTTGCTAACTTGTTGGTAATTACAATTCATTTGGTTTCAAAAGGGATTCAGTCTGTAAAATCAGAGCTTGTTTTATGAGATTGCTACAGAAGGCTCAGATGGGAGTTCAGTTGAGTTTTGTTCATAATTATAAATGAAATAAACTAAACTGCTGTTAAAATCATTTAATATTCTGTGAGTTAAATATAATTAGTAGAACCATCTTTTTTACTATTAAAATGGTTTCAGCTTATTGAACCCCCAAATGAAGTTTATATATTGAATTATGGGTTTTGTTATTTTTGCTATTCCTTTGCTCTTTTTTTAATGGTTCTACACGTAACCCACCGCCCCCCCCCCCGCCCCCCCCCACACGTTTCTGTTGCTTTTGCTGAACCAGGCTATGCCTATAATGAACAGCTGGGTGTTTTCCTATTCCAACAACCTCTGGACATTTCTGCTCACTTTTTGTCTGCTTAAGTCATTACATCCCCTGAATGTAAAGGTTTTATTTACTGATGGGAGCTCTGGTACTGTGCATAGAGATCTCTTGCCTTCACTTTGTAAAAGCAATTAACTTTAAGTGTGGAAGCATAACATATGGGCTATGGTGAAGAAAAAATATCATTTCAAAATGTTTTTCTTAAGGGGCTGGTGCATGTGATTTTATTGGCATTAACCTAATAGAGACATCTGATACAAATCATACCCATCTCTCTAAATGTGTTTAAATAACCCTTTTGTCTCCAGTTTGGTAACCACAAATCACAAGCCCTTGAGATTTATTTCCCTTCATATGGAAGTTTTACCAATAGAACAAGTATACTGTGTAAAATTGTGCATCGTTTTCAAAATAAGCATGTTATTGGTTCCTAATTTTACAGCGTCATACATTTTCTGTAATTATTTTTGCTACCCCCAGAAAGTAAAACGCCTTTGTGTGTTTCAAATAAATGATTAGACTCCAGACAAACCAAACGCAGGACATACGCAGAAAGCATCCTACCACTGATTTTACCAATGTGTCTGTAAAAATATAGTTTGGCATTTAGTAAATCAAGTGATTTTAAATTAAATAAGAATCTTCGACTGCACTCTAACATCAGAATTTGGAACTCATGATTTTAAGGAAGACTATGATTCTGGTGTTAGGGGTGGATTTGATATGCCTGTTTTAATGAGGACTATCAAACTGTACTGTGTTTTTCTCACTGGCATGAGGACTTTTGCCCATGATTTTGCAAAAACATTCATTGAAAAATATTGTGTCAATTACAAGAATTGTACTTGGTGCAACTGCCAAATTAAATACACAAACTGCACAAGGCATAATGATCGTCAAAGTGCTTTATTTAATGTGCGCCCTTGCATTTGAAAGCAAAACAGGAAAAAGACAACAAAGATAATATTGTTTTTGTGTGAAGTTCTAAATATTATCACGTGTTTGACAAATAAAGCGCACAAAGTTCACATAAACAAAAAATATATCTGATTCGGTTTCAGCACCACAAACTAAAGAACAGCTCCACCCAGCTAACATACTACAACTATATGAGGCAAATAACCTTACAATTTATATAATGACCTACGCCAATAAAAGTCATTTCTACAGCAATTTTTACTCTACATGTTTATTTATCCAAGAATATAAAGCACAATCACTGATTGTAACTACTAACTTATCAAACAAAGACAAAAATATTCAGACTCCTTGCTCCACAGGTTAAAAATATACAACCTCACCATATAACATCAGATGATACTATGATCCTTTTTTCTTGTTCTCTTGTATGTGGTGTTCCTATCAACTAGTGTGTACTGATACAGCTGTATGAGATGTGCCTGTCAGCCAGTGAGCACTAATAGAGCTGTATGAGATTTGCCTGTCAGCCAGTGAGCACTAATACAGCTGTATGAGGTGTGCCTGTCAGCCAGTGAGCACTAATACAGCTGTATGAGGTGTGTCTGTCAGTCAGTGAGCACTAATACAGCTGTATGAGATGTGCCTGTCAGTCAGTGAGCACTAATACAGCTGTATGAGATGTGTCTGTCAGTCAGTGAGCACTAATACAGCTGTATGAGATGTGTCTGTCAGTCAGTGAGCACTAATACACCTGTATGAGATGTGCCTGTCAGTCAGTGAGCACTAATACAGCTGTATGAGATGTGTCAGTCAGTGCGCACTAATACAGCTGTATGAGATGTGTCTGTCAGTCAGTGAGCACTAATACAGCTGTATGAGATGTGCCTGTCAGTCAGTGAGCACTAATACACCTGTATAAGGTGTGTCTGTCAGCCAGTGAGCACTAATACAGCTGTATGAGATGTGCCTGTCAGCCAGTGAGCACTAATACAGCTGTATGAGATGTGCCTGTCAGCCAGTGAGCACTAATACAGCTGTATGAGATGTGACTGTCAGACAGTGAGCACTAATACAGCTGTATGAGATGTGCCTGTCAGCCAGTGAGCACTAATACAGCTGTATGAGATGTGACTGTCAGAAAGTGAGCACTAATACAGCTGTATGAGATGTGCCTGTCAGCCAGTGAGCACTAATACAGCTGTATGATATGTGTCTGTCAGCCAGTGAGCACTAACACAGCTGTATGAGATGTGTCTGTCAGCCAGTGAGCACTTATACAGCTGTATGAGATGTGTCTGTCAGCCAGTGAGCACTTATACAGCTGTACGAGATGTGTCTGTCAGCCAATGAGCACTAATACAGCTGTATGAGATGTGTCTGTCAGCCAGTGAGCACTAATACAGCTGTATGAGGTGTGTCTGTCAGCCAGTGAGCACTAATACAGCTGTATGAGATGTGCCTGTCAGCTAGTGAGCACTAATACAGCTGTATGAGATGTGCCTGTCAGCCAGTGAGCACTAATACAGCTGTATGAGATGTGTCTGTCAGTCAGTGAGCACTAATACAGCTGTATGAGATGTGCCTGTCAGTCAGTGAGCACTAATACAGCTGTATGAGATGTGCCTGTCAGTCAGTGAGCACTAATACAGCTGTATGAGATGTGCCTGTCAGCCACTGAGCACTAATACAGCTGTATGAGATGTGTCTGTCAGCCAGTGAGCACTAATACAGCTATATGAGATGTGCCTGTCAGCCAGTGAGCACTAATACAGCTGTATGAGATGTGCCTGTCAGCTAGTGAGCACTAATACAGCTGTATGAGATGTGTCTGTCAGTCAGTGAGCGCTAATACAGCTGTATGAGATGTGCCTGTCAGTCAGTGAGCGCTAATACAGCTGTATGAGATGTGCCTGTCAGTCAGTGAGCGCTAATACAGCTGTATGAGATGTGTCTGTCAGCCAGTGAGCACTAATACAGCTGTATGAGATGTGTCTGTCAGCCAGTGAGCACTAATACAGCTGTATGAGATGTGTCTGTCGGCCAGTGAGCACTAATACAGCTGTATGAGATGTGTCTGTCAGCCAGTGAGCACTAATACAGCTGTATGAGATGTGTCTGTCAGCCAGTGAGCACTAATACAGCTGTATGAGATGTGTCTTCAGTTAGTGAGCACTAATACAGCTGTATGAGATGTGTCTGTCAGCCAGTGAGCACTAATACAGCTGTATGAGATGTGCCTGTCAGTCAGTGAGCGCTAATACAGCTGTATGAGATGTGTCTGTCAGTCAGTGAGTACTAATACAGCTGTATGAGATGTGCCTGTCAGTCAGTGAGCGCTAATACAGCTGTATGAGGTGTGTCTGTCAGCCAGTGAGCACTAATACAGCTGTATGAGATGTGTCTGTCGGCCAGTAAGCACTAATACAGCTGTATGAGATGTGTCTGTCAGCCAGTGAGCACTAATACAGCTGTATGAGCTGTGTCTGTCAGTCAGTGAGCACAAATACAGCTGTATGAGATGTGCCTGTCAGTCAGTGAGCACTAATACAGCTGTATAAGATGTGCCTGTCAGTCAGTGAGCACTAATACAGCTGTGTGAGGTGTGTCTGTCAGTCAGTGAGCGCTAATACAGCTGTATGAGCTGTGTCTGTCAGTCAGTGAGCACTAATACAGCTGTATAAGATGTGCCTGTCAGTCAGTGAGCACTAATACAGCTGTATGAGATGTGCCTGTCAGATAGTGAGCACTAATACAGCTGTATGAGATGTGTCTGTCAGCTAGTGAGCACTAATACAGCTGTATGAGATGTGTCTGTCAGCCAGTGAGCACTAATACAGCTGTATGAGATGTGCCTGTCAGAGAGTGAGCACTAATACAGCTGTATAAGATGTGCCTGTCAGTCAGTGAGCACTAATACAGCTGTATAAGATGTGCCTGTCAGCCAGTGAGTATAATACAGCTGTTTGAGATGTGTCTGTCAGCCAGTGAGCACTTATACAGCTGTATGAGGTGTGTCTATCAGCCAGTGAGCAGTAATACAGCTGTATGAGGTGTGTCTGTCAGCCAGTGAGTATAATACAGCTGTATGAGATGTGTCTGTCAGCCAGTGAGCACTTATACAGCTGTATGAGGTGTGTCTGTCAGCCAGTGAGCAGTAATACAGCTGTATGAGGTGTGTCTGTCAGCAAGTGAGCACTAATACAGCTGTATGACATGTGTCTGTCAGACAGTGAGCACTATTACAGCTGTATGAGATGTGTCTGTCAGTCAGTGAGCACTAATACAGCTGTATGAGATGTGTCTGTCAGCCAGTGAGCACTAATACAGCTGTATGAGGTGTGCCTGTCAGCCAGTGAGCACTAATACAGCTGTATGAGGTGTGTCTGTCAGCCAGTGAGCACTAATACAGCTGTATGAGATGTGCCTGTCAGTCAGTGAGCACTAATACAGCTGTATGTGATGTGTCTGTCAGCGAGTGAGCACTAATACAGCTGTATGAAATGTGCCTGTCAGTCAGTGAGCACTAATACAGCTGTATGTGATGTGTCTGTCAGCCAGTGAGCACTAATACAGCTGTATGAGATGTCTGTCAGTCAGTGAGCATTAATACAGCTGTATGAGATGTGCCTGTCAGTCAGTGAGCACTAATACAGCTGTATGAGATGTGTATGTCAGTCAGTGAGCACTAATACAGCTGTATGTGATGTGTCTGTCAGCCAGTGAGCACTAATACAGCTGTATGAGATGTGTCTGTCAGCCAGTGAGCACTAATACAGCTGTATGAGATGTGTCTGTCAGCCAGTGAGCACTAATACAGCTGTATGAGATGTGTCTGTCAGTCAGTGAGCACTAATACAGCTGTATGAGATGTGAATGTCAGCCAGTGAGCACTAATACAGCTGTATGAGATGTGTCTGTCAGCCAGTGAGTACTAATACAGCTGTATGAGATGTGTCTGACAGCCAGTGAGTACTAATACAGCTGTATGAGATGTGCCTGTCAGCCAGTGAGCACTAATACAGCAGTATGAGATGTGTCTGTCAGCCAGTGAGCACTAATACAGCTGTATGAGATGTGCCTGTCAGTCAGTGAGCACTAATACAGCTGTATGAGGTGTGCCTGTCAGTCAGTGAGCACTAATACAGCTGTATGAGATGTGTCTGTCAGTCAGGGAGCACTAATACAGCTGTATGAGATGTGCCTGTCAGCCAGTGAGCACTAATACAGCTGTATGAGATGTGTCTGTCAGTCAGTGAGCGCTAATACAGCTGTATGAGATGTGCCTTTCAGCCAGTGCCCACTAATACAGCTGTATGAGTTGTGTCTGTCTGTGAGTGAGTGCTAATACAGCTGTATAAGGTGTGTCTGTCAGCCAGTGAGCACTAATACAGCTGTATGAGATGTGGCTGTCAGCCAGTGAGCACTAATACAGCTGTATGATATGTGTCTGTCAGCCAGTGAGCACTAATACAGCTGTATAAGATGTGTCTGTCAGTCAGTGAGCACTAATACAGCTGTATGAGATGTGTCAGCCAGTGAGCACTAATACAACTGTATGAGGTGTGTCTGTCAGTCAGTGAGCACTAATACAGCTGTATGAGATGTGTCTGTCAGCCAGTGAGCACTAATACAGCTGTATGAGGTGTGCCTGTCAGTCAGTGAGCACTAATACAGCTGTATGAGGTGTGTCTGTCAGTCAGTGAGCACTAATACAGCTGTATGAGGTGTGTCTGTCAGCCAGTGAGCACTAATACAGCTGTATGAGATGTGTCTGTCAGTCAGTGAGTACTAATACAGCTGTATGAGATGTGTCTGTCAGCCAGTGAGCACTAATACAGCTGTATGAGATGTGTCTGTCAGTCAGTGAGCACTATTACAGCTGTATGAGATGTGTCTGTCAGCCAGTGAGTACTAATACAGCTGTATGAGATGTGCCTGTCAGTCAGTGAGCACTAATACAGCTGTATAAGATGTGTCAGTCAGTGAGCACTAATACAGCTGTATGAGATGTGCCTGTCAGATAGTGAGCACTAATACAGCTGTATGAGATGTGTCTGTCAGCTAGTGAGCACTAATACAGCTGTATGAGATGTGTCTGTCAGCCAGTGAGCACTAATACAGCTGTATGAGATGTGCCTGTCAGAGAGTGAGCACTAATACAGCTGTATAAGATGTGCCTGTCAGTCAGTGAGCACTAATACAGCTGTATAAGATGTGCCTGTCAGCCAGTGAGTATAATACAGCTGTTTGAGATGTGTCTGTCAGCCAGTGAGCACTTATACAGCTGTATGAGGTGTGTCTGTCAGCCAGTGAGCAGTAATACAGCTGTATGAGGTGTGTCTGTCAGCCAGTGAGTATAATACAGCTGTATGAGATGTGTCTGTCAGCCAGTGAGCACTTATACAGCTGTATGAGGTGTGTCTGTCAGCCAGTGAGCAGTAATACAGCTGTATGAGGTGTGTCTGTCAGCAAGTGAGCACTAATACAGCTGTATGACATGTGTCTGTCAGACAGTGAGCACTAATACAGCTGTATGAGATGTGTCTGTCAGTCAGTGAGCACTAATACAGCTGTATGAGATGTGTCTGTCAGCCAGTGAGCACTAATACAGCTGTATGAGGTGTGCCTGTCAGCCAGTGAGCACTAATACAGCTGTATGAGGTGTGTCTGTCAGCCAGTGAGCACTAATACAGCTGTATGAGATGTGCCTGTCAGTCAGTGAGCACTAATACAGCTGTATGTGATGTGTCTGTCAGCGAGTGAGCACTAATACAGCTGTATGAAATGTGCCTGTCAGTCAGTGAGCACTAATACAGCTGTATGTGATGTGTCTGTCAGCCAGTGAGCACTAATACAGCTGTATGAGATGTCTGTCAGTCAGTGAGCATTAATACAGCTGTATGAGATGTGCCTGTCAGTCAGTGAGCACTAATACAGCTGTATGAGATGTGTATGTCAGTCAGTGAGCACTAATACAGCTGTATGTGATGTGTCTGTCAGCCAGTGAGCACTAATACAGCTGTATGAGATGTGTCTGTCAGCCAGTGAGCACTAATACAGCTGTATGAGATGTGTCTGTCAGCCAGTGAGCACTAATACAGCTGTATGAGATGTGTCTGTCAGTCAGTGAGCACTAATACAGCTGTATGAGATGTGAATGTCAGCCAGTGAGCACTAATACAGCAGTATGAGATGTGTCTGTCAGCCAGTGAGCACTAATACAGCTGTATGAGATGTGCCTGTCAGCCAGTGAGCACTAATACAGCTGTATGAGATGTGTCTGTCAGCCAGTGAGCACTAATACAGCTGTATGAGATGTGCCTGTCAGCCAGTGAGCACTAATACAGCTGTATGAGATGTGTCTGTCAGTCAGTGAGCGCTAATACAGCTGTATGAGATGTGCCTTTCAGCCAGTGCCCACTAATACAGCTGTATGAGTTGTGTCTGTCTGTGAGTGAGTGCTAATACAGCTGTATAAGGTGTGTCTGTCAGCCAGTGAGCACTAATACAGCTGTATGAGATGTGGCTGTCAGCCAGTGAGCACTAATACAGCTGTATGATATGTGTCTGTCAGCCAGTGAGCACTAATACAGCTGTATAAGATGTGCCTGTCAGTCAGTGAGCACTAATACAGCTGTATGAGATGTGTCAGCCAGTGAGCACTAATACAACTGTATGAGATGTGCCTGTCAGTCAGTGAGTACTAATACAGCTGTATGAGGTGTGTCTGTCAGTCAGTGAGCACTAATACAGCTGTATGAGATGTGTCTGTCAGCCAGTGAGCACTAATACAGCTGTATGAGGTGTGCCTGTCAGTCAGTGAGCACTAATACAGCTGTATGAGGTGTGTCTGTCAGTCAGTGAGCACTAATACAGCTGTATGAGGTGTGTCTGTCAGCCAGTGAGCACTAATACAGCTGTATGAGATGTGTCTGTCAGTCAGTGAGTACTAATACAGCTGTATGAGATGTGTCTGTCAGCCAGTGAGCACTAATACAGCTGTATGAGATGTGTCTGTCAGTCAGTGAGCACTAATACAGCTGTATGAGATGTGTCTGTCAGCCAGTGAGTACTAATACAGCTGTATGAGATGTGCCTGTCAGTCAGTGAGCACTAATACAGCTGTATAAGATGTGTCTGTCAGTGAGCGCTAATACAGCTGTATGAGATGTGTCTGTCAGCCAGTGAGCACTAATACAGCTGTATGAGATGTGTCTGTCAGCCAGTGAGCACTAATACAGCTGTATGAGATGTGCCTGTGAGCCAGTGAGCACTAATACAGCTGTATGAGGTGTGTCTGTCAGCCAGTGAGCACTAATACAGCTGTATGAGGTGTGCCTGTCAGCCAGTGAGCACTAATACAGCTGTATGAGATGTGGCTGTCAGCCAGTGAGCACTAATACAACTGTATGATATGTGTCTGTCAGCCAGTGAGCACTAATACAGCTGTATGAGATGTGTCTGTCAGTCAGTGAGTACTAATACAGCTGTATGAGGTGTGTCTGTCAGCCAGTGAGCACTAATACAGCTGTATGAGGTGTGTCTGTCAGCCAGTGAGCACTAATACAGCTGTATGAGATGTCTGTCAGCCAGTGAGCACTAATACAGCTGTATAAGATGTGTCTGTCAGCCAGTGAGCACTAATACAGCTGTATGAGGTGTGTCTGTCAGCCATTGAGCACTAATACAGCTGTATGAGGTGTGTCTGTCAGTCAGTGAGCACTAATACAGCTGTATGAGGTGTGTCTCTCAGTCGGTGAGCACTAATACAGCTGTATGAGATGTGCCTGTCAGTCAGTGAGTACTACTACAGCTGTATGAGGTGTGTCTGTCAAACGGTGAGCACTAATACAGCTGTATGAGATGTGTCTGTCAGCCAGTGAGCACTAATACAGCTGTATGAGGTGTGTCTTTCAGCCAGTGAGCACTAATACAGCTGTATGAGGTGTGTCTGTCAGTCAGTGAGCACTAATACAGCTGTATGAGATGTGTCTGTCAGTCAGTGAGCACTAATACAGCTGTATGAGGTGTGTCTGTCAGCCAGTGAGCACTAATACAGCTGTATGAGATGTGTCTGTCAGTCAGTGAGCACTAATACAGCTGTATGAGGTGTGTCTGTCAGCCAGTGAGCACTAATACAGCTGTATGAGATGTGTCTGTCAGTCAGTGAGTACTAATACAGCTGTATGAGATGTGTCTGTCAGCCAGTGAGCACTAATACAGCTGTATGAGATTTGCCTGTCAGTCAGTGAGCACTAATACAGCTGTATGAGGTGTTTCTGTCAGTCAGTGAGCACTAATACAGCTGTATGAGATGTGCCTGTCAGTCAGTGAGCACTAATACAGCTGTATGAGGTGTGTCTGTCAGTCAGTGAGCACTAATACAGCTGTATGAGGTGTGTCTGTCAGCCAGTGAGCACTAATACAGCTGCATGAGATGTGTCTGTCATTCAGTGAGCACTAATACAGCTGTATGAGGTGTGTCTGTCAGTCAGTGAGCATTAATACAGCTGTATGAGATGTGTCTGTCAGTCAGTGAGCACTAATACAGCTGTATAAGATGTGCCTGTCGGTCAGTGAGCACCAATACAGCTGTATGAGATGTGCCTGTCAGCCAGTGAGCACTAATACAGCTGTATGAGATGTGCCTGTCAGTCAGTGAGCATTAATACAGCTGTATGAGATGTGTCTGTCAGCCAATGAGCACTAATACAGCTGTATAAGGTGTGTCTGTCAGCCAGTGAGCACTAATACAGCTGTATGAGATGTGCCTGTCAGCTAGTGAGCACTAATACAGCTGTATGAGATGTGCCTGTCAGCCAGTGAGCACTAATACAGCTGAATGAGATGTGTCTGTCAGCCAGTGAGCACTAATACAACTGTATGAGATGTGTCTGTCAGTCAGTGAGCACTAATACAGCTGTATGAGATGTGCCTGTCAGTCAGTGAGCACTAATACAGCTGTATGAGGTGTGTCTGTCAGCCAGTGAGCACTAATACAACTGTATGAGATGTGTCTGTCAGTCAGTGAGTACTAATACAGCTGTATGAGATGTGTCTGTCAGCCAGTGAGCACTAATACAGCTGTATGAGGTGTGTCTGTCAGCCAGTGAGCACTAATACAGCTGTATGAGATGTGTCTGTCAGCCAGTGAACAATGATACAGCTGTATGAGGTGTGTCTATCAATCAGTGAGCACTAATACAGCTGTATGAGGTGTGCCTGTCAGTCAGTGAGCACTAATACAGCTGTATGAGGTGTGTCTGTCAGTCAGTGAGCACTAATACAGCTGTATGAGGTGTGTCTGTCAGTTAGTGAGCATTAATACAGCTGTATGAGATGTGTCTATCAGTCAGTGAGCACTAATACAGCTGTATAAGATGTGCCTGTCGGTCAGTGAGCACCAATACAGCTGTATGAGATGTGCCTGTCAGCCAGTGAGCACTAATACAGCTGTATGAGATGTGCCTGTCAGTCAGTGAGCATTAATACAGCTGTATGAGATGTGTCTGTCAGCCAATGAGCACTAATACAGCTGTATAAGGTGTGTCTGTCAGCCAGTGAGCACTAATACAGCTGTATGAGATGTGCCTGTCAGCTAGTGAGCACTAATACAGCTGTATGAGATGTGCCTGTCAGCCAGTGAGCACTAATACAGCTGAATGAGATGTGTCTGTCAGCCAGTGAGCACTAATACAACTGTATGAGATGTGTCTGTCAGTCAGTGAGCACTAATACAGCTGTATGAGATGTGTCTGTCGGCCAGTGAGCACTAATACAGCTGTATGAGATGTGTCTGTCAGTTAGTGAGCACTAATACAGCTGTATGAGATGTGTCTGTCAGCCAGTGAGTACTAATACAGCTGTATGAGATGTGTCTGTCAGCCAGTGAGCACTAATACAGCTGTATGAGATGTGTCTGTCAGCCAGTGAGCACTAATACAGCTGTATGAGGTGTGTCTGTCAGTCAGTGAGCGCTAATACAGCTGTATGAGCTGTGTCTGTCAGTCAGTGAGCACTAATACAGCTGTATGAGATGTGCCTGTCAGCGAGTGAGCACTAATACAGCTGTATAAGATGTGCCTGTCAGTCAGTGAGCACTAATGCAGCTGTATAAGATGTGCCTGTCAGTCAGTGAGCACTAATACAGCTGTATGAGATGTGCCTGTCAGTCAGTGAGCACTAATACAGCTGTATGAGATGTGCCTGTCAGTCAGTGAGCACTAATACAGCTGTATGAGATGTGTCCGTCAGCGAGTGAGCACTAATACAGCTGTATGTGATGTGTCTGTCAGCCAGTGAGCACTAATACAGCTGTATGAGGTGTGTCTGTCAGTCAGTGAGCACTAATACAGCTGTATGAGATGTGTCTGTCAGTCAGTGAGCACTAATACAGCTGTATGAGATGTGTCTGTCAGTCAGTGAGCACTAATACAGCTGTATGAGGTGTGTCTGTCAGTCAGTGAGCATTAATACAGCTGTATGAGGTGTGTCTGTCAGTCGGTGAGCACTAATACAGCTGTATGAGATGTGTCTGTCAGTCGGTGAGCACTAATACAGATGTATGAGGTGTGTCTGTCAGTCGGTGAGCACTAATACAGCTGTAAGAGATGTGCCTGTCAGTCATTGAGCACTAATACAGCTGTATAAGATGTGCCTGTCGGTCAGTGAGCACCAATACAGATGTATGAGATGTGCCTGTCAGTCAGTGAGCACTAATACAGCTGTATAAGATGTGCCTGTCGGTCAGTGAGCACCAATACAGCTGTATGAGATGTGCCTGTCAGCCAGTGAGCACTAATACAGCTACATGAGATGTGCCTGTCAGTCAGTGAACATTAATACAGCTGTATGAGATGTGTCTGTCAGTCTATGAGCACTAATACAGCTGTATGAGGTGTTTTTGTCAGCCATTGAGCACTAATACAGCTGTATGAGGTGTGTCTGTCAGCCAGTGGGCACTAATACAGCTGTATGATGTGTGTCTTTCAGTCAGTGAGCACTAATACAGCTGTATGAGATGTGCCTGTCAGCCAGTGAGCACTTATACAGCTGTATGAGATGTGTCTGTCAGCCAGTGAGCACTTATACAGCTGTACGAGATGTGTCTGTCAGCCAATGAGCACTAATACAGCTGTATGAGATGTGTCTGTCAGCCAGTGAGCTCTAATACAGCTGTATGAGATGTGTCTGTCAGTCAGTGAGCACTAATACAGCTGTATAAGATGTGTCTGTCAGTCAGTGAGCACTAATACAGCTGTATGAGATGTGCTTGTCAGTCAGTGAGCACTAATACAGCTGTATGAGATGTGCATGTCAGTCAGTGAGCACTAATACAGCTGTATGAGATGTGCATGTCAGTCAGTGAGCACTAATACAGCTGTATGAGATGTGTCTGTCAGCCAGTGAACACTAATACAGCTGTATGAGATGTGCCTGTCAGTCAGTGAGAACTAATACAGCTGTATGAGATGTGCATGTCAGTCAGTGAGCACTAATACAGCTGTATGAGATGTGCATGTCAGTCAGTGAGCACTAATACAGCTGTATGAGATGTGTCTGTCAGCCAGTGAACACTAATACAGCTGTATGAGATGTGCCTGTCAGTCAGTGAGCACTAATACAGCTGTATAAGATGTGTCTGTCAGCCAGTGAGCACTAATACAGCTGTATAAGATGTGTCTGTCAGTCAGTGAGCACTAATACAGCTGTATGAGATGTGCTTGTCAGTCAGTGAGCACTAATACAGCTGTATGAGATGTGCCTGTCAGCCAGTGAGCATTAATACAGCTCTCTGAGATGTGCCTGTCAGTCAGTGAGCACTAATACAGCTGTATGAGATGTGTCTGTCAGCCAGTGAGCGCTAATACAGCTGTATGAGATGTGCCTGTCAGCCAGTGAGCACTAATACAGCTGTATGAGATGTGCCTGTCAGCCAGTGAGCACTAATACAGCTGTATGAGGTGCGTCTGTCAGTCAGTGAGCACTAATACAGCTGTATGAGATGTGTCTGTCAGCCAGTGAGCACTAATAAAGCTGTATGAGGTGTGTCTGTCAGCCAGTGAGCACTAATACAGCAATATGAGGTGTGCCTGTCAGCCAGTGAGCACTAATACAGCTGTATGAGATGTGCCTGTCAGCCAGTGAGCACTAATACAGCTGTATGAGATGTGTCTGTCAGCCAGTGAGCACTAATACAGCAGTATGAGGTGTGCCTGTCAGCCAGTGAGCACTAATACAGCTGTATGAGATGTGTTTGTCAGCGAGTGAGCACTAATACAGCTGTATGAAATGTGCCTGTCAGTCAGTGAGCACTAATACAGCTGTATGTGATGTGTCTGTCAGCCAGTGAGCACTAATACAGCTGTATGAGATGTGTCTGTCAGCCAGTGAGCACTAATACAGCTGTATGAGATGTGCCTGTCAGCCAGTGAGCACTAATACAGCTGTATGAGATGTGTCTGTCAGCCAGTGAGCACTAATACAGCTGTATGAGATGTGCCTGTCAGTCAGTGAGCGCTAATACAGCTGTATGAGATGTGCCTTTCAGCCAGTGCCCACTAATACAGCTGTATGAGTTGTGTCTGTCTGTGAGTGAGTGCTAATACAGCTGTATAAGGTGTGTCTGTCAGCCAGTGAGCACTAATACAGCTGTATGAGATGTGGCTGTCAGCCAGTGAGCACTAATACAGCTGTATGATATGTGTCTGTAAGCCAGTGAGCACTAATACAGCTGTATGAGGTGTGGCTGTCAGTCAGTGAGCACTAATACAGCTGTATGAGCTGTGTCTGTCAGTCAGTGAGCACTTATACAGCTGTATGAGATGTGCCTGTCAACCAGTAAGCACTTATACAGCTGTATGAGATGTGCCTGTCAGCCAGTGAGCACTAATACAGCTGTATAAGGTGTGTCTGTCAGCCAGTGAGCACTAATACAGCTGTATGAGATGTGTCTGTCAGTCAGTGAGTACTAATACAGCTGTATGAGAAGTGTCTGTCAGTCAGTGAGCGCTAATACAGCTGTATGAGGTGTGTCTGTAAGCAAGTGAGCACTAATACAGCTGTATAAGATGTGTCTGTCAGTCAGTGAGCACTAATACAGCTGTATGAGATGTGTCAGTCAGTGCGCACTAATACAGCTGTATGAGGTGTGTCTGTCAGCCAGTGAGTACTAATACAGCTGTATGAGATGTGCCTGTCAGTCAGTGAGCACTAATACAGCTGTATGAGATGTGCCTGTCAGTCAGTGAGCACTAATACAGCTGTATAAGATGTGTCTGTCAGTGAGCGCTAATACAGCTGTATGAGATGTGTCTGTCAGCCAGTGAGCACTAATACAGCTGTATGAGGTGTGTCTGTCAGCCAGTGAGCACTAATACAGCTGTATGAGGTGTGTCTGTCAGTTATTGAGCATTAATACAGCTATATGAGGTGTGTCTGTCAGCCAGTGAGCACTAATACAGCTGTATGAGGTGTGTCTGTCAGCCAGTGAGCACTAATAAAGCTATATGAGGTTTGTCTGTCAGTCAGTGAGCACTAATACAGCTGTATGAGGTGTGTCTGTCAGTCAGTGAGCACTAATACAGCTGTATGAGATGTGCCTGTCAGGCAGTAAGTACTAATACAGCTGTATGAGGTGTATCTGTCAGCCAGTGAGCAGTAAAACAGCTGTATGAGGTGTGGCTGTCAGCCAGTAAGCACTAATAAAGCTGTATGAGGTGTGTCTGTCAGCCATTGAGCACTAATACAGCTGTATGAGATGTGTCTGTCAGCCAGTGAGCACTAATACAGCTGTATGAGATGTGTCTGTCAGTCAGTGAGCACTAATACAGCTATATGAGGTGTGTCTGTCAGGCCATGAGCGCTAATACAGCTGTATGGGGTGTGTCTGTCAGTCAATGAGCACTGATACAGCTGTATGAGATGTGTCTATCAGTCAGTGAGCACTGATACAGCTGTATGAGATGTGTCTGTCAGTCAGTGAGCACTAATACAGCTTTTTGAGATGTGTCTGTCAGCCAGTGAACACTAATACAGCTGTATGAGATGTGCCTGTCAGTCAGTGAGCACTAATACAGCTGTATGAGGTGTGTCTGTCAGCCAGTGAGCACTAATACAGCTGTTTGAGATGTGTCTGTCAGTCAGTGAGCACTAATACAGCTGTATGAGGTGTGTCTGTCAGCCAGTGAGCACTAATAAAGCTGTATGAGATGTGTCTGTCAGCCAGTGAGCACTAATACAGCTGTATGAGATGTGTCTGTCAGCCAGTGAGCACTAATACAGCTGTATGAGATGTGTCTGTCAGCCAGTGAGCACTAATACAGCTGTATGAGATGTGTCTGTCAGCCAGTGAGCTCTAATACAGCTGTATGAGATGTGTCTGTCAGTCAGTGAGCACTAATACAGCTGTATAAGATGTGTCTGTCAGTCAGTGAGCACTAATACAGCTGTATGAGATGTGCTTGTCAGTCAGTGAGCACTAATACAGCTGTATGAGATGTGCATGTCAGTCAGTGAGCACTAATACAGCTGTATGAGATGTGCATGTCAGTCAGTGAGCACTAATACAGCTGTATGAGATGTGTCTGTCAGCCAGTGAACACTAATACAGCTGTATGAGATGTGCCTGTCAGTCAGTGAGAACTAATACAGCTGTATGAGATGTGCATGTCAGTCAGTGAGCACTAATACAGCTGTATGAGATGTGCATGTCAGTCAGTGAGCACTAATACAGCTGTATGAGATGTGTCTGTCAGCCAGTGAACACTAATACAGCTGTATGAGATGTGCCTGTCAGTCAGTGAGCACTAATACAGCTGTATAAGATGTGTCTGTCAGCCAGTGAGCACTAATACAGCTGTATGAGATGTGTCTGTCAGCCAGTGAGCACTAATACAGCTGTATGAGATGTGCCTGTCAGTCAGTGAGCACTAATACAGCTGTATGAGATGTGCCTGTCAGCCAGTGAGCATTAATACAGCTCTCTGAGATGTGCCTGTCAGTCAGTGAGCACTAATACAGCTGTATGAGATGTGCCTGTCAGCCAGTGAGCACTAATACAGCTGTATGAGATGTGCCTGTCAGCCAGTGAGCACTAATACAGCTGTATGAGGTGCGTCTGTCAGTCAGTGAGCACTAATACAGCTGTATGAGATGTGTCTGTCAGCCAGTGAGCACTAATACAGCAGTATGAGGTGTGCCTGTCAGCCAGTGAGCACTAATACAGCTGTATGAGATGTGCCTGTCAGCCAGTGAGCACTAATACAGCTGTATGAGATGTGTCTGTCAGCCAGTGAGCACTAATACAGCAGTATGAGGTGTGCCTGTCAGCCAGTGAGCACTAATACAGCTGTATGAGATGTGTTTGTCAGCGAGTGAGCACTAATACAGCTGTATGAAATGTGCCTGTCAGTCAGTGAGCACTAATACAGCTGTATGTGATGTGTCTGTCAGCCAGTGAGCACTAATACAGCTGTATGAGATGTGTCTGTCAGCCAGTGAGCACTAATACAGCTGTATGAGATGTGCCTGTCAGCCAGTGAGCACTAATACAGCTGTATGAGATGTGTCTGTCAGCCAGTGAGCACTAATACAGCTGTATGAGATGTGCCTGTCAGTCAGTGAGCGCTAATACAGCTGTATGAGATGTGCCTTTCAGCCAGTGCCCACTAATACAGCTGTATGAGTTGTGTCTGTCTGTGAGTGAGTGCTAATACAGCTGTATAAGGTGTGTCTGTCAGCCAGTGAGCACTAATACAGCTGTATGAGATGTGGCTGTCAGCCAGTGAGCACTAATACAGCTGTATGATATGTGTCTGTAAGCCAGTGAGCACTAATACAGCTGTATGAGGTGTGGCTGTCAGTCAGTGAGCACTAATACAGCTGTATGAGCTGTGTCTGTCAGTCAGTGAGCACTTATACAGCTGTATGAGATGTGCCTGTCAACCAGTAAGCACTTATACAGCTGTATGAGATGTGCCTGTCAGCCAGTGAGCACTAATACAGCTGTATAAGGTGTGTCTGTCAGCCAGTGAGCACTAATACAGCTGTATGAGATGTGTCTGTCAGTCAGTGAGTACTAATACAGCTGTATGAGAAGTGTCTGTCAGTCAGTGAGCGCTAATACAGCTGTATGAGGTGTGTCTGTAAGCAAGTGAGCACTAATACAGCTGTATAAGATGTGTCTGTCAGTCAGTGAGCACTAATACAGCTGTATGAGATTTGTCAGTCAGTGCGCACTAATACAGCTGTATGAGGTGTGTCTGTCAGCCAGTGAGTACTAATACAGCTGTATGAGATGTGCCTGTCAGTCAGTGAGCACTAATACAGCTGTGTGAGATGTGCCTGTCAGTCAGTGAGCACTAATACAGCTGTATAAGATGTGTCTGTCAGTGAGCGCTAATACAGCTGTATGAGATGTGTCTGTCAGCCAGTGAGCACTAATACAGCTGTATGAGATGTGCCTGTCAGCCAGTGAGCACTAATACAGCTCTATGAGATCTGCCTGTGAGCCAGTGAGCACTAATACAGCTGTATGAGGTGTGTCTGTCAGCCAGTGAGCACTAATACAGCTCTATGAGATGTGCCTGTGAGCCAGTGAGCACTAATACAGCTGTATGAGGTGTGTCTGTCAGCCAGTGAGCACTAATACAGCTGTATGAGGTGTGCCTGTCAGCCAGTGAGCACTAATACAGCTGTATGAGATGTGGCTGTCAGCCAGTGAGCTCTAATACAGCTGTATGAGATGTGTCTGTCAGTCAGTGAGCACTAATATAGCTGCATGAGATGTGTCTGTCAGTCAGTGAGCACTAATACAGCTGTATGAGATGTGTCTGTCAGTCAGTGAGCACTAATACAGCTGTATGAGGTGTGTCTGTCAGACAGTGAGCACTAATACAGCTGTATGAGATGTGTCTGTCAGTCAATGAGCACTAATACAGCTGTATGAGATGTCTCTGTCAGCCAGTGAGCACTAATACAGCTGTATGAGGTGCGTCTGTCAGCCAGTGAGTGCTAATACAGCTGTTTGAGGTGTGTCTGTCAGCCACTGAGCACTAATACAGCTGTATGAGGTGTGTCTGTCAGCCACTGAGCACTAATAAAGCTGTATGAGGTGTGTCTGTCAGCCAATGAGCACTAATACAGCTGTATGAGTTGTGTCTGTCAGCCAGTGAGAACTAATACAGCTGTATGAGGTGTGTATTTCAGTCAGTGAGCACTAATACAGCTGTATGAGGTTTGTCTGTCAGCCAGTGAGCACTAATACAGCTGTATGCGGTGTGTCTGTCAGCCAGTGAGCACTAATACAGCTGTATGTGGTGTGTCTGTCAGTCAGTGAGCACTAATACAGCTGTATGAGGTGTGTCTGTCAGCCAGTGAGCACTAATACAGCTGTGTGAGGTGTGTCTGTCAGCCAGTGAGCACTAATACAGCTGTATGAGGTGTGTCTGTCAGCCAGTGAGCACTAAAACAGCTGTATGAGGTGTTTCTGTCAGCCAGTGAGCACTAATACAGCTGTATGAGGTGTGTCTTTCAGTCAGTGAGCACTAATACAGCTGTATGAGGTGTGTCTGTCAGCCAGTGAGCACTAATACAGCTGTATGAGGTGTGTCTGTCAGCCATTGAGCACTGATACAGCTGTATGAGGTGTGTCTGTCAGTCAGTGAGCACTAATACAGCTGTATGAGGTGTGTCTCTCAGTCGGTGAGCACTAATACAGCTGTATGAGATGTGCCTGTCAGTCAGTGAGTACTACTACAGGTGTATGAGGTGTGTCTGTCAAACGGTGAGCACTAATACAGCTGTATGAGATGTGTCTGTCAGCCAGTGAGCACTAATACAGCTGTATGAGGTGTGTCTTTCAGCCAGTGAGCACTAATACAGCTGTATGAGGTGTGTCTGTCAGCCAGTGAGCACTAATACAGCTGTATGAGGTGTGCCTGTCAGCCAGTGAACAATGATACAGCTGTATGAGGTGTGTCTGTCAATCAGTGAGCACTAATACAGCTGTATGAGGTGTGTCTCTCAGTCGGTGAGTACTAATACAGCTGTGTGAGATGTGCCTGTCAGTTAGTGAGTACTAATACAGCTGTATGAGGTGTGTCTGTCAAACGGTGAGCACTAATACAGCTGTATGAGATGTGTCTCTCAGTCAGTGAGCACTAATACAGCTGTATGAGGTGTGTCTGTCAGTCAGTGAGCACTAATACAGCTGTATGAGGTGTGTCTGTCAGTCAGTGAGCACTAATACAGCTGTATGAGATGTGTCTGTCAGTCAGTGAGCACTAATACAGCTGTATGAGGTGTGTCTGTCAGTCAGTGAGCACTAATACAGCTGTATGAGGTGTGTCTCTCAGTCAGTGAGCATTAATACAGCTGTATGAGGTGTGTCTGTCAGTCGGTGAGCACTAATACAGCTGTATGAGATGTGTCTGTCAGTCGGTGAGCACTAATACAGATGTATGAGGTGTGTCTGTCAGTCGGTGAGCACTAATACAGCTGTATGAGATGTGCCTGTCAGTCATTGAGCACTAATACAGCTGTATAAGATGTGCCTGTCGGTCAGTGAGCACCAATACAGCTGTATGAGATGTGCCTGTCAGTCAGTGAGCACTAATACAGCTGTATAAGATGTGCCTGTCGGTCAGTGAGCACCAATACAGCTGTATGAGATGTGCCTGTCAGCCAGTGAGCACTAATACAGCTGTATGAGATGTGCCTGTCAGTCAGTGAGCATTAATACAGCTGTATGAGATGTGTCTGTCAGTCTATGAGCACTAATACAGCTGTATGATGTGTGTTTGTCAGCCAGTGAGCACTAATACAGCTGTATGAGGTGTGTCTGTCAGCCAGTGGGCACTAATACAGCTGTATGATGTGTGTCTTTCAGTCAGTGGGCACTAATACAGCTGTATGAGATGTGCCTGTGGCAAACCTAGCCACTTCTGGACTATAACGTAAGAAAGGTTGTCTATAGGCTGTATATTGAGCTATGTAGATGTGACAGACCCTTCTGTCAGCCCTGAAGGAGTTAACTGTGTTCAGCTTTAGCCTCAGCTATTGTGCACTGTCATTAATGTTATTGATACACAGTCCATTGTTTAATCAACCTCAGAGAGCAGACCCTAGATGATAAGGAAAGCCAAGTGTGTGTCTGTGTTTAAATTGTTATCAGCTTGAGCAAGGTATTCTATTGTATCATGTAAAAGGGCGTGTTCCCTCCATTCAATGTACAACATTCTTTCAACCCCCCTTCTGGGGGGGTCAGACCTGCATAAATACTGGGCATATGAGCCTTAATAAAAGTCTTTCTGTTTAAACCTGAAAACTGGCTGGGTTGTGAATTGCTGCTTCCCTATGCAGAACATTGTTCCCTGGTGTTAACCATTGGTTTTCCTGTTGGTACCGTTACAATTGGTGGCAAGCGACGGAATGAACCTTATCGCCCAGAAGAGCAACTACACAAGCCAGTAACCTCAGGAAGAGGGGGATTACTACAATACTGACTAAGATGGAAGGAGTACCAGGGACCAAAGGGAATGGAGATGGATTATTCTAAGCTAAAGAGACAAACGTTAAAGGAACTGCTAGAAGCCAGGGGAAAGATAGGCAGCAGCAAACCCAAGGCTATATTAATGGCTGAGCTGACGGAGGGAGACAGAGCTCGCAGCGCTACGCCTCCAGCAGCCATGGAGGAGACCCTATACCAGAGGGAAATGAGGACCAGGCTGGAATTTTTACCCCAACCTGTACCATGGGATATGCTATCCGTGGTAATGGCAGATGTGCAGGAGTACGTGATGGCACACAGTCCGCGGAATGCATCCTCCCGAGCAGAATCCATTTTGGATGCACTCAGCAACCCAGTAAGACCCAAAATCCCATACCATGCATTTAAAATGTTTTGTGAGGAGAAGGATGAGATCGATGGGTATTTACAGGATTTTGAGAGACTGTGTGAGTTACATGATTTGGAGCAGTCCGTATGGGTGCCGGTGCTAGCAGGCAAGCTAGCCGGTAGAGCAGCGGAAGCGTATCGCGCTGTACCCAGGGAGGACAGCAAGGATTACGCTAAAGTGAAGAGAGCGATCTTGGAAAGATATGCCATTACCTCAGAGGCATACCGGCGCAAGTTTAGAGGCCTGCGCAAGCCAGAAAGAGATTCACATGCAGAGTGGGCCCACAAGCTGGATCAAGCATCTCAAGGGTGGATACAGGCCAGCCAAGCTACCACCATGGAAGAATTGCGACAACTGATGCTGTTGGAGCAATTCTTTAACGGCTTGTCCCCAGAAGCCCAAGAATGGGTGAGAGATCGAAAACCTCTCACCTTAACCGAAGCAGCCAGATTAGCAGACCAGCATTTTGATGCCAGGAGGCACCATGGACTACAGCCTAACAACGGACGGGCGAATATACAATGCCACACCTGCAAGCAGTGGGGACATATGGCACGTGAGTGCACCCAAAATCGGAGTAGACAAGCTTGGAACCAGGTCAGACAGAACCAGGCCCCAAGGGCGGCTGCTCACCATTACCAAACGGAGCCAGCCGCTCATGAGGTGTTGAGCACCCAAGCCGAGGAACCCCTGGGAATTCTGCATGAGGTGATGTCGGTCCGGGCCTCCGATAACTGGCAACATCACTGCCAGCTGGGGACCGTAGAGGGGAAGGAGGTCCAGGGACTTCGGGATTCGGGAGCTACTTTAACCCTGATAGCTCCCCATTTGGTGCCGGATACAGTACACACGGGCGGATCCGTGGCAGTACGAGGGGCAGGGGGAGCGGTATACCGATTGCCCACTGCTAGAGTGGAGTACAGACCCCCAGTCACCCCAGCAGCTGCCAGTTACCAGCCCCCGGCGCACCGCTATACCACACGGCCTCCGGCCACGAACTACCCTCAGAGAGCCCGGTTCAATTCGCGGGGCTACTCACAACCTATTCGGTGCTTTGGATGTAAGCGACTAGGGCACAAAAGACCAGAGTGTCCCCTAAACGCAGCAAATCAAGCACAGTCCTGGAGAAGACCCGCCGGCGGAATCCCACATAATCCTCAGCCTGCGGCCCGCTACGTAGAGGCGCCAGAATGCTGGGGCAGCCTACATGAAGCAGACCCCGTGCAAGCTGCCCACCGGAATAACCGGCAGCGGGTTAAAGTGAATGGGAAGGAGGTCAGTGGTCTACGGGATACTGGTGCTACCATGACCTTGCTTCAAGAGAACTTGGTGTCTGAGAAACAGCACACTGGAGACACTATGGCTGTGAGGGTAGCAGGGGGCACTGTGTTCCGCCTACCTGTTGCCAGGGTACATTTGGATTGGGGAGTGGGCGCTAGACTTGTGAATGTGGGGGTCAAGAAGGACTTACCTGCTGATGTTCTCCTTGGAAATGACTTGGCCCCCCCTTGTTTCTGCCTATGCTCCCATGGATCCCGCTGATGTTAACCCTGTGACTACCCAAGCCCAGTCCCTCTGGAAAGAGACGCTTCCATGTTTGGAGTGGGGGCAGTACTGAGCCAAGTTGGAGCAGATGGCGGAGAACACCCCGTAGCTTACTTGAGCCGAAAGTTGTTGCCCCGGACATCCCCAAGCCGATCCGTTGGGATCAGACTGTGTATGCCGGCTTGGTTCTGGGGGAGCATTGTGGCAAACCTAGCCACTTCTGGACTATAACGTAAGAAAGGTTGTCTATAGGCTGTATATTGAGCTATGTAGATGTGACAGACCCTTCTGTCAGCCCTGAAGGAGTTAACTGTGTTCAGCTTTAGCCTCAGCTATTGTGCACTGTCATTAATGTTATTGATACACAGTCCATTGTTTAATCAACCTCAGAGAGCAGACCCTAGATGATAAGGAAAGCCAAGTGTGTGTCTGTGTTTAAATTGTTATCAGCTTGAGCAAGGTATTCTATTGTATCATGTAAAAGGGCGTGTTCCCTCCATTCAATGTACAACATTCTTTCAACCCCCCTTCTGGGGGGGTCAGACCTGCATAAATACTGGGCATATGAGCCTTAATAAAAGTCTTTCTGTTTAAACCTGAAAACTGGCTGGGTTGTGAATTGCTGCTTCCCTATGCAGAACATTGTTCCCTGGTGTTAACCCTTGGTTTTCCTGTTGGTACCGTTACAGTGCCTGTCAGCTAGTGAGCACTAATACAGCTGTATGTGGTGTGTTTGTCAGTCAGTGAGCACTAATACAGCTGTATGAGGTGTGTCTGTCAGTCGGTGAGCACTAATACAGCTGTATGAGATGTGCCTGTCAGCCAGTGAGCACTAATACAGCTGTATGTGGTGTGTTTGTCAGTCAGTGAGCACTAATACAGCTGTATGAGGTGTGTCTGTCAGTCGGTGAGCACTAATACAGCTGTATGAGGTGTGTCTGTCAGCCAGTGAGCACTAATACAGCTGTATGAGGTGTGTCTGTCAGTTAGTGAGAACTAATACAGCTGTATGAGGTGTGTCTGTCAGCCAGTGAGCACTAATACAGCTGAATGAGGTGTGTCTGTCAGCCAGTGAGCACTAATACAGCTATATGAGGTTTGTCTGTCAGTCAGTGAGCACTAATACAGCTGTATGAGGTGTGTCTGTCAGCCAGTGAGCACTAATACAGCTGTATGAGATGTGTCTGTCAGCCAGTGAGCACTAATACAGCTGTATGAGATGTGTCTGTCAGCCAGTGAGCACTAATACAGCTGTATGAGATGTGCCTGTCAGTCACTGAGCGCTAATACAGCTGTATAAGATGTGCCTGTCAGTGAGTGAGCACTAATACAGCTGTATAAGATGTGCCTGTCAGTCAGTGAGCACTAATACAGCTGTATGAGATGTGTGGGTCAGCCAGTGAGCACTAATACAGCTGTATGAGATGTGCCTGTCAGCCAATGAGCACTAATACAGCTGTATGAGATGTGTCTGTCAGTCAGTGAGCACTAATACAGCTGTATGAGATGTGTCTGTCAGTCAGTGAGCACTAATACAGCTGTATGAGGTGTGTCTGTCAGCCAGTGAGCACTAATACAGCTGTATGAGATGTGTCTGTCAGTCAGTGAGCACTAATACAGCTGTATGAGATGTGTCTGTCAGTCAGTGAGCACTAATACAGCTGTATGAGATGTGCCTGTCAGTCAGTGAGCACTAATACAGCTGTATGAGATGTACCTGTCAGTCAGTGAGCACTAATACAGCTGTATGAGATGTGCCTGTCAGCCAGTGAGCACTAATACAGCTGTATGAGATGTGTCTGTCAGCCAGTGAGCACTAATACAGCTGTATGAGATGTGTCTGTCAGCCAGTGAGCGCTAATACAGCTGTATGAGATGTGTCTGTCAGTCAGTGAGCGCTAATACAGCTGTATGAGGTGTGTCTGTCAGCTAGTGAGCACTAATATATCGGTATGAGATGTGCCTGTCAGCCAGTGAGCACTAATACAGCTGTATGAGATGTGTCTGTCAGTCAGTGAGCACTAATACAGCTGTATGAGATGTGTCTGTCAGCCAGTGAGCACTAATACAGCTGTATGAGATGTGTCTGTCAGTCAGTGAGCACTAATACAGCTGTATGAGATGTGTCTGTCAGTCAGTGAGCACTAATACAGCTGTATGAGATGTGTCTGTCAGTCAGTGAGCACTAATACAGCTGTATGAGATGTGTCTGTCAGCCAGTGAGCACTAATACAGCTGTATGAGATGTGTCTGTCAGTCAGTGAGCACTAATACAGCTGTATGAGATGTGTCTGTCAGCTAGTGAGCGCTAATACAGCTGTATGAGATGTGTATGTCAGCCAGTGAGCACTATTACAACTGTATGAGATGTGTCTGTCAGCTAGTGAGCGCTAATACAGCTGTATGAGATGTGTATGTCAGCCAGTGAGCACTAATACAGCTGTATGAGGTGTGTCTGTCAGTCAGTGAGCGCTAATACAGCTGTATGAGATGTGCCTGTCAGCCAGTGAGCACTAATACAGCTGTATGAGATGTGTCTGTCAGCCAGTGAGCACTAATACAGCTGTATGAGATGTGCCTGTCAGCCAGTGAGTATTAATACAGCTGTATGAGATGTGCCTGTCAGCCAGTGAGCACTAATACAGCTGTATGAGATGTGCCTGTCAGCCAGTGAGCACTAATACAGCTGTATGAGATGTGCCTGTCAGCCAGTGAGTATTAATACAGCTGTATGAGATGTGCCTGTCAGCCAGTGAGTATTAATACAGCTGTATGAGATGTGTCTGTCAGTCAGTGAGCACTAATACAGCTGTATGAGGTGTGTCTGTCAGTCAGTGAGCACTAATACAGCTGTATGAGATGTGTCTGTCAGCCAGTGAGTGCTAATACAGCTGTATGAGCTATGAGGTGTGCCTGTCAGCCATTGAGCACTAATACAGCTGTATGAGATGTGCCTGTCAGTCTATGAGCACTAATACAGCTGTATGAAATGTGCCTGTCTGTCAGTGAGCACTAATACAGCTGTATGAGATGTGCCTGTCAGTCTATGAGCACTAATACAGCTGTATGAGGTGTGTCTGTCAGCCAGTGAGCACTAATACAGCTGTATGAGATGTGCCTTTCAGTCAGTGAGCACTAATACAGCTGTATGAGATGTGTCTGTCAGCCAGTGAGCACTAATACAGCTGTATGAGATGCGTCTGTCAGCCAGTGAACACTAATACAGCTGTATGAGATGTGTCTGACAGTCAGTGAGCACTAATACAGCTGTATGAGATGTCTCTGTCAGCCAGTGAGCACTAATACAGCTGTATGAGGTGCGTCTGTCAGCCAGTGAGTGCTAATACAGCTGTTTGAGGTGTGTCTGTCAGCCACTGAGCACTAATACAGCTGTATGAGGTGTATCTGTCAGCCACTGAGCACTAATAAAGCTGTACGAGGTGTGTCTGTCAGCCAATGAGCACTAATACAGCTGTATGAGTTGTGTCTGTCAGCCAGTGAGAACTAATACAGCTGTATGAGGTGTGTATTTCAGTCAGTGAGCACTAATACAGCTGTATGAGGTGTGTCTGTCAGCCAGTGAGCACTAATACAGCTGTATGCGGTGTGTCTGTCAGCCAGTGAGCACTAATACAGCTGTATGTGGTGTGTCTGTCAGTCAGTGAGCACTAATACAGCTGTATGAGGTGTGTCTGTCAGCCAGTGAGCACTAATACAGCTGTGTGAGGTGTGTCTGTCAGCCAGTGAGCACTAATACAGCTGTATGAGATGTGCCTGTCAGCTAGTGAGCACTAATACAGCTGTATGTGGTGTGTTTGTCAGTCAGTGAGCACTAATACAGCTGTATGAGGTGTGTATTTCAGTCAGTGAGCACTAATACAGCTGTATGAGGTTTGTCTGTCAGCCAGTGAGCACTAATACAGCTGTATGCGGTGTGTCTGTCAGCCAGTGAGCACTAATACAGCTGTATGAGGTGTGTCTGTCAGTCAGTGAGCACTAATACAGCTGTATGAGGTGTGTCTGTCAGCCAGTGAGCACTAATACAGCTGTGTGAGGTGTGTCTGTCAGCCAGTGAGCACTAATACAGCTGTATGAGATGTGCCTGTCAGCTAGTGAGCACTAATACAGCTGTATGTGGTGTGTTTGTCAGTCAGTGAGCACTAATACAGCTGTATGAGGTGCGTCTGTCAGCCAGTGAGTGCTAATACAGCTGTTTGAGGTGTGTCTGTCAGCCACTGAGCACTAATACAGCTGTATGAGGTGTATCTGTCAGCCACTGAGCACTAATAAAGCTGTACGAGGTGTGTCTGTCAGCCAATGAGCACTAATACAGCTGTATGAGTTGTGTCTGTCAGCCAGTGAGAACTAATACAGCTGTATGAGGTGTGTATTTCAGTCAGTGAGCACTAATACAGCTGTATGAGGTTTGTCTGTCAGCCAGTGAGCACTAATACAGCTGTATGAGGTGTGTCTGTCAGCCAGTGAGCACTAATACAGCTGTATGTGGTGTGTCTGTCAGTCAGTGAGCACTAATACAGCTGTATGAGGTGTGTCTGTCAGCCAGTGAGCACTAATACAGCTGTGTGAGGTGTGTCTGTCAGCCAGTGAGCACTAATACAGCTGTATGAGATGTGTCTGTCAGCCAGTGAGCACTAATACAGCTGTATGTGGTGTGTTTGTCAGTCAGTGAGCACTAATACAGCTGTATGAGGTGTGTCTGTCAGTCGGTGAGCACTAATACAGCTGTATGAGATGTGCCTGTCAGCCAGTGAGCACTAATACAGCTGTATGTGGTGTGTTTGTCAGTCAGTGAGCACTAATACAGCTGTATGAGGTGTGTCTGTCAGTCGGTGAGCACTAATACAGCTGTATGAGGTGTGTCTGTCAGCCAGTGAGCACTAATACAGCTGTATGAGGTGTGTCTGTCAGTTAGTGAGAACTAATACAGCTGTATGAGGTGTGTCTGTCAGCCAGTGAGCACTAATACAGCTGAATGAGGTGTGTCTGTCAGCCAGTGAGCACTAATACAGCTATATGAGGTTTGTCTGTCAGTCAGTGAGCACTAATACAGCTGTATGAGGTGTGTCTGTCAGCCAGTGAGCACTAATACAGCTGTATGAGATGTGTCTGTCAGCCAGTGAGCACTAATACAGCTGTATGAGATGTGTCTGTCAGCCAGTGAGCACTAATACAGCTGTATGAGATGTGCCTGTCAGTCACTGAGCGCTAATACAGCTGTATAAGATGTGCCTGTCAGTGAGTGAGCACTAATACAGCTGTATAAGATGTGCCTGTCAGTCAGTGAGCACTAATACAGCTGTATGAGATGTGTGGGTCAGCCAGTGAGCACTAATACAGCTGTATGAGATGTGCCTGTCAGCCAATGAGCACTAATACAGCTGTATGAGATGTGTCTGTCAGTCAGTGAGCACTAATACAGCTGTATGAGATGTGTCTGTCAGTCAGTGAGCACTAATACAGCTGTATGAGGTGTGTCTGTCAGCCAGTGAGCACTAATACAGCTGTATGAGATGTGTCTGTCAGTCAGTAAGCACTAATACAGCTGTATGAGATGTGTCTGTCAGTCAGTGAGCACTAATACAGCTGTATGAGATGTGCCTGTCAGTCAGTGAGCACTAATACAGCTGTATGAGATGTACCTGTCAGTCAGTGAGCACTAATACAGCTGTATGAGATGTGCCTGTCAGCTAGTGAGCACTAATACAGCTGTATGAGATGTGTCTGTCAGCCAGTAAGCACTAATACAGCTGTATGAGATGTGTCTGTCAGCCAGTGAGCGCTAATACAGCTGTATGAGATGTGTCTGTCAGTCAGTGAGCGCTAATACAGCTGTATGAGGTGTGTCTGTCAGCTAGTGAGCACTAATATATCGGTATGAGATGTGCCTGTCAGCCAGTGAGCACTAATACAGCTGTATGAGATGTGTCTGTCAGTCAGTGAGCACTAATACAGCTGTATGAGATGTGTCTGTCAGCCAGTGAGCACTAATACAGCTGTATGAGATGTGTCTGTCAGTCAGTGAGCACTAATACAGCTGTATGAGATGTGTCTGTCAGTCAGTGAGCACTAATACAGCTGTATGAGATGTGTCTGTCAGTCAGTGAGCACTAATACAGCTGTATGAGATGTGTCTGTCAGCCAGTGAGCACTAATACAGCTGTATGAGATGTGTCTGTCAGTCAGTGAGCACTAATACAGCTGTATGAGATGTGTCTGTCAGCTAGTGAGCGCTAATACAGCTGTATGAGATGTGTATGTCAGCCAGTGAGCACTAATACAACTGTATGAGATGTGTCTGTCAGCTAGTGAGCGCTAATACAGCTGTATGAGATGTGTATGTCAGCCAGTGAGCACTAATACAGCTGTATGAGGTGTGTCTGTCAGTCAGTGAGCGCTAATACAGCTGTATGAGATGTGCCTGTCAGCCAGTGAGCACTAATACAGCTGTATGAGATGTGTCTGTCAGCCAGTGAGCACTAATACAGCTGTATGAGATGTGCCTGTCAGCCAGTGAGTATTAATACAGCTGTATGAGATGTGCCTGTCAGCCAGTGAGCACTAATACAGCTGTATGAGATGTGCCTGTCAGCCAGTGAGCACTAATACAGCTGTATGAGATGTGCCTGTCAGCCAGTGAGTATTAATACAGCTGTATGAGATGTGCCTGTCAGCCAGTGAGTATTAATACAGCTGTATGAGATGTGTCTGTCAGTCAGTGAGCACTAATACAGCTGTATGAGGTGTGTCTGTCAGTCAGTGAGCACTAATACAGCTGTATGAGATGTGTCTGTCAGCCAGTGAGTGCTAATACAGCTGTATGAGCTATGAGGTGTGCCTGTCAGCCATTGAGCACTAATACAGCTGTATGAGATGTGCCTGTCAGTCTATGAGCACTAATACAGCTGTATGAAATGTGCCTGTCAGCCAGTGAGCACTAATACAGCTGTATGAGATGTGCCTGTCAGCCAGTGAGTATTAATACAGCTGTATGAGATGTGCCTGTCAGCCAGTGAGCACTAATACAGCTGTATGAGATGTGCCTGTCAGCCAGTGAGCACTAATACAGCTGTATGAGATGTGCCTGTCAGCCAGTGAGTATTAATACAGCTGTATGAGATGTGCCTGTCAGCCAGTGAGTGCTAATACAGCTGTTTGAGGTGTGTCTGTCAGCCACTGAGCACTAATACAGCTGTATGAGGTGTATCTGTCAGCCACTGAGCACTAATAAAGCTGTACGAGGTGTGTCTGTCAGCCAATGAGCACTAATACAGCTGTATGAGTTGTGTCTGTCAGCCAGTGAGAACTAATACAGCTGTATGAGGTGTGTATTTCAGTCAGTGAGCACTAATACAGCTGTATGAGGTTTGTCTGTCAGCCAGTGAGCACTAATACAGCTGTATGCGGTGTGTCTGTCAGCCAGTGAGCACTAATACAGCTGTATGTGGTGTGTCTGTCAGTCAGTGAGCACTAATACAGCTGTATGAGGTGTGTCTGTCAGCCAGTGAGCACTAATACAGCTGTGTGAGGTGTGTCTGTCAGCCAGTGAGCACTAATACAGCTGTATGAGATGTGCCTGTCAGCTAGTGAGCACTAATACAGCTGTATGTGGTGTGTTTGTCAGTCAGTGAGCACTAATACAGCTGTATGAGGTGTGTATTTCAGTCAGTGAGCACTAATACAGCTGTATGAGGTTTGTCTGTCAGCCAGTGAGCACTAATACAGCTGTATGCGGTGTGTCTGTCAGCCAGTGAGCACTAATACAGCTGTATGTGGTGTGTCTGTCAGTCAGTGAGCACTAATACAGCTGTATGAGGTGTGTCTGTCAGCCAGTGAGCACTAATACAGCTGTGTGAGGTGTGTCTGTCAGCCAGTGAGCACTAATACAGCTGTATGAGATGTGCCTGTCAGCTAGTGAGCACTAATACAGCTGTATGTGGTGTGTTTGTCAGTCAGTGAGCACTAATACAGCTGTATGAGGTGCGTCTGTCAGCCAGTGAGTGCTAATACAGCTGTTTGAGGTGTGTCTGTCAGCCACTGAGCACTAATACAGCTGTATGAGGTGTATCTGTCAGCCACTGAGCACTAATAAAGCTGTACGAGGTGTGTCTGTCAGCCAATGAGC
This sequence comes from Bombina bombina, assembly GCF_027579735.1. Classification (NCBI taxonomy): domain Eukaryota; kingdom Metazoa; phylum Chordata; class Amphibia; order Anura; family Bombinatoridae; genus Bombina; species Bombina bombina. Next base: position 25,167,854 of record NC_069504.1, read on the forward strand.
ACTAATACAGCTGTATGAGTTGTGTCTGTCAGCCAGTGAGAACTAATACAGCTGTATGAGGTGTGTATTTCAGTCAGTGAGCACTAATACAGCTGTATGAGGTTTGTCTGTCAGCCAGTGAGCACTAATACAGCTGTATGCGGTGTGTCTGTCAGCCAGTGAGCACTAATACAGCTGTATGTGGTGTGTCTGTCAGTCAGTGAGCACTAATACAGCTGTATGAGGTGTGTCTGTCAGCCAGTGAGCACTAATACAGCTGTGTGAGGTGTGTCTGTCAGCCAGTGAGCACTAATACAGCTGTATGAGATGTGCCTGTCAGCTAGTGAGCACTAATACAGCTGTATGTGGTGTGTTTGTCAGTCAGTGAGCACTAATACAGCTGTATGAGGTGTGTCTGTCAGTCGGTGAGCACTAATACAGCTGTATGAGATGTGCCTGTCAGCCAGTGAGCACTAATACAGCTGTATGTGGTGTGTTTGTCAGTCAGTGAGCACTAATACAGCTGTATGAGGTGTGTCTGTCAGTCGGTGAGCACTAATACAGCTGTATGAGGTGTGTCTGTCAGCCAGTGAGCACTAATACAGCTGTATGAGGTGTGTCTGTCAGTTAGTGAGAACTAATACAGCTGTATGAGGTGTGTCTGTCAGCCAGTGAGCACTAATACAGCTGAATGAGGTGTGTCTGTCAGCCAGTGAGCACTAATACAGCTATATGAGGTTTGTCTGTCAGTCAGTGAGCACTAATACAGCTGTATGAGGTGTGTCTGTCAGCCAGTGAGCACTAATACAGCTGTATGAGATGTGTCTGTCAGCCAGTGAGCACTAATACAGCTGTATGAGGTGTGTCTGTCAGCCAGTGAGCACTAATACAGCTGTATGAGATGTGCCTGTCAGTCACTGAGCGCTAATACAGCTGTATAAGATGTGCCTGTCAGTGAGTGAGCACTAATACAGCTGTATAAGATGTGCCTGTCAGTCAGTGAGCACTAATACAGCTGTATGAGATGTGTGGGTCAGCCAGTGAGCACTAATACAGCTGTATGAGATGTGCCTGTCAGCCAATGAGCACTAATACAGCTGTATGAGATGTGTCTGTCAGTCAGTGAGCACTAATACAGCTGTATGAGATGTGTCTGTCAGTCAGTGAGCACTAATACAGCTGTATGAGGTGTGTCTGTCAGCCAGTGAGCACTAATACAGCTGTATGAGATGTGTCTGTCAGTCAGTAAGCACTAATACAGCTGTATGAGATGTGTCTGTCAGTCAGTGAGCACTAATACAGCTGTATGAGATGTGCCTGTCAGTCAGTGAGCACTAATACAGCTGTATGAGATGTACCTGTCAGTCAGTGAGCACTAATACAGCTGTATGAGATGTGCCTGTCAGCTAGTGAGCACTAATACAGCTGTATGAGATGTGTCTGTCAGCCAGTAAGCACTAATACAGCTGTATGAGATGTGTCTGTCAGCCAGTGAGCGCTAATACAGCTGTATGAGATGTGTCTGTCAGTCAGTGAGCGCTAATACAGCTGTATGAGGTGTGTCTGTCAGCTAGTGAGCACTAATATATCGGTATGAGATGTGCCTGTCAGCCAGTGAGCACTAATACAGCTGTATGAGATGTGTCTGTCAGTCAGTGAGCACTAATACAGCTGTATGAGATGTGTCTGTCAGCCAGTGAGCACTAATACAGCTGTATGAGATGTGTCTGTCAGTCAGTGAGCACTAATACAGCTGTATGAGATGTGTCTGTCAGTCAGTGAGCACTAATACAGCTGTATGAGATGTGTCTGTCAGTCAGTGAGCACTAATACAGCTGTATGAGATGTGTCTGTCAGCCAGTGAGCACTAATACAGCTGTATGAGATGTGTCTGTCAGTCAGTGAGCACTAATACAGCTGTATGAGATGTGTCTGTCAGCTAGTGAGCGCTAATACAGCTGTATGAGATGTGTATGTCAGCCAGTGAGCACTAATACAACTGTATGAGATGTGTCTGTCAGCTAGTGAGCGCTAATACAGCTGTATGAGATGTGTATGTCAGCCAGTGAGCACTAATACAGCTGTATGAGGTGTGTCTGTCAGTCAGTGAGCGCTAATACAGCTGTATGAGATGTGCCTGTCAGCCAGTGAGCACTAATACAGCTGTATGAGATGTGTCTGTCAGCCAGTGAGCACTAATACAGCTGTATGAGATGTGCCTGTCAGCCAGTGAGTATTAATACAGCTGTATGAGATGTGCCTGTCAGTCAGTGAGCACTAATACAGCTGTATGAGATGTGCCTGTCAGCCAGTGAGCACTAATACAGCTGTATGAGATGTGCCTGTCAGCCAGTGAGTATTAATACAGCTGTATGAGATGTGCCTGTCAGCCAGTGAGTATTAATACAGCTGTATGAGATGTGTCTGTCAGTCAGTGAGCACTAATACAGCTGTATGAGGTGTGTCTGTCAGTCAGTGAGCACTAATACAGCTGTATGAGATGTGTCTGTCAGCCAGTGAGTGCTAATACAGCTGTATGAGCTATGAGGTGTGCCTGTCAGCCATTGAGCACTAATACAGCTGTATGAGATGTGCCTGTCAGTCTATGAGCACTAATACAGCTGTATGAAATGTGCCTGTCTGTCAGTGAGCACTAATACAGCTGTATGAGATGTGCCTGTCAGTCTATGAGCACTAATACAGCTGTATGAGGTGTGTCTGTCAGCCAGTGAGCACTAATACAGCTGTATGAGATGTGCCTTTCAGTCAGTGAGCACTAATACAGCTGTATGAGATGTGTCTGTCAGCCAGTGAGCACTAATACAGCTGTATGAGATGCGTCTGTCAGCCAGTGAACACTAATACAGCTGTATGAGATGTGTCTGTCAGTCAGTGAGCACTAATACAGCTGTATGAGATGTCTCTGTCAGCCAGTGAGCACTAATACAGCTGTATGAGGTGCGTCTGTCAGCCAGTGAGTGCTAATACAGCTGTTTGAGGTGTGTCTGTCAGCCACTGAGCACTAATACAGCTGTATGAGGTGTATCTGTCAGCCACTGAGCACTAATAAAGCTGTACGAGGTGTGTCTGTCAGCCAATGAGCACTAATACAGCTGTATGAGTTGTGTCTGTCAGCCAGTGAGAACTAATACAGCTGTATGAGGTGTGTATTTCAGTCAGTGAGCACTAATACAGCTGTATGAGGTTTGTCTGTCAGCCAGTGAGCACTAATACAGCTGTATGCGGTGTGTCTGTCAGCCAGTGAGCACTAATACAGCTGTATGTGGTGTGTCTGTCAGTCAGTGAGCACTAATACAGCTGTATGAGGTGTGTCTGTCAGCCAGTGAGCACTAATACAGCTGTGTGAGGTGTGTCTGTCAGCCAGTGAGCACTAATACAGCTGTATGAGGTGTGTCTGTCAGCCAGTGAGCACTAAAACAGCTGTATGAGGTGTTTCTGTCAGCCAGTGAGCACTAATACAGCTGTATGAGGTGTGTCTTTCAGTCAGTGAGCACTAATACAGCTGTATGAGGTGTGTCTGTCAGCCAGTGAGCACTAATACAGCTGTATGAGGTGTGTCTGTCAGCCATTGAGCACTGATACAGCTGTATGAGGTGTGTCTGTCAGTCAGTGAGCACTAATACAGCTGTATGAGGTGTGTCTCTCAGTCGGTGAGCACTAATACAGCTGTATGAGATGTGCCTGTCAGTCAGTGAGTACTACTACAGGTGTATGAGGTGTGTCTGTCAAACGGTGAGCACTAATACAGCTGTATGAGATGTGTCTGTCAGCCAGTGAGCACTAATACAGCTGTATGAGGTGTGTCTTTCAGCCAGTGAGCACTAATACAGCTGTATGAGGTGTGTCTGTCAGCCAGTGAGCACTAATACAGCTGTATGAGGTGTGTCTGTCAGCCAGTGAACAATGATACAGCTGTATGAGGTGTGTCTGTCAATCAGTGAGCACTAATACAGCTGTATGAGGTGTGTCTCTCAGTCGGTGAGTACTAATACAGCTGTATGAGATGTGCCTGTCAGTTAGTGAGTACTAATACAGCTGTATGAGGTGTGTCTGTCAAACGGTGAGCACTAATACAGCTGTATGAGATGTGTCTCTCAGTCAGTGAGCACTAATACAGCTGTATGAGGTGTGTCTGTCAGTCAGTGAGCACTAATACAGTTGTATGAGGTGTGTCTGTCAGTCAGTGAGCACTAATACAGCTGTATGAGATGTGTCTGTCAGTCAGTGAGCACTAATACAGCTGTATGAGGTGTGTCTGTCAGTCAGTGAGCACTAATACAGCTGTATGAGGTGTGTCTGTCAGTCAGTGAGCATTAATACAGCTGTATGAGGTGTGTCTGTCAGTCGGTGAGCACTAATACAGCTGTATGAGATGTGTCTGTCAGTCGGTGAGCACTAATACAGATGTATGAGGTGTGTCTGTCAGTCGGTGAGCACTAATACAGCTGTATGAGATGTGCCTGTCAGTCATTGAGCACTAATACAGCTGTATAAGATGTGCCTGTCGGTCAGTGAGCACCAATACAGCTGTATGAGATGTGCCTGTCAGTCAGTGAGCACTAATACAGCTGTATAAGATGTGCCTGTCGGTCAGTGAGCACCAATACAGCTGTATGAGATGTGCCTGTCAGCCAGTGAGCACTAATACAGCTGTATGAGATGTGCCTGTCAGTCAGTGAGCATTAATACAGCTGTATGAGATGTGTCTGTCAGTCTATGAGCACTAATACAGCTGTATGAGGTGTGTTTGTCAGCCAGTGAGCACTAATACAGCTGTATGAGGTGTGTCTGTCAGCCAGTGGGCACTAATACAGCTGTATGATGTGTGTCTTTCAGTCAGTGAGCACTAATACAGCTGTATGAGATGTGCCTGTCAGCTAGTGAGCACTAATACAGCTGTATGTGGTGTGTTTGTCAGTCAGTGAGCACTAATACAGCTGTATGAGGTGTGTCTGTCAGTCGGTGAGCACTAATACAGCTGTATGAGATGTGCCTGTCAGCCAGTGAGCACTAATACAGCTGTATGTGGTGTGTTTGTCAGTCAGTGAGCACTAATACAGCTGTATGAGGTGTGTCTGTCAGTCGGTGAGCACTAATACAGCTGTATGAGGTGTGTCTGTCAGCCAGTGAGCACTAATACAGCTGTATGAGGTGTGTCTGTCAGTTAGTGAGAACTAATACAGCTGTATGAGGTGTGTCTGTCAGCCAGTGAGCACTAATACAGCTGTATGAGGTGTGTCTGTCAGCCAGTGAGCACTAATACAGCTATATGAGGTTTGTCTGTCAGTCAGTGAGCACTAACACAGCTGTATGAGGTGTGTCTGTCAGCCAGTGAGCACAAATACAGCTGTATGAGATGTGTCTGTCAGCCAGTGAGCACTAATACAGCTGTATGAGATGTGTCTGTCAGCCAGTGAGCACTAATACAGCTGTATGAGATGTGCCTGTCAGTCAGTGAGCGCTAATACAGCTGTATAAGATGTGCCTGTCAGTGAGTGAGCACTAATACAGCTGTATAAGATGTGCCTGTCAGTCAGTGAGCACTAATACAGCTGTATGAGATGTGCCTGTCAGTGAGTGAGCACTAATACAGCTGTATAAGATGTGCCTGTCAGTCAGTGAGCACTAATACAGCTGTATAAGATGTGCCTGTCAGTCAGTGAGCACTAATACAGCTGTATGAGATGTGTCTGTCAGTCAGTGAGCACTAATACAGCTGTATAAGATGTGCCTGTCAGTCAGTGAGCACTAATACAGCTGTATGAGATGTGTCTGTCAGCCAGTGAGCACTAATACAGCTGTATGAGATGTGTCTGTCAGTCAGTGAGCACTAATACAGCTGTATGAGATGTGTCTGTCAGCTAGTGAGCGCTAATACAGCTGTATGAGATGTGTCTGTCAGCTAGTGAGCGCTAATACAGCTGTATGAGGTGTCTCTGTCAGCCAGTGAGCACTAATACAGCTGTATGAGATGTGTCTGTCAGCCAGTGAGCACTAATACAGCTGTATGAGGTGTGCCTGTCAGCCAGTGAGCACTAATACAGCTGTATGAGGTGTGCCTGTCAGCCAGTGAGCACTAATACAGCTGTATGAGATGTGTCTGTCAGCCAGTGAGCACTAATACAGCTGCATGAGATGTGCCTGTCAGTCAATGAGCGCTAATACAGCTGTATGAGATGTGTCTGTCAGCCAGTGAGCACTAATACAGCTGTATGAGATGTGTCTGTCTGTGAGTGAGTGCTAATACAGCTGTATGAGATGTGTCTGTCAGTTAGTGAGCACTAATACAGCTGTATGAGATGTGTGGGTCAGCCAGTGAGCACTAATACAGCTGTATGAGATGTGCCTGTCAGCCAATGAGCACTAATACAGCTGTATGAGATGTGTCTGTCAGTCAGTGAGCACTAATACAGCTGTATGAGATGTGTCTGTCAGTCAGTGAGCACTAATACAGCTGTATAAGATGTGCCTGTCAGTCAGTGAGCACTAATACAGCTGTATGAGATGTGTCTGTCAGTCAGTGAGCACTAATACAGCTGTATGAGATGTGTCTGTCAGTCAGTGAGCACTAATACAGCTGTATGAGATGTGCCTGTCAGTCAGTGAGCACTAATACAGCTGTATGAGATGTGCCTGTCAGTCAGTGAGCACTAATACAGCTGTATGAGATGTGCCTGTCAGCTAGTGAGCACTAATACAGCTGTATGAGATGTGTCTGTCAGCCAGTGAGCGCTAATACAGCTGTATGAGATGTGTCTGTCAGCCAGTGAGCACTAATACAGCTGTATGATATGTGTCTGTCAGCCAGTGAGAGCTAATACAGCTGTATGGGATGTGTCTGTCAGTCAGTGAGCACTAATACAGCTGTATGAGATGTGCCTGTCAGTCAGTGAGCACTAATACAGCTGTATGAGATGTGCCTGTCAGTCAGTGAGCACTAATACAGCTGTATGAGATGTGCCTGTCAGTCAGTGAGCACTAATACAGCTGTATGAGATGTGCCTGTCAGCCAGTAAGCACTAATACAGCTGTATGAGATGTGTCTGTCAGCCAGTGAGCGCTAATACAGCTGTATGAGATGTGTCTGTCAGTCAGTGAGCGCTAATACAGCTGTATGAGGTGTGTCTGTCAGCTAGTGAGCACTAATATATCGGTATGAGATGTGTCTGTCAGTCAGTGAGCACTAATACAGCTGTATGAGATGTGTCTGTCAGCCAGTGAGCACTAATACAGCTGTATGAGATGTGTCTGTCAGTGAGTGAGCACTAATACAGCTGTATGAGATGTGTCTGTCAGTCAGTGAGCACTAATACAGCTGTATGAGATGTGTCTGTCAGTCAGTGAGCACTAATACAGCTGTATGAGATGTGTCTGTCAGCCAGTGAGCACTAATACAGCTGTATGAGATGTGTCTGTCAGTCAGTGAGCACTAATACAGCTGTATGAGATGTGTCTGTCAGCCAGTGAGCGCTAATACAGCTGTATGAGATGTGTATGTCAGCCAGTGAGCACTAATACAGCTGTATGAGATGTGTCTGTCAGCTAGTGAGCGCTAATACAGCTGTATGAGATGTCTCTGTCAGCCAGTGAGCGCTAATACAGCTGTATGAGATGTGTATGTCAGCCAGTGAGCACTAATACAACTGTATGAGATGTGTCTGTCAGCTAGTGAGCGCTAATACAGCTGTATGAGATGTGTATGTCAGCCAGTGAGCACTAATACAGCTGTATTAGATGTGTCTGTCAGCTAGTGAGCGCTAATACAGCTGTATGAGATGTGTATGTCAGCCAGTTAGCACTAATACAGCTGTATGAGGTGTGTCTGTCAGTCAGTGAGCGCTAATACAGCTGTATGAGATGTGCCTGTCAGCCAGTGAGCACTAATACAGCTGTTTGAGATGTGCCTGTCAGTCAGTGAGCACTAATACAGCTGTATGAGATGTGCCTGTCAGTCTATGAGCACTAATACAGCTGTATGAAATGTGCCTGTCTGTCAGTGAGCACTTATACAGCTGTATGAGATGTGCCTGTCAGTCTATGAGCACTAATACAGCTGTATGAGGTGTGTCTGTCAGCCAGTGAGCACTAATACAGCTGTATGAGATGTGTCTGTCAGCCAGTGAGCACTAATACAGCTGTATGAGATGCGTCTGTCAGCCAGTGAACACTAATACAGCTGTATGAGGTGTGCCTGTCAGTCAGTGAGCACTAATACAGCTGTATGAGATGTGCCTGTCAGCCAGTGAGCACTAATACAGCTGTATGAGATGTGCCTGTCAGCCAGTGAGTATTAATACAGCTGTATGAGATGTGCCTGTCAGCCAGTGAGCACTAATACAGCTGTATGAGATGTGTCTGTCAGTCTATGAGCACTAATACAGCTGTATGAAATGTGCCTGTCTGTCAGTGAGCACTTATACAGCTGTATGAGATGTGCCTGTCAGTCTATGAGCACTAATACAGCTGTATGAGGTGTGTCTGTCAGCCAGTGAGCACTAATACAGCTGTATGAGATGTGTCTGTCAGCCAGTGAGCACTAATACAGCTGTATGAGATGCGTCTGTCAGCCAGTGAACACTAATACAGCTGTATGAGGTGTGCCTGTCAGTCAGTGAGCACTAATACAGCTGTATGAGATGTGCCTGTCAGCCAGTGAGCACTAATACAGCTGTATGAGATGTGCCTGTCAGCCAGTGAGTATTAATACAGCTGTATGAGATGTGCCTGTCAGCCAGTGAGCACTAATACAGCTGTATGAGATGTGTCTGTCAGTCAGTGAGCGCTAATACAGCTGTATGAGGTGTGCCTGTCAGCCAGTGAGCACTAATACAGCTGTATGAGATGTGCCTGTCAGTCAGTGAGTATTAATACAGCTGTATGAGATGTGCCTGTCAGTCAGTGAGCACTAATACAGCTGTATGAGATGTGCCTGTCAGTCAGTGAGCGCTAATACAGCTGTATGAGGTGTGCCTGTCAGCCAGTGAGCACTAATACAGCTGTATGAGATGTGCCTGTCAGCCAGTGAGTATTAATACAGCTGTATGAGATGTGCCTGTCAGCCAGTGAGTATTAATACAGCTGTATGAGATGTGTCTGTCAGCCAGTGAGCACTAATACAGCTGTATTAGATGTGCCTGTCAGCCAGTGAGCGCTAATACAGCTGTATGAGATGTGCCTGTCAGCCAGTGAGCACTAATACATCTGTATGAGATGTGTCTGTCAGTCAGTGAGCACTAATACAGCTGTATGAGATGTGTCTGTCAGCCAGTGAGCACTAATACAGCTGTATGAGATGTGCCTGTCAGCCAGTGAGCACTAATACAGCTGTATGATATGTGTCTGTCAGCCAGTGAGAGCTAATACAGCTGTATGGGATGTGTCTGTCAGCCAGTGAGCACTAATACAGCTGTATGAGATGTGTCTGTCAGCCAGTGAGCACTAATACAACTGTATGAGATGTGCTTGTCAGTCAGTGAGTACTAATACAGCTGTATGAGGTGTGTCTGTCAGCCAGTGAGCAGTAATACAGCTGTATGAGTTGTGTCTGTCAGTCAGTGAGCACTAATACAGCTGTATGAGATGTGTCTGTCAGCCAGTGAGCACTAACACAGCTATATGAGGTTTGTCTGTCAGTCAGTGAGCACTAACACAGCTGTATGAGGTGTGTCTGTCAGCCAGTGAGCACTAATACAGCTGTATGAGATGTGCCTGTCAGTCAGTGAGTACTAATACAGCTGTATGAGATGTGCCTGTCAGTCAGTGAGCACTAATACATCTGTATGAGATGTGTCTGTCAGCCATTGAGCACTAATACAGCTGTATGAGATGTGTCTGTCAGCCAGTGAGCACTAATACAGTTGTATGAGATGTGTATGTCAGCCAGTGAGCACTAATACAGCTGTATGAGATGTGCCTGTCAGTCAGTGAGCACTAATACAGCTGTATGAGATGTGCCTGTCAGCCAGTGAGCACTAATACATCTGTATGAGATGTGTCTGTCAGCCAGTGAGCACTAATACAGCTGTATGAGGTGTGCCTGTCAGCCAGTGAGCACTAATACAGCTGTATGAGATGTGCCTGTCAGTCAGTGAGCACTAATACAGCTGTATGAGGTGTGCCTGTCAGTCAGTGAGCACTAATACAGCTGTATGAGATGTCTGTCAGCCAGTGAGCACTAATACAGCTGTATGAGGTGTGTCTGTCAGCCAGTGAGCACTAATACAGCTGTATGAGATGTGCCTGTCAGCCAGTGAGCACTAATACATCTATATGAGATGTGCCTGTCAGCCAGTGAGCACTAATACAGCTGTATGAGATGTGCCTGTCAGCTAGTGAGCACTAATACATCTGTATGAGATGTGTCTGTCAGCCAGTGAGCACTAATACAGCTGTATGAAATGTGCCTGTCAGCCAGTGAGCACTAATACAGCTGTATGAGATGTGTCTGTCAGCCAGTGAGCGCTAATACAGCTGTATGAGATGTGCCTGTCAGCCAGTGAGCACTAATATAGCTGTATGAGATGTGCCTGTCAGCCAGTGAGCACTAATACAGCTGTATGAGATGTGCCTGTCAGCCAGTGAGCACTAATACATTTGTATGAGATGTGCCTGTCAGCCAGTGAGCGCTAATACAGCTGTATGAGGTGTGTCTGTCAGTCAGTGAGCTCTAATACAGCTGTATGTGATGTGTCTGTCAGTCAGTGAGCACTAATACAGCTGTATGAGATGTGTCTGTCAGCCAGTGAGCACTAATACAGCTGTATGAGATGTGCCTGTCAGCCAGTGAGCACTAATACATCTGTATGAGATGTGCCTGTCAGCCAGTGAGCACTAATACAACTGTATGAAAAGTATGCTTTACACAGCGTATAAGGGTGATCTCACAGCACATCGGGAATCTAACAGGGGAAGAGATGAAAGTAATCCTCCTCCTCCCATGACCACGGCGGCAAGGACAGGACGCTTTCCAGACGTGTTGTTGATGGAGGACATGCAGACCTTTTTAACTCCTATGCTTCGTCACAGCCCTTCGGGATCCAGCCTCAGACAACGACTCAACCAACAGGTAGCAGACTACCTTGCATTAACTGCGGATCTCGACACTCTGAGGAGCGATGGACCCCTTGACTACTGGGTGTGCAGGCTTGACCTGTGGCCTGAGCTATCCCAATTTGCAATCGAACTTCTGGCCTGCCCCACTTCAAGTGTCCTGTCAGAAAGGACCTTCAGTGCAGCAGGAGGTATTGTCACTGAGAAGAGAAGTCGCCTAGGTCAAAAAAGTCTTGATTATCTCACCTTTATTAAAATGAATGAGGGATGGATCGCGAAGGGACTGACATTGGGCGATACATTCGAGTAAAAAAGGCCTGATGAGATGAGCTGCCTTGGGCTAAAAATGGTCCACACGCTGCTGTATTTTATCTTCGAATGCCGGATGACTTGCGTGACTTATCCGCCAACAACTAGGGTTCAAGCCGAAATGTTTTAGGGCACTTTCTAACTGTCAAACAAACATCAATTTTTCTGGCCGCTGCTACAGCAGCGGCTGCAACAATACCTAACTTTTCAGGCATGTGTACATGCCTAATTTTTCTGGCCTCTGGTGCTGCACTGTGGCTTCAAAACCCAAACCAAAAAAAAGGCACACAACAGGGATTAAACTGCTAAGAATAGTAAGGATGAGAAAAGAAAGAGAGCGCAACCCACTCTAAGGGTAAAAATGTTTTAATATTACACACAATGCAAACAGTGCTGGTAATGCACGTACAAGATAAAAAATCAAACAGGCACAATCATATCACCACAGTCTGGTTTATCCGCGTCAGCATGTGTCTCGATGTTACAGCAGTCCGTAATCTCCTTCCTACACTCTCCGGAAAGTTTCAGGGTCTCACGGTAAATGCAGGACCGTGGCTGAATCGGTTTGGTTTCTGACTGTGGCGGATGGAAGTGCATACACCTCTACGCGTTTCGTCAAGCTCCGGCTTAACTTTCTCAAGAGGATATGTCAAAGTTTCAATAGTCCGTGATTTTAAATGTTCAGAGAAAAGCGCGCCCCTGAAATCTCAACTTCTCATTGGGCTGACGCTTCCCTTTGTGATTGGATCATTGTCCAGACAACTCCCATGTGAAATGGGCCAATAGGAACAGTCCATTAACGTCACTGGAAAAATAGGAAAGAAAAAGTACAACGAACAACTTAAAAAGGAGATTGATAACAACTTAATCGATACACAATTACATATATATATATTGAGAGTGCTCGGATGAGTCTGATGCAAAATATTGATATAAAATATCTAATCCTAAAATCTTTTGGTAAGTGGAAAAAGGAAGCACTTGAGAATTCACACACTCAAACAAAAGGATACCTATATATGCTCATATCGAGAAGTTAGTGTTATTCTTTAAAATTCTATAAATTCATTTTGGACAAATAAGTAAATATACACGTCAAATAGGTTAAAAATAAATAAATATCATTGCTAAAAATTATTTAGAGTTGCTATTAAAAATATTTTATATGTTCCTATTTGTGGATACAACTATATTAAAACTACATTAAAAAATAGATAAAAATCACATGAATGCTTGTAGGTCCAAGTCAATATTTAGGCCTTTTTCGTTAATGTTATTTAAGGTCTGTAATTCGTGAATCCAAAACGTTTCACGTTGTCTAAGACTTCTAAGTCTGTTCTTGGAGCTATTAGGAGGTATCCAATCAAGTATCATAATTTTTAATCCCAGTGGGTCTGCTCCATGATGATTTAGGAAAAGAAGGGGGACACTGTGGTTTTCTATTTTATTCTTTATATTGTTAAAATGTTCATTGAACCTATTTCTCATAAGTCTTTTTGTACGCCCTATGTAATAACATTGGCAATTACATTTAAGTAGATAGAATACAAAGGTGGATTTACACGTAAATTGGTGTTTAATTTTAAAAGTTTTTGAATTATTAAGATCATTGAACGAATCCCCTCTAATGATCTTATTGCACATATTACAGTTCTTAATACCACATGGCCATGTTCCATTAGTTCTACTTAGCCAATGTGTTTTTTCTGTATGAGGTACTTTATGTGTTGATTTGAATTTAGAGGGTGCTAAAATGTTTTTAAAATCCTGGTTCTTCTTATAAGTTATGGTTGGTTTATTGGGTAATGTGTGACCAAGTATAGGGTCTGAAGTTAGGATTCCCCAATGCTTCTTGAGGATATGTTCAATGTCTTTGCTTCCCTGATTATAGGTGGTGATAAACCTAATGGTGTTATCTGTTGCTTTATTGGCGCTTATATCTCCATTTTGTTTATTGATTTTGGGCATTAACATTGTGGTTCTATCCATTTTGCTAACTTTTTCTTTTACAGAGGACAGAAGACTCTCTTTGTAACCTTTCTCTTTAAACCTGCAGTCTCAGTCTAGGTTTTCTGAATCGTTATTAAAGTTTTCCAGATATGTACAATTTCTTCTAATCCTTTGATATTGCCCAAGTGGAATATTATGTTTCCACCTGGGCAAATGGCCACTGTTGGCACTCAAAAAACCATTTTTGTCAGTTGGCTTTCTATAATTGCGTACAGCAATATTATTGTCTGTATCAATATATAGAATCAAATCTAAAAATTAAATACTTTCATTCTGTATATTACTGGTAAATTTGAGGTTCATGGGATTGTTGTTAATGTGTTCTATAAAATTATGTACAGATTGTTCATTGCCTTTCCAAATTATAATAATATCGTCAATATAACGAAAATAACTAATGATATTTTTTGCATAAGGATTATTAGACCAAATAAATTTATTCTCAAACAAACTCATAAATAAATTGGCATACGATGGGGCAAAGGTGGTCCCCATCGCTGTGCCTTGTAACTGTAAATAAAACTCAGAATTAAATTCAAAATAATTATGTTTTAGGATAAAACCTAGACTGAGACTGCAGGTTTAAAGAGAAAGGTTACAAAGAGAGTCTTCTGTCCTCTGTAAAAGAAAAAGTTAGCAAAATGGATAGAACCACAATGTTAATGCCCAAAATCAATAAACAAAATGGAGATATAAGCGCAAATAAAGCAACAGATAACACCATTAGGTTTATCACCACCTATAATCAGGGAAGCAAAGACATTGAACATATCCTCAAGAAGCATTGGGGAATCCTAACTTCAGACCCTATACTTGGTCACACATTACCCAATAAACCAACCATAACTTATAAGAAGAACCAGGATTTTAAAAACATTTTAGCACCCTCTAAATTCAAATCAACACATAAAGTACCTCATACAGAAAAAACACATTGGCTAAGTAGAACTAATGGAACATGGCCATGTGGTATTAAGAACTGTAATATGTGCAATAAGATCATTAGAGGGGATTCGTTCAATGATCTTAATAATTCAAAAACTTTTAAAATTAAACACCAATTTACGTGTAAATCCACCTTTGTATTCTATCTACTTAAATGTAATTGCCAATGTTATTTCATAGGGCGTACAAAAAGACTTATGAGAAATAGGTTCAATGAACATTTTAACAATATAAAGAATAAAATAGAAAACCACAGTGTCCCCCTTCATTTCCTAAATTATCATGGAGCAGACCCACTGGGATTAAAAATTATGATACTTGATTGGATACCTCCTAATAGCTCCAAGAACAGACTTAGAAGTCTTAGACAACGTGAAACTTTTTGGATTCACGAATTACAGACCTTAAATAACATTAACGAAAAAGGCCTAAATATTGACTTGGACCTACAAGCATTCATGTGATTTTTATCTATTTTTTAATGTAGTTTTAATATAGTTGTATCCACAAATAGGAACATATAAAATATTTTTAATAGCAACTCTAAATAATTTTTAGCAATGATATTTATTTATTTTTAACCTATTTGACGTGTATATTTACTTATTTGTCCAAAATGAATTTATAGAATTTTAAAGAATAACACTAACTTCTCGATATGAGCATATATAGGTATCCTTTTGTTTGAGTGTGTGAATTCTCAAGTGCTTCCTTTTTCCACTTACCAAAAGATTTTAGGATTAGATATTTTATATCAATATTTTGCATCAGACTCATCCGAGCACTCTCAATATATATATATGTAATTGTGTATCGATTAAGTTGTTATCAATCTCCTTTTTAAGTTGTTCGTTGTACTATTTCTTTCCTATTTTTCCAGTGACGTTAATGGACTGTTCCTATTGGCCCATTTCACATGGGAGTTGTCTGGACAATGAGCCAATCACACAGGGAAGTGTCAGCCCAATGAGAAGTTGAGATTTCAGTGGCGCGCTTTTCTCTGAACATTTAAAATCTATATTTTATGTTTGAACATAAAAGTATTTATTAAATTAATTTTTTACTCTGTGCAAAGAAGCGCAGCTTATACTTTGCTACTTGTATGCTAAGAATAGTACTACTTAACACACCACTCATATCTGGTGGCACAGTAGATTGCACGCGCAGTGCCCAAAATTTGAAGTAGGAGGACCGACCAAGCATCTTTTTCCATCTCCCGGTTCCTAAAAATTATCTCCGGGTTCCTAAAAACAATGCCATACCTGTACTCGATTGTGCAAAAGGAAGTCATGGCATATGTGGTCTTTCATACTGTCGTGCCTGTTGAGGGTCGGGGACCCTGGTATAAAAAGGCTGAAGGAGAACGACCTGTACTGGGTGTCCAAGCATCTTTTTCCATCTCCCGGTTCCTAAAAATTATCTCCGGTTTCCTAAAATCGATGCCATACCTGTACTCGATTGTGCAAAAGGAAGTCATGGCATATGGGGTCTTTCATGCTGTCATGCCTGTTGAGGGTCGGGGATCCTCGTATAAAAAGGCTGAAGGAGAACGACCTGTACTGGGTGTCCAAGAATCTTTTTCCATCTCCCGGTTCCTAAAAATGATCTCCGGGTTCCTAAAATCGATGCCATACCTGTACTCGATTGTGCAAAAGGAAGTCATGGCATATGGGGTCTTTCACGCTGTCGTGCCTGCTGAGGGTCGGGGACCCTCGTATAAAAAGGCTGAAGGAGAACGACCTGTACTGGGTGTCCAAGAATCTTTTTCCATCTCCCGGTTCCTAAAACCCATGCCATATACACGTCCCCTGATAGGGGACACCGCAGTGGAAGGTACCCGGCCACAATTTCTTTGCACAAAAGGCAATCCCCAACCTGTACTCGATTGTGCAAAAGGAAATAACCTTACCATGGGTCCCAGAACGCACGTCTTGTAATTCTCTGTCTGGTAAATTATATATCTATCAAATCTATCTATTTATCTATCAAATCTATATAACTATCAATCGTATCTATCAAATGTATATTGCATCTATTGATCTATGTAATCTATGTATCTATCTAACAAATCTATCTATCTCGTGGCGGGACTGTTTTGTAACAGCCACTGGTGTTTCGGCCAAATGACCATCGGACAAATGTCAGTCCGCTAAAAGTCCGGCCACGATTGCACGCGCAGTGCCCCAAATTTGAAGTAGGAGGAACGACCAAGCATCTTTTTCCATGTCCCGGTTCCTAAAATGCATGCCATATACACCTCCCCCGATAGGGGGAGTAACAGATATTAAACTGATCAGAATAGTACTACTTAACACAACACTCATATCTGGTGCCACAGTAGATTGCACGCGCAGTGCCCCAAATTTGAAGTAGGAGGACCGACCAAGCATCTTTTTCCATCTCCCGATTCCTAAAATCCATGCCATATACACCTCCCCCGATAGGGGGAGTAACAGGTATTAAACTGATCTGAATATTACTACTTAACACACCACTCATATCTGGTGCCACAGTAGATTGCACGCGCAGTGCCCCAAATTTGAAGTAGGAGAACCGACCAAGCATCTTTTTCCATCTCCCGGTTCCTAAAATCCATGCCATATACACGTTCCCTGGCGCCTAAACTGCCTCTGGGAACCTTACCATGGGTGTCAGACCGCACATCTTGTAATTCTCTGTCTGGGAAATTATATATCTATCAAATCTATCTATTTATCTATCAAATCTATCTAACTATCAATCGTATCTATCAAATGTATATTGCATCTATTGATCTATATAATCTATGTATCTATCTATCGAATCTATCTATCTCGTGGTTGTGCAAATGGACTGTTTGCGGTGCGTTACACGGGGAGTTTGGTCTGTCACTGTGAAGCGGGCGTAACCCTTACACTACCTGATCGATACAACATCATACCTGATGTTTTAAAGCACGTTATTCCAAACAATTTAGGAATGTTAGGTGATTTATGCCCTTTATGGCTTAAAACCAGACTCTGCATCAACTATGTAATTTTCCGTGGGAGTTTTGCCATGGATCCCCCTCCGGCATGCCACAGTCCAGGTGTTAGTCCCCTTGAAACAACTTTTCCATCACTATTGTGGCCAGAAAGAGTCCCTGTTGGTTTTAAAGTTCGCCTGCCTATTGAAGTCAATGGCGGTTCGCCCGGTTCGCCGGTTCGCGAACAGTTGCAGAAGTTCGAGTCCGCCGTTCGCGAACCAAAATTTTTAGGTTCGCGACATCACTAGTGGTAAGCTGGAAAAACGTGCTTGTGCACGATATCCCCATAGGAAACAATGGGGCATTTTGGGCTGAAAAAAAACCTAACACCTGCAAAAAAGCAGCGTTCAGCTCCTAACGCAGCCCCATTGTTTCCTATGGGGAAACACTCTCTAAGTCTGCACCTAACACCCTAACATGAACCCTGAGTCTAAACACCCCTAATCTTACACTTATTAACCCCTAATCTGCCGCCCCCGCTATCGCTGACATCTGCATTTTACTATTAACCCCTAATCTGCCGCTCCGGACACCGCCGCAACCTACATTATCCCTATGAACCCCTAATCTGCTGTCCCTAACACCACTGACCCCTATATTATATTTATTAACCCCTAATCTGCCCCCCCAACGTCGCCGCTACCTTACCTACACTTATTAACCCCTAATCTGCCGACCGGACCTCGCCGCCACTATAATAAATGTATTAACCCCTAAACCGCCACACTCCCACCTCGCAAACACTAGAATGAATAGTATTAACCCCTAATCTGCCCTCCCTAACATCGCCGCCACCTACCTACAATTATTAACCCCTAATCTCCCGCCCGCACCGTCGCCGCTACTATAATAAAGTTATTAACCCCTAAACCTAACTCTAACCCTAACCCTAACACCCCCCTAACATAAATATAATTTAAATGAAACTAAATAATATTCCTAAAATTAACTAAATTAATCCTATTTAAAACTAAATACTTACCTATCAAATAAACCCTAATATAGCTACAATATAACTAATAATTACATTGTAGCTATTTTAGGATTTATATTTATTTTACAAGCAACTTTGTATTTATTTTAACTAGGTACCATAGCTATTAAAAAGTTAATAACTATTTAATAGCTACCTAGTTAAAATAAATTCAAAATTACCTGTAAAATAAATCCTAACCTAAGTTACAAATACACCTAACACTACACTATCATTAAATTAATTAAATAAATTAACTACAATTAGCTAAACTAAAATACAATAAAATAAACTATTCTATAATACAAAAAAACCCAAACACTAAATCACAAAAAATAAAAAAGAATTACAAGAAGTTTAAACTATTTACACCTAATCCAAGCCCCCTAATAAAATAAAAAGCCCCCCAAAATAAAAAATTCCCTACTCTATTCTAAACTACCAAAGTAATCAGCTCTTTTACCAGCCCTTAAAAGGGCTTTTTGCGGGGCATTGCCCCAAAGTAATCAGCTCTTTTACCTGAAAATAAAAATACAATACCCCTCCCAACATTACAACCCACCACCCATATACCCCTACTCTAACCCACCCAAAACCCCCTTAAAAAAAAACCTATCGCTAACCCCCTGAAGATCATCCTAGAAGCCTTCATCCAAGCGGGGCAAGAAGAGGTCCTCCATCCGGTAGAAGTGTTCATCCAGGCGGCGTCTTCAATCTTCATCCATCCGGAGCGGAGTGGAGCCATCTTCAAAGGAGCCGATGTGGAGCCATCCTCTTCAATCGACGACTTCCCGATGAATGAAGGTTCCTTTAAGGGACGTCATCCAAGATGGCATCCCTTCAATTCCGATTGGCTGATAGGATTCTATCAGCCAATCGGAATTAAGGTAGAAAAAATCTGATTGGCTGATGCAATCAGCCAATCAGATTGAAGTTCAATCCGATTGGCTGATCCAATCAGCCAATCGTATTGAACTCGCATTCTATTGGCTGTTCCGATCAGCCAATAGAATGCGAGTTCAATACGATTGGCTGATTGGATCAGCCAATCAGATTGAACTTCAATCTGATTGGCTGATTAAATAAATCAGCCAATCAGATTTTTCCTACCTTAATTCCGATTGGCTGATAGAATCCTATCAGCCAATCGGAATTCGAGGGACGCCATCTTGAATGACGTCCCTTAAAAGAACCGTCATTCGTCGTTAGTCCGTCGGGAAAATGTGGATGTTCCGCGTCGGCGGTCTGAAGATGGAGCCGGAAGAAAGAAGATAGAAGATGCCGCTTGGAGGAAGACATCGCCCGGATGGAGGACCTCTTCTTTGCCGCTTGGATCAAGACTTCGCCCGGATGGAGGACCACATCGCCCAGATTGGAAGAATTCGGCTCGGCTGGGTGAAGACGACTCAAGGTAGGGAGATCTTCAGGGTGTTAGTGTTAGGTTTTTTTAAGTGGGGATTGGGTGGGTTAGAGTAGGGGTATGTGGGTAGTGGGTTGTAATGTTGGGGGGGGGGTTGTATTTTTTTTTACAGGTAAAAGAGCTGATTACTTTGGGGCAATGCCCCGCAAAAGCCCTTTTAAGGGCTGGTAAAGGAGCTGATTACTTTGTAATTTAGAATAGGGTAGGGTATTTTTTTATTTTGGGGGGCTTTATTATTTTATTAGGGGGTTTAGATTAGGTGTAATTAGTTTAAAATTCTTGTAATATTTTTTATTTTCTGTAATTTAGTGTTTGTTTTTTTTTGTATTATAGATTAGTTTATTTCATTAAATGTAATTGTATTTAATTGTAGTTAATTTATTTAATTAATTTAATGAGGTTAGGATTTATTTTACAGGTAATTTTGTAATTATTTTAACTAGGTAGCTATTAAATAGTTAATAACTATTTAATAGCTATTGTACCTAGTTAAAATAAATACAAAGCTGCCTGTAAAATAAATAAATATAAATCCTAAAATAGCTACAATGGAATTATTATTTATATTGTAGCTATATTAGGGTTTATTTTACAGGTAAGTATTGAGTTTTAAATAGGATTAATTTATTTAATTATAGGAATATTATTTCGTTTTATTTAAATTATTTTTATGTTAGGGGGGTGTTAGGGTTAGACTTAGGTTTAGGGGTTAATACATTTATTATAGTAGCGGCGACGTTGCGGGCGGTAGATTAGGGGTTAATAATTGTAGGTAGGTGGCGGCGATGTTAGGGAGGGCAGATTAGGGGTTAATAACATTTATTATAGTGTTTGCGAGGCGGGAGTGCGGAGGTTTAGGGGTTAATACATTTATTATAGTGGCGGCGAGGTCCGGTCGGCAGATTAGGGGTTAATAATTGTAGTTAGGTAGCGGCGACATTGGGGGGAGCAGATTAGGGGTTAATAAATATAATATAGGTGTCGGCGGTGTTAGGGGCAGCAGATTAGGGGTTCATAGCTATAATGTAGGTTGCGGAGGTGTCCGGAGTGGCAGATTAGGGGTTAATAGTATAATGCAGGTGTCAGCGATAGCGGGGGCAGATTAGGGGTTAATAAGTGTAAGGTTAGGGGTGTTTAGACTCGGGTTCATGTTAGGGTGTTAGGTGTAGACTTAGAAAGTGTTTCCCCATAGGAAACAATGGGGCTGCGTTAGGAGCTGAACGCTGCTTTTTTGCAGGTGTTAGTTTTTTTTTCAGCCAGCTCAGCCCCATTGTTTCCTATGAAGATATCGTGCATGAGCACGTTTTTCCAGCTTACCGCTATCATAGGCAACGCTAGTATTGAGGGTTGAAGTGGAGCTAAATTATGCTCAACACTCCCTTTTCTGAGCCTAACGCAGCCACTCAGACAACTCTAAATACCCACGTTGTCTTAAGGGTGCGCTGGAAAAAAAAGCAGCATTAGCTACGCGGGTCTTTACTGACAAAACTCTAAATCTAGGCGTTAATTAAAATTGTATACCCTTTCTAAATCACACAATATTATTGTTCCACATTTGGTGCACTAGTAGATATAGGTATAAAAATGAAAAATACATTACTACTACAACTTTGTCTCTCATTACAAAGAGAGGGGACAATATTATTTCTCCAAATTTGGTGCAAAGTTTTCCCCCAAACTTGTTGCACTAATAGATATAGAGATAAAAATTAAATAAATACACAACATAATATAGCTAACTTCCTTTTTATTTTTTGGAAAAATCTATGTGCAAATTGTTTAAGTCATGTAATACAAGTCACAGGGGTCTATTTATTTATGTGCGGACAGACATGATCCGCTATATCGAACAATGTCCGCCACCGCATACGCTGTCGGCATTTATCATTGCACCAGCAGTTCTAGTGAACTGCTGGTGCAATACCGCCGCCTGCAGATTCGGCGAGCGTCTGGCGGACCTGATCTGCAGTGTCAGATCAGGTCCGCCAGCCCTTGATAAATAGGGGCCAATGTCTCAATAAAGAGTAGTTCGATGCAAATTAGGCTACGATTCGTAAAAAATAACCGCCAGTTCTAAAAGATGCGCCACGTAATTACGCCATTCAAAATTCACACATAAACCCAATGCGCAGCTGCCATTTTCTTTAGTGTGTTTGGTTGGTTCTTGGAGCTACAGCACACTACAGTGAGTATAGTGATTATTAGTAAGAGCAGTGAGAGAGGCGCATTTCATCAGTTAGTTAGGTCGGATTTTTGGATTTGTGTTTGGTTAAGCCTGTACATTTACTTACACTTTTTTTTACATATTGCACACATTTTGCATACATACATATACAAAACATACAACACTTTTTTTTTCTAACACCTCACACATTTTATTTATCTTTTACAGTGTGATAGGCTGAGTGTTTGGTTGTGATTGTGTGTGATTGAAGTGGGAGTGAGTGTGAGTGTGTGAGTGTGTGTAGTTTGAGGATGACAGGGAGAGCTAGGGTGGAGGGGAGGAGGCGAGGGGAGTTGCAGGGAGAGGATTATGGACAGAAGGAGCAGCAGGGTCCCCGTCAGGGAGTAAGTGGAGTGGGGAGAGGGAGAGCCAGAAGGGAGGATGGGAGTGTGGTTGCCCCATGACGATGAGCGCATGAGGTGCCTGAACTTCTCTTTCGCTGAAAATCTAGCGCTAGTCCAGGCCGTCATGGAGAACCACACTGCCCTCTTTGGCCAAGAGAAGGGCAAAGGAGTTGCCCGAAGGCGCAGGGATGCATGGCTGTTGGTCGAGGAGGCAGTCAACAGCGTGGCTAAAGAAAAGATGGAACGACTGCAAGAGGCGGGTGAAGGAGACAATGGGCCAAGAAGCCATGTACCAGAAGGGAACAGGCGATGGTCCTCCCCAGGAGGCTGAATACAATGAATGGCAGGAGATAATACGCAGGTCCCTGAGCATCACAGCAGTCCGTGGACTTCCAGGGGCTCGTGTCTCAGGGGCTGCAACATCAGCACAGCATGCTGGTGAGTAACATCCCACACACCAGTATTATATGTAGTGATGTCCCAAACTGTTCGCCCGCGAACGGTTCACAGCGAACATAGCGAACACATGGCGATGTTCGATCCCCCCTATGTGTCATCATTGAGGAAACTTTGACCCTTTATGTCACAGCCGTCTGACACATTAGAGCCAATCAACATCAGACACTCCCTCACAGACCCTCCCAGCTACTCGGAATCCGCCATTTTAGACTCATAACGACCTTGCTTTCTTAATGAGAGGACGTGTTGTGTTTTTGCTCCTGACATTAATAGGAAAAACATAGCTAGGCTAATGTATTTAGTGTCCACTACAGTCCAGAAGGACTCCACTCATCTCTGCTGCAAGCACAGCACCCCAAAAAGCCCTTTTTAGGGCTATATTTCGTGCCTTTTTTTTTTTTCGTTTTTTTTTTTATTAGCATTTGCCTGGCTTTCAGGCTGTGTGTTTAAGGCTCACAGCATATGCTGTGATTACTGCCACCACTGATATCTCCCTAACAACATTAGTTTAAATTTAACTAACCAAAAAATTTAATTATTTTGCTAGTGTAATTTTTTTTCATTTTCTATCAGGCCTGTGTCACACAGCATATACTCTGGTTTATTGCTCTGTGCCAGCCACCAGTGTTAATATCCGTTTATAACATTATTTAAAAAAAAAAAAATATATATATTTTTCTAGTGTAATCTAATTACATTTACTATCAGGCCTGTGTCTGTCAGGCTCACTCAGCATTACTATACCTCTTTTTTTTCCAGTCTTTTGGTTAATTGGTCTGTGCCAGGCAGCCACCCAGCACTCATATCTTCTTCACCTTAATTTAAATATAAAAAAAAAAAATTAAAATTTGTTTGATAGTGTAATCTAATATAATTTTCTATCAGGCCTGTGTGTTTTGCTGACATACAGAGCCTACTGTGTTTACTTGCTGCCCTCCCTAGTCTATGAGCCACGACTCATATGTGTTTAACCTTTTTTTAATTCCCCCCCCAAAAAAATAATTTAAATAATTTTTCTAGTGTAATCTAATAGTATTTTCTATCAGGCGTGTGTGTATCTGACTTACAGACCCTACTGTTTTTAATAGCTGCCCTTCCAAGGCTATCAGCCATGACTCATATATGTATGTGCTTAACCTTTTTCTTTAAATTCCCCCAAAAAAGTCTTTAAATCATTATGCTAGTGTAATCTAATTTTATTTTCTATCAGGCCTGTGTCTAACTGTCTATCTGACTTACACAGCATACTGTTGTTAATTGCTGCCCTACGTAGCAGCCAGCCAGTGCGACCACTCATAGAGTCATATGTGCATTGCACTTCTTAACATAATTTTAATATTAAAATCTAAAATTTTAAAATATTTTGCTAGTGTAATCTAACTTAATTTTCTATCAGGCCTGTGTTTTTGTCACTTACACAGCATACTGTGTTAAATTGCTGCCCTACCTACCATCCACGACTCATATCTGCCAGCCTGTGTGCCAGGCCCAACTAGCCAATTAGTGGCACCAATCATAATTCTTGTAACAGTATATAAAAAAATAAAAATCATAATTTTTTGGACTGCAAATATTCAGTCTCCTAGTGCCATTGAATTGCATTTACCTCCTGCCTGCCACTGCCAGCCTTTTGTGCCAGGCCGTCTAGCCAACTATTTACACCAATCATAATTGTTGTCACAGACAGTATAGTTACTAATTAAAATTAAAAAAAAATTGATTGTTGATCTTAATCCTCAGTTTGCTCGTGCCCTAGAATTGCACTTTTCTACTGCCTTCCAAGCCTGTGTGCCAGGCCTACTTGAAAAATATTTACACCAATCATATTTGTTGTCACAGTATTCTTAATAATTAAAAATTAAAATTTTTGGTAATAGTTGTTGTGAATCCTCAGTTTGCTGGTGCCATTGAATTGCACTTTCCTCCTGCCTTGCAGCCTGCTGTGTGCCAGGCCCACCTAGCCAATTATTGCCAGCAATCATATTTCTTTTAACAGTATTGCAAAAATTGTCAATCATCACTGTTTTGACTGTCAGTATTCAGTCTCCTAGTGTCCTTGAATTGCATTTACCTCCTGCCTGCCAGCCTTTTGTGCCAGGCCGTCTTGCCAACTATTTACACCAATCATAATTGTTGTCACAGTATAGTTACTAATTAAAATTACAAAATTCTTGATTGTTGATCTTAATCCTCAGTTTGCTCGTGGCCTAGAATTGCACTTTTCTACTGCCAACCAAGCCTGTGTGCCAGGCCTACTTGAAAAATATTTACACCAATCATATTTGTTGTCACAGTATTCTTAATAATTAAAAATTTAAATTTTTGGTAATAGTTGTTGTGAATCCTCAGTTTGCTGGTGCCATTGAATTTCACTTTCCTCCTGCCCTGCAGCCTGCTCTGTGCTAGGCCCACCTAGCCAATTATTGCCAGCAATCATATTTCTTTTAACAGTATTGCAAAAATTGTCAATCATCACTGTTTTGACTGTCAGTAATCAGTCTCCTAGTGTCCTTGAATTGCATCTACCTCCTGCCTGCCAGCCTTTTGTGCCAGGCCGTCTTGCCAACTATTTACACCAATCATAATTTTTTGTCACAGTATAGTTACTAATTAAAATTACAAAATTCTTGATTGTTGATGATCTTAATCCTCAGTTTGCTCGTGCCCTAGAATTGCACTTTTCTACTGCCTTCCACAATCATCTTCTTCCATCTCCCGGTTCCACAAATTAAGGCCATATAGACCTCATCTGATAGGGGGAGTAACAGGTTGTAGTAAAATGTTAAGAATAGTACTACTTAACACACCACGGGTCACAGACCGCATGTCTTATTGTTATACTCTGTCAGGGAAATTATATATATTTCAAATCCATTTATTTATATATCAAATCGATCGAACTATCAAACGTATCGATCAAATGTAGATTGCATCTATTGATCGATGTAATTCGTATCTATAAAATGTATATTGCATCTTTGATTCGATAACATTCTTATCTATCAAATGTATATTGCATCTATTGATCGATGTAATTCGTATCGATCGAATGTATATTGCATCTATTGAGCTATGTACAGTGTATCGATCATATGTATATTGCATCGATTGAGCTATGTTATCTATGTATCTATCTATCAAATCTATCTATCTCGTGGTTGTGCAAGTGGACTGTTTGCGGTTGATTGCGGTGCGTAACACTTGGAGTTTGCTCTGTCACTGTGATGCGGCTGTAACCCTTACACTACCTGATAGATACGACATCATAACTGATGTTTTAAAGCACGTTATTGCAAACAATTTGGGAATGTTAGTTGATTTAGGCCCATTATGGCTTAAAAGCAGACTCTGCATAAACTATGCAATTTTCCATGGGAGTTTTGCCAGGGATCCCCCTCCGGCATGCCACAGTCCAGGTGTTAGTACCCTTGAAACAACTTTTCCATCACTATTGTGGCCAGAAAGAGTCCTTGTAGGTTTTAAAGTTCGCCTGCCTATTGAAGTCAATTAGGTTCGCGACATCACTAATTATATGTATTTGAGATATAACATCCTTTAATGTCACACATTCATGTACACAATGAGGAGCATGGTATTTGGCCTACTAACAAAAACATCTACAATTATATTTCACATTAAAGGGACATTAAACCAAATCTTTTATTTCATTATTCAGATAGAGAATACAGTTTTAAACAACATCCCAATTTACTTCTATTATCTAATTTGCTTCATTATTCTGATATTCTTTGTTTATTAAATATCAACACACATGGGTGAGCCAATCACATGAGGCATTGATGTGCAGCCACCAATCAGCAGCTCCTGAGCCTATCTAGATATGCTTTTCAGCAAAGAATATCAAGAGAATGAAGCAAATTAGGT
Source organism: Bombina bombina (assembly GCF_027579735.1). Classification (NCBI taxonomy): domain Eukaryota; kingdom Metazoa; phylum Chordata; class Amphibia; order Anura; family Bombinatoridae; genus Bombina; species Bombina bombina. The sequence continues at coordinate 25,194,476 of NC_069504.1, forward strand.
AATGGAAGTAAATTAGAAAGTCAGCCCCAAAGGGAACATGTCTTTACCCCCCCCCCCCAATATCAGGCCAGTCAGGGCTTTTACGCACAGGACATGCAAACTGGACAGGCTGAGTGGTCGCACACCAGTCGGCAATGGGACTACCAGTCCACCCGGAGAGCTCCACCATCCGCTTCCCTTGGAAGAGCTCCAGCATCTGAAGAGGAGCATATAGCTGTATTTGTCCCTGATGCAGCACCAGCTGTAGTAGTTCCTTATGCAGCACCAGCTGTAGTAGTTCCTTATGCAGCACCAGCTGTAGTAGTTCCTCATGCAGCACCAGCTGTAGTAGTTCCTCATGCAGCACCAGCTGTAGTAGTTCCTTATGCAGCACCAGCTGTAGTAGTTCCTTATGCAGCACCAGCTGTAGTAGTTCCTCGTGCGGCACCAGCTGTAGTAGTTCCTCATGCAGCACCAGCTGTAGTAGTTCCTTATGCAGCACCAGCTGTAGTAGTTCCTTATGCAGCACCAGCTGTAGTAGTTCCTCATGCAGCACCAGCTGTAGTAGTTCCTTATGCAGCACCAGCTGTAGTAGTTCCTCATGCAGCAACAGTTGTAGTAGTTCCTTATGCAGCACCAGCTGTAGTAGTTCCTTATGCAGCACCAGCTGTAGTAGTTCCTCATGCAGCACCAGCTGTAGTAGTTCCTTATGCAGCACCAGCTGTAGTAGTTCCTTATGCAGCACCAGCTGTAGTAGTTCCTCATGCAGCACCAGCTGTAGTAGTTCCTTATGCAGCACCAGCTGTAGTAGTTCCTTATGCAGCACCAGCTGTAGTAGTTCCTTATGCAGCACCAGCTGTAGTAGTTCCTTATGCAGCACCAGCTGTAGTAGTTCCTTATGCAGCACCAGCTGTAGTAGTTCCTCATGCAGCACCAGCTGTAGTAGTTCCTTATGCAGCACCAGCTGTAGTAGTTCCTTATGCAGCACCAGCTGTAGTAGTTCATCATGCAGCACCAGCTGTAGTAGTTCCTTATGTAGCACCAGCTGTAGTAGTTCCTCATGCAGCACCAGCTGTAGTAGTTCCTTATGCAGCACCAGGTGTGAACATAAGGTATAAACATCCATTTTCTTTCTTCTAAATGATAGTCAATAAATCATAGTGACCAAAACATGAATTAAACTAATGATATATTTTCAGTAATTAGGGTGGTTAAGGGAATGGGGGTTGGATGTAGTAGTTTCACTTACATGCAGTGGAAATCCGCAGTATGTAATTCGATGACCAGCTGCAGCAGGGGCAGCACCATCACCATGGACCTCAGCAGCAACTATAGAATCAGCATGTGTAGACAGAACAACAGGGGATTGTAGAGCTTCCAGCACCCCTTGTGCCCAATGATGCACCCTTGTGCCCAATGATGCACCCCTTGTGCCCCATGATGCACCCCTTGTGCCCAATGATGCACCCCTTGTGCCCAATGATGAACCCCTTGTGCCCCATGATGCACCCCTTGTGCCCAATGATGCACCCCTTGTGCCCCATGATGCACCCCTTGTGCCCAATGATGCACCCCTTGTGCCCAATGATGCACCGCTTGTGCCCCATGATGCACACCTTGTGCCCAATGATGCACTCCTTGTGCCCCATGATGCACCCCTTGTGCCCCATGATGCACCCCTTGTGCCCAATGATGCACCGCTTGTGCCCCATGATGCACCCCTTGTGCCCCATGATGCACCCCTTGTGCCCCATGATGCACCCCTTGTGCCCCATGATTGACCCCTTTGTGATTGGTTTGACAAACTTGCAGGGGCAGGAATAATAAATGCTTTGAAGAGGTTAACTATTTGTGATCAAGCTGCTGATATGTATGTTGTTAAGCATGCACTTGTTAGGCCTTCAGAGAGTTACGTTGGTTTCTAAGTCAGTGCAAGGGTTTCTGCGCCTGCAATTTGTGGCGAGATGAGAATGGAGTAGATTTTCTGAAATCTGCGCGCGTAAGTCCTTACGCTGTATATTGGATACCAAACTGCGCCTGTTTTGTATGTCAGTCTATGGGCCAAAAAACTACGGGCGAAGGCAGAAATATACACGCGTAACTTCTAAGTTACGCCGTATATAGGATAACAAACCCGCGCAAAATTTGGCGTCGCTTTTGCGGGCGACGATTTTTATCGGATCGAGGCCCTGTTATGTAGAAATTCTAGCATTAATAAAAAAAAGATAAAAGCACATCATGACTATATATAATATATATATATATATATATATATATATATATATATATATATATATATAACAAATATAAAAATAACTTCCTATTAGACATTGCTTGTTGAGGTATAAATGTAGCTATTTCTTGGACAATAACAGATGAAAAATATAAGATTAGCTTTAGAGAAATGTGCTTGTTCATGGACAGTAATGAAATGATATAAATAAAGTTGGGAAAAACCCGAATAACCACGACATCGATGACCGTTAGTTAACACCAGTCTGATGCTCTTCGCACCATTCTTGACGTGCGTGTTTTTGACAGTTATTTTGATAAATAAGGGGATCGTATGTGGCTCCGTGGCAGCGATGTCTGGCATTGTCTGGCGAGCGTATTGACGCTGGCGAATGCACTGAGATTGATACTTTGATAAATATCCCCCATGTGCGTATATTGCAGTCTTGTATTATTAGCGGCACATTATTTCATTCCCCAATACACAGCCGTTTAAAAGGTTGCTATATTAGACCCTTTTTCACCAATATAGGAATATACAGCGTGATTTTAATTGTGTGTGCAGATATGCTGCTGAAATGTAGCTGTATCTTATTCAACCATGTGACTGGCTTCTATATTAGACACAATGGCCCATAGTTATCAAGGTCTGTCGGACCTGATCCGACAGTGCGGGTCAGGTCCGATAGACCTCGCTGAATACGGCGAGCAATACGCTCGCCATATTCAGCATTGCACCAGCAGCTCACAGGGGCTGCTGGTGCTACGCCGCCCCCTGCAGACTCTCGGCCAATAGGCCCCAGCAGGGGGGAGTCAATCAACCTGATCGTACTCAATCGGGTTGATTTCCGCAGATGTCTGTCCGCCTGCTCAGGTTATGGAGCAGCGATCTTTGTGACCTCCATTCGGAGCTTGATAAATATGCCCCAATTTCTGCAAATACATTGATACACAGAGATATTAATTTGTAATTGTATTGTTAAAATATAGCTGTGTCGCATTGAAACGTTCAGTTTAACTGTATAGACATCAATATATAAGCGTCTAATCATATACACAGTTGTGCGTGGGAAAACACTTCAAGTGGTATAAGGAGAGGCAACACTACAGTTTTCTATATTCAGAGAGTTCTAATAGTGAATTGAGTTTGCAATAATCATTTGAACTTGTCAACCACTTCTAAGCTAAGCGTCTTGTATTGCCTAATACTGTTAATGCTGTACAAGCATTGACAATCCTAATACATTTTTTGTATAAGCTCCACTTGTTTGTATTCTCATCGGAGCAGCCGTGTAGAGTTAAAGTACTTTGGCTTGCACCGTAGAATCGGATTGTCTGTTTGAGCGTAGCAGTCTATATTGGATATTATTGCTTGCTTCTTAATAGACTATTATTTAGTTTAAACATGTAATAGAATTCATAACTCCAAAACTATTATCTTTTACTGTATACCTTTGACCCTGTGTTTCTTCTAAAAGTATGGAGTGTACATTCGGTTGTTAACCGTTCCCACTTTGGTGTTTCCGCCACTATGTATGTGAGGGCGCAAACACATAATATGTATGTGTCGGCGCAAACACAGAATATGTATGTGAGGGCGCAAACACAGAATATGTACATGAGGGCGCAAACACATAATATGTACATGAGGGCGCAAACACAGAATATGTATGTGAGGGCGCAAACACAGAATATGTATGTGTGGGCGCAAACACAGAATATGTATGTGTGGGTGCAAACACAGAATATGTATGTGAGGGCGCAAACACAGAATATGTATGTGTGGGCGCAAACACAGAATATGTATGTGAGGGCGCAAACACAGAATATGTATGTGTGGGTGCAAACACAGAATATGTATGTGTGGGTGCAAACACAGAATATGTATGTGTGGGTGCAAACACATAATATGTATGTGTGGGTGCAAACACAGAATATGTATGTGAGGGCGCAAACACAGAATATGTACATGAGGGCGCAAACACAGAATATGTATGTGTGGGTGCAAACACAGAATATGTATGTGTGGGTGCAAACACAGAATATGTATGTGTGGGCGCAAACACATAATATGTATGTGTGGGCGTAAAAACATAGAATATGTATGTGAGGGCGTATTATAATTGTTGCATCTTGCACCATTATTATTATTAACGTTCGGCTAGATTACTAATTTTGCGGTAAGAGCTGCTTGGTGCTAACTTGCACGTTATTGTCACCGCTCACTTCCCTACAGCGCTGGTATTACAGGTTTACAAAAACCCAGCATTAACAGGCAAGAAGTGAGCGTAGAGCAAAATTGAGCTCCATACCGCACTCCAATACCAGCGCTGCTGAAAGCTGCGGTGAGCTGGTGTTACGTGCTCGTGCACGATTTCCCCATAGACATCAATGGGGAGAGCCGGCAGAAAAAAGTCTAACACCTGCAATAAAGCAGCGTAAAGCTCAGTAACTCAGCCCCATTGATTCCTATAGGGAAACAAAATTTATGTTTTTACCTAACACCCTAACATGAACCCCGAGTCTAAACACCCCTAATGTTACACTTATTAACCCCTAATCTGCTGCCCCCGACATCTCTGCCACTAGAGTAAAAATATAAACCCCTAAACCGCCTCACTGCCGCCTCGCAAACACTAGTTAAATATTATTAACCCCTAATCTGATGTCCCTAACATCGCCGCAACCTACATTACAGTTATTAACCCCTAATCTGCCGCCCCCAACGTCGCCACCACTATACTAAATTTATTAACCCCTAAACGTGCTTGTAAAATAAAAATAAACCCTAAGCTAGATACAATGTAACAATAAGTTATATTGTAGCTACCTTAGGTTTTATTTTATAGGTAAGTATTTAGTTTTAAATAGGAATTATTTAGGTAATGATAGTAAGTTTTATATAGATTGATTTTAATTATATTTATCTTAGGGGGTGTTAGGGTTAGACTTAGGTTTAGGCGTTAATAACTTAGTATAGTGGCGGCGATGCTAGGGGTGGCAGATTAGGGGTTAATAACTGTAATGTAAGGTTGCGGCGACGTTATTGACAGCAGATTAGGGTTTAATAATATTTAAATAGTGTTTGCGAGGCGGGAGTGCAACGGTTTAGGGGTTAATATGCTAATTATAGTGGTGGTGATGTCCGGAGCGGCAGATTAGGGGTTAATAATTTTATTTTAGTGTTTTCGATGCGGGAGGGCTTCTGTTTAGGGGTTAATAGGTAGTTTATGGGTGTTAGTTTACTTTTTAGCACTTTAGTTATGAGTTTTATGCTACAGCTTTGTAACATAAAACTCATAACTACTGACGTTCAGTTTACGGTATTGATCTTGGCGGTGTAGGGTGTGCCGCTCACTTTTTGGCCTCCCAGGCAGACTCATAATACCGGCACAAAGAAAGGCCCATTGAAAAAGGACTTTACGCAAATTGCGTAAGTTAATTTGCGTTAAGGCCAAATAAGTGTGCGGCGCCCCTAAACCTGCAAGACTCGTAATACCAGCGGTAGTGAAAAAGCAGCGTTATGAGGCTTAACGCTGCTTTTTCACTCATACCGCAAAACTCGTAATCTAGCTGTTTGATAGGTAAACAAATTAAAAGAAGGACCCCATTTTTCTGAAGCTTAAAAATACAAAAAGCTTCTCTACTATAAAATAACTTAGTTCTATCTCCCTTCTGAGTGGATGAACTGCATTATTATTTGACTGCCACCTGAAGGTACTCGCGTTCTTTCTATGCTTAAATATGAAGTGACTGGCCAAAGCCGAACAGCCTCTGTCACCAGAGATAAAACTCAAATGTTCTCTAATTCTCGATATCTCCTCCCTAGTGGTGAAACCTACACTACATACTGCTATTTACAGCTTACACACAAAACCAGGTATATCACATAGCTTATCAAACAATTAATACACTGTGACGTAACATGTCTCTTCCCTATGACATAGGAAACAAAATCATGTGTAACTTTAATATAGTCACATGCTGTGCAGTGTGTGTTTCAACATTTAAAGGCTCCTTTGTGTATTAACCAAGAACTGTTACCCAGGGTGACACCCCGTATGTAAATAAAACCCAACCACATCTTTTAACTTATCATCGGCCAACAGGATTATGTAAATGTTAAAGATTCACTTGAGTTATGGTAAAGTCATCTCTGTGGAAAGAACAAAAAAGTGTCTTAGAGATATTGGGGTCTATCTATCAAGCTCCGAAAGGAGCTTGACGGCCCGTGTTTCTGGCGAGTCTTCAGACTCGCCAGAAACAGCAGTTATGAAGCAGCGGTCACAAAGACCGCTGCTCCATAACCCTTTCCGCCTGCTCTGAGCAGGCAGACAGGAATCGCAACAATTCAACCTGATCGAGTACGATCGGGTTGATTGACACCCCCTGCTGGTGGTCCATTGGCTGCGAGTCAGCAGGGGGCGGCGTTGCACCAGCAGCTCTTGTGAGTTGCTGGTGCAATGTTAAATGCGGAGAGTGTATTGCTCTCCGCATTCAGCGATGTCTTGCGGACCTGATCCGCACTGTCGGATCAGGTCCTCATGACAGTTCTTAAATATGCCTCTTAGTGAACGCAAAAGAGGGAGTGGCCAAGTTCTTTTCTGATGTGTGCTCGGCATTTCTCTCCATGTGGAATTTGCAAAGTCCCTGTGGATTAGTCATGGCTGCTGTATGTTGTACTAACACAATAGAAAAGGTTGAAACCAGCAAAGTGTTTATTGTACATAAGCAATGGCACTCGTATGATGGTGACAAAGAGCTTGCAATCTAATGAATGTTGTGCAGACTCTCCTTAGACAAATGTACCTTAGACTGACATTTTGTTCTTGTATATTAATGTTTAGAAATAGTCACTTAGGTTAGTACTGGGCCACCTACTATAGAAGTTAAAGGGACAGGAAACTCCAAAACAATGCTCATGGTTTGGATAGAACATACAATTTTAAGCAACGTTCACGTTTACTTTTAATATAAAATATGCTTCATTCTCTTGTTATCTTTTGCTGAAGGAACAGCATTGCACTACTGGCAGCTGAACACATCTAGTTAGCCAATCACAAGAGACACATTTGTTCAGGCACCAATCAGCAGCAGCTCCCACTAGTGTAGGATATGTGTTTATTCTTTTTCAACAATGGATACCAAGAGCACAAAGCACATTTCAAAATAGAAGTGATTTTAAAGTGACCGGCTCTATCTGAATCATTTTGACTTTCCTATCTCTTTATCTTGATGCACAGTACAATAACTATTTACTGCACAGGACAGTACAACCCTATAATAAGGTTATGTAGAATGGGAAATACACGTAATAAATATGTAAATATCATTGTCTTGTTTCTAGTGTAAATGATTCTCTACCTGGGGTAATAATCCCTCTCGAATTCTGTGCTCTCTAGCAATAAGCCATATAGATACTGCCAGCTATGTACTAGAGGAATTTACCAACCAACCAGAGCTCCTGGATGTACCACAGGACAAGACCCACCAATATTGCTAGTAGGAAACCGGGAAACAGACGTAAAGAGCCAGATTACAAGTAGAGCGCTATTTAACGCTCCCACTCGAGTGTTAACTGTGCTAGAAGTAAGCTTTTTGTGCTCGTCAGGTTGCGCTCGTATTATGAGTTGTAAATAAACTGTTTTCAATTCTCACGCTAACCTGACAAGCACAAAAAGCCAAATTTAGAATATGGTGTGCGTGTTCACGTATTCCCCCATAGAAGTCAACACCCTACTCGCTCGCTAACCTGATTGCATATTCTAATGTGAGCTAACCCGACATCAAAATATGAATATTTCACATTCCAATGTTCATCATATAGCAGAATTTGTTCTATTTATTCATAAATAAATATTTCTACATATATCTGATTGTATTTTGGTACAGTTATATATATATATATATATATACTGTATTTTAACACCTGATTAAATATAGGTATAGATATATACAGATTTATATATATAAATATGTGTATATATATATATATATATATGTATATATATATATATATATATATATATATATATATATGAATATCTATGTATCAATACTTATGTTATGTACAGAACATTGGAATGTATAATATTTACAGTACAACACTTTATTAAAAATGAATAATGCATAAATATGTTTTCATATGTTTTCATCTACTTAACTGCAGAGGGCTCCAATGTAATTATACTGTATATGTCTATATATGTGTACATATGTATTTATGTGTTTATATGTGTATTTATGTGTTTATATGTGTACATATGTATTTATGTGTTTATATGTGTACGTATGTTTTTATATGTGTATATATGTATTGATGTGTTTATATGTGTTTATATGTGTATATATGTATTTATGTGTTTATATGTGTATATATGTGTATATATGTATTGATGTGTTTATATGTGTATATATGTATTTATGTATTTATTTATATGTATATATATGTATTTATGTGTTTATATGTGTACATATGCATTTATGTGTTTATATGTGTATATATGTATGTATGTGTTTATATGTGTATATATGTATTTATATGTGTATATATGTATTTATGTGTTTATATGTGTATATATGTATTTATGTGTTTATATGTGTATATATGTAGTTATGTGTTTATATATGTATTTATATGTGTATATATGTATTTATGTGTTTATATGTGTATATATGTATTTATGTGTTTATATGTGTATATATGTAGTTATGTGTTTATATATGTATTTATGTGTTTATATGTGTATTTATGTATTTATATGTTTATATATGTATTTATGTGTTTATATGTGTAAATATATCTGTAAATAAATATATACACATATAAATACATAAATATATATATATATATATATATATATATATATACACATATACAGTATATCAATCTTTAGAGATGTATATGTATGTATCTCAATGTTAAAGCCCTTTGCCTGCCTTTTTTCTAACATCAAAGACCTTACTTTGTAATGTATTTTTGATGTGTTTTGTGACCCTTTTTTTGTTTCATGAAACGATTAACCAGAGCACTGAGTGCGCTGTAATCATTCTAGCGCAAATGGTGATTGCTCTCAAGCGATCACATTTACTTTCAACTTGTTATTTTACAGGTAAGTGAGTATTTATTTTAACTAGGTAGTTAGTAAATAGTTAATAACTATTTACAAAGTAGTCTACCTAGTTAAAATAAATACAAACTTAACTGTGAAATAAAAATAAAACCTATCGCCTAGATTACGAGTTTTGTCGGTAAAGACCCGCGGGACTAATGAGCCTTTTTTTTTCCAGCGCACACTTAAGCCAACGCTGGTATTACAAGTTTTCTAAATGGCTGCGTTAGCCTCAGAAAAGTGAGCGTTCAGTAAATTTAGCTCCACTTCTACCTGTAATACCAGTGTTGCTTACGGTAGCGGTGAGCTGGCTAAACGTGCTTGTGCACGATTTCCCCATAGGAAACAATGGGGCTGAGCTGGCTGAAAAAAAAACTAACACCTGCAAAAAAGCAGCGTTCAGCTCCTAACGCACCCCCATTGTTTCCTATGGGGAAATATTTTTTATGTCTGCACCTAACACCCTAACATGAATCCCGAGTCTAAACACCCCTAACCTTACACTTATTAACCTCTAATCTGCCGCCCCAACATCGTCGCCACCTGCATTATATTATTAACCCCTAATCTTCTGCTTCGGACACCGCCGCCACCTACATTATCCCTATGAACCCCTAATCTGCTACCCCTATCATCGCCGACACCTACATTATAGTTATTAACCCCTAATCTGCCGCCCCCAACATTGCCGCCACCTACCTACACTTTTTAACCCCTAATCTGGCGACCGGACATCACCGCCACTATAATAAATGTATTAACCCATATAAACCGGTGCACCCCCGCCTCGCAAACACTATAATGAATTTTATTAACCCCTAATCTCCCACCCCCAACGTCGCCGCTACTATAATAAAGTTATTAACCCCTAACCCTAACACCCCCTACGTTAAATCTATTTTTAATAAATCTAAATAAAATTTATAAAATTAAATAAATTAATCCTATTTAAAACTAAATACTTACTGATAAAATAAACCCTAATATAGCTACAATATAACTAATAGTTACATGGTAGCTATTTTAGGATTTATATTTATTTTACAGGCAACTTTGTATTTATTTTAACTAGGTACAATAGCTATTAAATAGTTAATAACTATTTAATAGCTACCTAGTTAAAATAATTACAAAATTACCTGTAAAATAAATTCTAACCTAAGTTACAAATACACCTAACACTACACTATCACTAAATTAAGTAAAACAATTATCTAACATAAAATACAATTAAATAAACTAAACTATAGTACAAAAAAAAACACTAAATTACAAAAAATAAAAAAAATTACAAGAATTTTAAACTAATTACACCTAATCTAAGCCCCCTAATAAAATAAAAAAGCCCTCCAAAATAATAAAATTCCCTACCCTAACTAAATTACAAAGTAATCAGCTCTTTTACCAGCCCTTAAAAGGGCTTTTTGCGGGGCATTGCCCCAAAGTAATCAGCTCTTTTACCTGTAAAAAAAACAAATACAATACCCCCCAAACATTACAACCCACCACCCACACACCCCTACTCTACAACCCACCCGATCCCCCCTTAAAAAAGCACTACCCCATTGAAGATCACCCTACCTTGAGCCGTGTTCACCCAGCCGGCACCACTGGTCATCCGATGGGGCAGAAGAGGACATCCGGACCAGCAGAAGTCTTCATCTGATCGGGGCAGAAGAGGTCCTCCATCCAGCAGAAGTCTTCATCCAAGCGGCATCTTCTATCTTCATCCATCCGGCGCGGAGCGGGTCCATCTTCAAGACATCCGACGCGGAGCATCCTCTTCTTCCCGACGACTAACGTCGAATGAAGGTTCCTTTAAATGACATCAACCAAGATGGTGTCCCTCGAATTCCGATTGGATGATAGGATCAGCCAATCAGTATTAAGGTAGGAAAAAATCTGATTGGTTGATGCTATCAGCCAATCGGATTGAAGTTCAATCCGATTGGCTGATTGGATCAGCCAATAGAATTGACCTCGCATTCTATTGGCTGATCCAATCAGCCAATCGGATTGAACTTCAATCCGGGTTGATGTTGGGGTGGTATTGTATATGTTTTTTTTACAGGTAAAAGAGCTGATTACTTTGGGGAAATGCCCTGCAAAAAGCCCTTTTAAGGGCTGGTAAAAGAGCTGATTACTTTGTAATTTAGTTTAGGGTAGGGAATTTTATTTTTTTGGGGGGCTTTTTTATTTTATTAGGGGGCTTAGATTAGGTGTAATTAGTTTAAAATTCTTGTATTATTTTTTTATTTTCTGTAATTTAGTGTTTGGTTTTTTTGTACTATAGTTTAGTTTATTTAATTGTATTTTATGTTAGATAATTGTAGTTAATTTATTTAATTAATTTAGTGATAGTGTAGTGTTAGGTGTATTTGTAACTTAGGTTAGGATTTATTTTACAGGTAATTTTGTAATTATTTTAACTAGGTAGCTATTAAATAGTTATTAACTATTTAATAGCTATTGTACCTGGTTAAAATAAATACAAAGTTGCCTGTAAAATAAATATAAATCCTAAAATAGCTACCATGTAACTATTAGTTATATTGTAGCTATATTAGGTTTTATTTCATCGGTAAGTACTTAGTTTTAAATAGGATTAATTTATTTAATTTAAAAAAATTTATTTAGATTTATTACAAATAGATTTAACTTAGGGGGCTGTTAGGGTTAGGATTAGACTTAGGTTTAGGGATTAATAACTTTATTATAGTAGCGGCGACGTTGGGGGCGGGAGATTAGGGGTTAATAATTGTAGGTAGGTGGCAGCGACGTTGGGGGGGGCAGATTAGGGGTTAATAAAATGTATTATAGTGTTTGCGAGGCGGGAGTGCGGCAGTTTGGGGGTTAATACATTTATTATAGTGGCGGCGATATCCGGTTGGCAGATTAGGGGTTATTAAGAGTAGGTAGGTGGCAGCGACGTTGGGGGGGGCAGATTAGGGGTTAATAAATATAATGTAGGTGTCGGCGATGTTAGGGGCAGCAGATTAGGGGTTCATAGGTATAATGTAGGTGGCGGCGATGTCCGGTCGGCAGATTAGGGGTTAAATAATTTTATTGTAGTGTTTGCGATGTGGGGGGGCCTCAGTTTAATGGTTAATAGGTAGTTTATGGGTGTTAGTGTACTTTGTAGCTTTATGTTCCGGCGTTAGCCCATAAAACTCTTAACTACTGACTTTTAAATGTGGTAGGAGTCTTGGAGGTAGAGGCTGTACCGCTCACTTTCTCCAAGACTTGTAATACCAGCGTTAGGTAAATCCCATTAAAAAGATATGATACGCAATTGGCGTAAGGGGATTTGCGGTAGCCAAAAGTCGCAGAAGAAAAGTGAGCGGTGAGCCTCTACCTGTCAGACTCGTAATACCAGCGTTATGTATAAAAGCAGCGTTGGGACCTCTCAACGCTGCTTTTTAAAGCTAACGCAGAACTCGTAATCTCGCTGTATGATAACTACAATATAATTATTAGTTATATTGTAGCTAGCTTAGGTTTTATTTCACAGGTAAGTATGTATTTAGTTTTAAATAGGAATTATTTAGTTAATAATTGTAAAGGTTTATTTAGATTTATTTTAATTATATTTAAGTTAGGGGGTGTTAGGGTTAGGGTTAGACTTAGGCTTACGTTAGGGTTAGGTTTAGGGGTTAATATATTTATGTAGAGTTAGTCATGTGGGAGGTCAGAGGTTTAGGGGTTAAAAATGTATTTAAGTATTTCGTTGCGGGGGGCTTGCAGTTCAGATTAGGGGTTAATAATCTTTAAATAGTGTTTTCAATGCGGGAGGGTGGCGGTGTAGGGGTTAATAGGTTTATTATAGTGGCGTCAATGTCCGGAGCGGCAGATTAGGGGTTAATAAATTTATTACAGTGTTTGTGATGCGGGAGGTCCTTGGTTTAGGGGTTAATAGGTAGTTTATGGGTGTTAGTGTACTTTGTGACAGTTTAGTTGTGAATTTTATGCTACAGCTTTGTAATGTAAAAGTCATAAATACTGACTTTAGATGCATTACGGATCGTGTGGTTATAGAGTGTACTGCTCACTTTTTGGCCTCCCAGGCAAACTCGTAATGCCGGCGCTATGGAAGTACCATTGAAAAAGGACTTTTTAAAAGTGTGGTACTGACGTTGCGTGACTGGCTATAAGGTGTACGGTGCCCCTAAACCTGCAAGACTCGTAATAGCGGCGTTAGGGAAAAGCAGCGTTATGAAGCATAATGATACTTTTTCACTCATAATGCAAAACTCGTAATCTAGCTGGTTGCGTATTGTTACTGAGCTATTGAAGTCATTTTGGCCAGAACAGAAGACACATGCACCTAGATCCCAGAGCTGTCACAGTAACGTCTCTATCACTATCAGTAGTTGATTAGACACTGGTAGTATTTCTATACCAGCAGTGACACAGTAACAACACTAAATTCATTCTGCCTTCCAGTATTTTCTATGGTAGTTGCAAAATCCACCTTTTATTTGTACCACAGCCTTTCTTCCTTCAGCTGTTTTGAAATGTATTTTTTGACCTTTAATACATTTCTGAGTCTTACACTTTAGGCTTCAGTGCTTAAAACATGAAATATATATTTATATAATCCAAAGAATAGGCACTAACATTACATTATGTTCATTTGCTAAGGTGTTCAGTCTATATAGGACTAGATTACAAGGGGAGCACTACATTTTTGCGCAAAAGGGCAAATTTACCCGTTTGCTGGTGCACAATAAAATAACCAGCCATTACAGATCATTTTTATTTTTTTATTTAATAGTTACATAATTCTATAATAATACTTTTCACTGCACTCTGGTGCTTTCTCCTCTCCTGTAACTCGCTTTGCTATGTGTATATGCATATAGAGCTAATGATTTCAGGTTCTTAAACAAGTCCTGCATTTATTGTACTGTTATTCCCAATTACAGTGTTTTGTCAATTACCATGCAATGTTTAATCCTTATCAATACCTGCTATTATTCTTAAATGTATAACTGTTTTATGCCATAGCCTCAACCTCCTCCAAATGTTTCTGTCTGCTTACTTAACTTATCTCACCCTGACCAGCCCAAAATCTAACATTCCAATTGGCCTTTAATTTGTCTTTGATTTATCAATCAGGTAATTTAGTGGACACAGCTGACTTCCATGCCTATATATTTAACATTAGCTTGGGTTGTGCATTGCCTGGGCAGTGTGCATTGTTACAACAGCATATGTTCACATTTTTGAAGTGAACATTTTATAAGTGAGGCATTAAGATAAGAATTATACATGAATTAAGTAAACATTTTATAAGTGAGGCATTAAGATAAAAATTATACATGAATTGAACAATTATTGGACTCACTCTCCCTCTTGCTTTTACTAACTGCTGGTGACATCTCCCCTAATACTGATCCTCAACAACTTCCTAGCCGTGCACATCCATGTGTACCGTTCTATAGATTCAGAAAACAAAACTCTGGCAACCTTACTCACATTCCTCTTGCATCTAAAGCCACTACCCCTTTCACTTGTGCACTGTGGAACTCTCGCTCTGTTTGCAACAAACTCACTTTTATACATGACCTCTTTATCTCCTGCTCCATCAACCTTCTGACCCTAACAGAAACCTGGCTCTCTCCCCTAAACACAGCATCCACTGCTGTTCTGTCACATGGGGGTCTCCACTTCAGCCACACTCCTAGGTCTGGTAATAGACAAGGAGGTGGTGTAGGTATTTTAGTTTCCTCTCGTTGCACCTTTCAACAAATACAACCCATCTCTTCCCTCACATTTTCCTCATTCAAAACCCACATGATTTGCTTATTCTCTCCCCTCTCTATACGTGTTGCAGTCATATACCGACCCCCTGGCTCCTCAATTCAATTTCTAGATCACTTGGCTGCCTGGCTACCTTATTTCCTTTCCTTAGATACCTCTGCCCCCATTCTTGGCGACTTCAACATCCCTCTTGACAATTCAACTGCCTCCTCTGCAAAACAACTTCTGCAACTCACTTCCTCTTTCTGTTTGTCACAATGGACTGATTCTCCCACTCACAAAGACCGTCACTCCCCTGACCTGATCTTTAGCTATCAATGCACTATTTCAAACTTCACAAACTCCCCTTTTCCTCTTTCTGACCACCATCTCCTCACTTGCAACATATCATCCCTCCCTACAACTCTCCCTCCTTCTACTCCTCACACCAAACTTCACAGAAGCATTATGTCTTTAGATCAGCAACAGCTTGCTAATTCCCTCAAACCTCTCATCCTTCTCCTCCTGTTCCTGTCCTTACATCTATCCTTGACAATCTGTCCCCTCTTACTATAGCTCGGAAATCACACACTCATCCTCAGCCCTGGCATACTCCTCTGGCACGGTACCTACGCAGATGTTTCCGTACTGCTGAGCGGCACTGGAGAAAATCTCGGAGTTCAGATGATTTTCTTCATTACAAATTCATCTTGAACTCCTACTATTCTGCCCTTAATCTCTATAAGCAACATTATTTCTCTACTCTTATATCTACTCTTTTATCAAACCCAAAACGTCTCTGTTCTCCACTTTAAATACTCTTCTCCACCCACTTCCACCTCCTAATACAACTACTGTCAGCGCAAGACTTTGCATGCCCCTTCATTAACAAAATCAACTCCGTCAGAAACTAAATCAGCTCTCAACATACTTCCATTCTCTCATCCACTCAAACGCTCGCAATCAACCACAACCCACATAGCCATAAACTTAGCTCTTTCTCCCCTGTTACTGAGGAAGACGTTTCGGCACTTATACTGCACTCTCACCTCACTACCTGTCCCCTTGACCCTATCCCTTAACAGCTACTCCCTTCCCTCCCTTCTACCCTTACCCCTATACTCACACACATTTTCAACCTCTCCCTCAGCACCAGTATATTCCCCTCATCTCTGAAACATGCACTGGTCGCACCTATCTTCAAAAAACCTTCCCTTGATCCAACCTCCCCATCCAACTACCACCCTATTTCCCTCCTCCCTCTTGCCTCAAAGCTTCTTGAAAAGCTAGTATATGCACGCCTATCCCATTTCCTTACATTAAACTCCCTCCTTGACCCACTGCAAGCCATCTGGATTTCGTCCCCCATCACTCCACAGAGACAGCAATCGTTAAGGTTACCAACGACCTACTTACAGCAAAATTCAAAGGTCACTTCTCTCTGCTTATCCTCCTTGATCTGTCCACAGCCTTTGATACTGTTGACCACCCTCTTTTGCTCCAAACCCTCTAATCCTTTGGCATTTGTGACACAGAATTTTCGTGGTTCTCTTCCTACCTGTCAAACCGTACCTTTAGTGTAGCCTTCTCTGGGGCCTCCTCTGCCCCAGCAACACTTTCTGTCGAGGTACCACAAGGCTCTGTCCTCGGCCCCCTTCTCTTCTCAATCTACACGTCATCAATAGGTTCCCTAATTAAGTCAGTGGTTTGTGTCGGACTGACACTATATTCAATAAGGTAAGTTACAGTCTAGATAGAACAGTGTTTAGTATACTTCAACACTGTGAAATTGAGTAATACCTTATTGTATATGATATATCCTATGTAGTCAAAGTGAATAAGTGATGTATTCAAACATTATGGCAATATCACAATTGTTTATCGCACTCGGTACTAATTCAGCACATACCTCGACACAGCCAGGGTAACTCTTCAGAGCATAATGATTTACTCACTTGTTTCCATGGTTTAATACCGGTTTAATACCGAACAGACTGGTCTCAAAGGGGCATTCCGGGTAAACGTGTTAATTCTTTGCCAGCCTCGTAAGGTGCGATACAACAACTTGGGACACCGTCTGTGTCCAAACAGCGTCCAGACTAGTCCTTCCGGTGTTGAAAGGGCTCCCCTACAAACCCTATTGAAATAAATAGATATGGTAGACAAAGGGTACAACACCTTAAAGTACGACAAACACCCATATTCAGACAACAGGGAGGCTGATGATAAATTATTAAAGCGTCCATTTTAATGGTTCTACATAGTAAAAGTTTGCAAAGGTACAGTGAGCACAGACCTGACTTGGGGCCCAAATATATTGTGTTCCACCTCTATATGTGAAAGAATAAAAATATAAAAACAAAGCACAGCTCCAGGGAGACAAAGTTTTCTCTATTGTACCCACCTACTTGATCTGCCAATTTCATGAGGGTCAATCTATCATAGCCTCTGTCACTCATACGTGAGGTCAGATCTTCAGCGTGGACTCTGTAGCTCTCCATATTGCTACAATTTCTCCTCAATCAAATGTATTGGCCCTTAGGTATCCCTCTTTTTAGATGATGAGGGTGACATGAATCTGCTCTTAAAATTGTATTCCCTGAAATTTCTTTCCTGTAAACCTCTGTAATAATATTATCCTTGCCACTACTAAGCTTAACATGAAGATAAGATATGCTTTCATTTGATGTAATATAGGTAAATGTTAGATTGTCATTAATAAAATGTTGGTATATGACAAAGTCAGCTAAAACATTATCTGCACCATGGCAAGGATATGTGTGGCAAGAAACGCGTCAGTTTAATCAGGTCTGTGCTCACTGTGCCTTTGCAAACTTTTACTATTTATAACCATTAAAATGGACATTTTAATCATTTATCATCAGCCTTCCTGTTGTCTGAATATGGGTGTTTGTCGTTCTTGAAGGTGTTGTACCCTTTGTCTACCATCCCTAATTAAGTCCCATGGTTTCCAATATCATTTGTATGCCGAAGACACCTAATTCTACTTCTCTGCACCAGACCCATCTCCTTCCTTGCTAACCCATGTCACTAACTGTCTTTCTCACATCTCTTCCTGGATGTCCTCTCACTAACTCAAGCTAAATCTCTCCAAAATTGAGCTCCTTATTTTGCCCCCTTCTTCAAAAATCTCCACCCCCAATCTCTCTATAACAGTCGAGAACTCCATCATTACCCCTATACTGCATGACGGGGTCACATTTGACTCAGATCTTTCTTTTACTCCTCACATTCAGTCCTTGGCCTCTAGTTATGAAGCTCCGTATTTACCTGCATTCGCCGGCCCCAATACGCTCGCCTAAGTGCGCCTAACATCGACGCCGCGGACCTGAATACGTTCGCCAAAGTTATCAAAAAAGCTGTCAAGAAGCCGCGCACCAAGTACAGAGCGATGAGTAGTGGACTGTTGTTAACTGACAGTCATCGATCTCGCTGCTCACCGGCTTCTTCACAGCTTTCTTGCTAGCCTGTCACTAAGCACCCACACTATACTATACAGTTATACCCCCTAAACCGCCGCTCCCGGAGCCCCCTGCACCTAAATAAACTTATTAACCTCTAACCCGCCGCTCCAGGACCCCGCTGCAACTATAATAAATATATTAACCCTTAAACCGCCGCTCCCGAATCCCGCCGCCACTATAATAAATATATGAACCCTTAAACCGCCGCTCCCGGACCCCGCCGCCACCTACATTATACTTACTAACCCCTAATCTGCCACCCCCTATACCGCCGCCACCTACATAAAGTTATGAAACCCTATCCTGCCGATCCCGGACCCCGTTGCAAATAAATTAATTGTTTAACCCCTAAACCGCTGCACCCTGAGCCCTTCGCCAACTACTTTACATTTATTAACCCCTATCCTGCACCCCTACACCGCCACCACCTACAGTACATTGATTAACCCCTAATCTACCCCCCCTACTCCGCAGCCAATATATTAAATGAATTAACCCCAAAACCTAAGTCTAACCCTAACCCTAACACCCCCCTAACTTAAATATTATTTAAATTAATCTAAATAAATATTTCTATAATT
Organism: Bombina bombina; assembly: GCF_027579735.1. Classification (NCBI taxonomy): domain Eukaryota; kingdom Metazoa; phylum Chordata; class Amphibia; order Anura; family Bombinatoridae; genus Bombina; species Bombina bombina. Next base: position 25,213,607 of record NC_069504.1, read on the forward strand.
AAATAAATTAATCCTATTTAAAACTAAATACTTACCTATAAAATAAACCCTAAGATAGCTTCAATATAATTAATAATTACATTGTAGCTATTTTAGGGTTTATTTTTATTTTACAGGCAACTTTGTATTTATTTTAGCTAGGTACAATAGCTATTAAATAGTTAATAACTATTTAATAACTACCTAGTTAAAATAACTACAAATTTACCTGTAAAATAAATTCTAACCTAAGTTACAAATACACCTAACACTACACTATCGCCCCCCAAAATAATAAAATTCCCTATCCTAAACTAAATTACAAAGTAATCAGTTCTTTTACCAGCCCTTAAAAGGGCTTTTTGCGGGGCATTGCCCCAAAGTAATCAGCTCAGCCCAAAGTTCAATCCGAATGGCTGATTGGATCAGCCAATGGAATGCGACGTCAATTCTATTGGCTGATTTTTCCGACCTTAATTCCGATTGGCTGATAGAATCCTATCAGCCAATTGGAATTCGAGGGACGCCATCTAGGATGACGTCATTTAAAGGAACCGTCGTTAGTCCGTCATGCTGGAAGGATGCTCCGCACCGGAGGTCTTCAAGATGGAGCCGCTCATCGCCGGAAGGATGAAAATAGAAGATGCCGCTTGGATGAAGACTTCTGCTGGATGGAGGACCTCTTCTGCCCCGATCGGATGAAGACTTCTGCCCGGCTGGAGGACCACTTATGCCCGGATCGGATGAAGAGTCCGGCCCGGCTGGGTGAAGACGGCTCAAGGTAAGGAGATCTTCAAGGGGGAAGTGTTAGGTTTATTTAAGGGGGGATCAGGTGGGTTTTAGAGTAGGGGTGTGTGGGTGATGGGTTGTAATGTTGGGGGGGTATTGTATTTCTTTTTTTTACAGGTAAAAGAGCTGATTACTTTGGGGCAATGCCCTGCAAAAAGCCCTTTTAAGGGCTGGTAAAAGAGCTGATTACTTTGTAATTTAGTTTAGGATAGGGAATTTTATTATTTTGGGGGGCTTTATTTTATTTTATTAGGGGGCTTAGATTAGGTGTAATTAGATTAAACTTCTTGTAATATTTTTTTATTTTTTTGTAATTTAGTGTTTGTTTGTTTTGGTAATATAGTTTAGTTTATTTAATTGTATTTTAATTTAGATCATTGTAGTTAATTGATTTAATTAATTTATTGATAGTGTAGTGTTAGGTGTATTTGTAACTTAGGTTAGGATTTATTTTACAGGTAAATTTGTAGTTATTTTAACTAGGTAGCTATTAAATAGTTATTAACTATTTAATAGCTATTGTACCTAGTTAAAATAAATACAAAGTTGCCTGTAAAATTCAAATAAACCCTAAAATAGCTACAATGTAATTATTAATTATATTGTAGCTATCTTGGGGTTTATTTTATAGGTAAGTATTTCGTTTTAAATAGGATTAATTTATTTAATTATAGGAATATTTATTTAGATTAATTTAAATAATATTTAAGTTAGGGGGGTGTTAGGATTAGGGTTAGATTTAGGTTTTGGAGTTAATTCATTTAATATATTGGTGGCGGTGTAGGGGGGTAGATTAGGGGTTAATCAATGTACTGTAGGTGGCGGCGGTGTAGGGGGGGCAGGATAGGGGTTAATAAATGTAATGTAGGTGGCAATGGGCTCTGGGTGCAGCGGTTTAGGGGTTAAACAATTAATTTATTTGTGGTGGGGTCCGGGATCGGCAGGATAGGGGTTAATAACTTTATGTAGGTGGTGGCGGTATAGGGGGAGGCAGATTAGGGGTTAATAGGTATAATGTAGGTGGCGGCGGGGTCCGGGAGCAGCTGTTTAGGGGTTCATATATTTATTATAGTTGAGGAGTGGTCCGGGAGCGGCAGTTTAGGGGTTAATAAGTATAAAGTAGGTGGCGGCAGTGTAGGGGGGGCAGATTAGGGGTGTTTAGACTTGGGGTATATGTTAGGGTGTTAGGTGCAGACACTTCCCATAGAAAGCAATGGGGTATCGGGCAGCAGCGAACATGAGCTCTCGCTAATGTCAGTCAGACTCCCATTGATTCCTATGGGATCCACCTCCTCCAGGGCGGGGGATTGAAAACCAGGTACGCTGGCCTGGAATAGTGGCGAGCGTACCTGGTTGTTCTTTGATAACTTCCAAAAGTAGTCAAATTGTGCCGAACTTGCATTCGGAACATCTGTTGTGACGTAACCATCGATCTGTGTCAGACTGAGTCCGGCGGATCATATGTTACGTTACTAAATTCTACTTTTGCCGGGTTGTAGGGCTTGATAGCTACAGCGAATCAGCATTGCCACAAATACGCTGCGGAATTCCAGCATATTTGCGGTTGACGGCTTGATAACTAGAGGCCCTTGGCTAAATCCTGCCACTTCCCCCTTAAAAACATCTCTAAAATTAGACATTTCCTTACACAATACACAACTAAGATTTTAATCCACTCTCTCATCCTTTCCCGCCTTGATTACTGCAACTCTGTCTTCTCTGGTCTCTCCACCTGCTGCCTAGCTCATTTACAATCCATAATGAATGCCTCTGCCAGACTCATCTTCCTTACACGTTGCTCTTAATCTGCTGCACCTCTCTGCCAATCCCTTCACTGGCTTCCTCTTGCCTCTAGTATTAAACACAAAATTTTCAATCTGACATACAAAGCCCTCAACTGCACTGCTCCCCCCTATATCTCAGACCTTGTCTCCAGATACTCTCCCTCCTGTCCCCTTCGCTCTGCTCACGACCTCCTACTCTCCTCCTCTCTTGTTACCTCCTCACACTCCCGTTTACAGGACTTCTCCAGACTGGCTCCCATCTTGTGGAACTCTCTTCCTCGCTCCACAAGACTCTCCCCTAGTTTTGAAAGCTGTAAGCATTCCCTAAAGATTCTACTGTTCAGGGATGCATACAACCTACACTAACCTTTCTTTATACCAGTTTCTCTCCTCCATTGCTATCCCCTGAACCCCCTTAATATGTAAGCCTATGAGCCCAGCTGTTTGTAGATCACTGTCTTAAGAGCTGACTACAACAGTGCTCACTTGGCAGGGCCCTCTACCCATTTGATCCCCATAAATGTTTTGTTGTACTCTGCATTTGTTTATAGCGCTGCGGAATCTGTTGGCGCTCTACAAATAACCGATAATTATAATAATAATAATAATAATAATAATAATTGTCCTAGGCAGTTTTTTGTGGCTAAAGTTGGTGGGTTTGGGGTGTTAGAAAAAAAACAGCACTGAAAAGTGCCTTTAAATTCTGGTCTATTGGGGACTGTGTGTTCCCTGTAAATAAATATGTATATGCTTATATACATATGTATTTATGTGTTAATATGTGTAAATACAGACATATTTATGTAACATAGTATCATAGTAGTTGAGGCTAAAAAAAGACCGAAGTCCATCGAGTTCAACCTATACAAATCTAAAATACTTAGAAAAAGCTCCAGTTAAGCTTAAATAATCCCACTAAAAGGTGACCCATTTAATGCAAGCAATCATATCCATGAATTTTGTTTCTAGACAGAAATGTATACAAACAATTTTTAAATGTATCTAGGGTATTGGCATTCACTTCCTCCTTTGGTAATGATTTTCACAATTTTATTGCTCTTACAGTGAAAAAACATTTCCGTTGGAGGAGATTAAATCTCTTTTCCTTCAACCTTAAATTGTGACCTCTTGTCACAAACAATTTTCTTGGAATAAACAGAGCTTCTGCCATCTCTGTATATGGGGCTTGAATATATTTATATAAAAAGTAATCGTGTCACCTCTCAAGCTCCTTTTTTGACATTTGACTCAGATCTTTCTTTTACTCCTCACATTCAGTCCTTGGCTAAAGCCTGCCTCTTCCCCCTTTATAACTTCTCTAAAATTAGACATTCCCTTACACTTTACACAACTAAGATTTTAATCCACTCTCTCATCCTTTCCCGCCTTGATTACTGCAATTCTGTCCTCTCTGGTCTCTCCACCTGCCGCCTAGCTCCTTTACAATCCATAATGAATGCCTCTGCCAGGCTCATCTTCCTTACACGTCGCTCTTGATCTGCTGCACCTCTCTGCCAAACCCTTCGCCGGCTTCCCCTTGCCTCTAGTATTAAACACAACATTTTCACTCTGACATACACAGCCCTCAACTGCACTGCTCCCCCCCCCCCCTATATCTCAGACCTTGAGGCCTATTTATCATATATCTGTCAGACCTGAACCGACAGTGTGGATCAGGTCCGACAGACCTTGCTGAATGCGGAGAGCAATAATGAGTCTTGAAAAATTAAGAATAGAGGTTTGTCTATAAAAGTGCTAAGTTCCCTTAACACCCTTGGGTGTATTCCATCTGGGCCTAGAGTTTTATTTACCTTAATATTATTCAGTTTTTTCTGATATCCTCTATAAATAACACAGTTAATGGTATGGGCTGGCATGTTCTAGTTTGTTCCAAAGTATTGTCCATTGGTTCCTCTCTTGTGTATACTGAAGAAAAGAACTGGTTTAGTACCTCAGCCTTCTCCCTGTCAATGTTAATCATGCAACCCTCCCCACATTTTAATGTACCTATATTGTCCTTCTTAGATTTTTTGATATTTATGTACTTAAAGAACCTTTTAGGGTTAAACTAAGAATCCTTTGCAATTAATTTTTCATTTTCAATATTGGCTAATTTGATTGCTTTTTTGCATGCTTTGTTTACATTCCTTATAAATATGGAATGTTGAGTCTGTACTATTTTCTTTGAATGATTTAAATGCCCTACGTGTTTTCCTAATTTCTCTTAACCCATTTTTATTTAGCCACATTGGCTTTGATTTTTTATTTTATAACCATGTGGTATTTGTTGATATGTATATTTATTTTACAAAGTTTTAAATGTTATCCATTTATCCTCTGTAGTCTAAGTTAAACCTTTAAGACACTGCTTATGAAAAAAGATTTCAAATGTGACCATGTTATGATCACTGTTACCCAAATGTTCTTTGACTTCTATGTTTGATATTATGAGGCCAATTTAACAAAGGTCTTGCGGACCTGATCCGACACTGCAGATCAGGTCCGCAAGACTTCGCTGAATGCGGAAAGCAATACGCTCTCCGTATTCAGCATTGCACCAGCAGCTCACAAGAGCTGCTGGCGCAACACCGCCCCCTGCAGACTCGCGGCCAATGGTCAACCAGCAGGGAGGTGTCAATCAACCCGATCGTACTCGATTGGGTTGATTGTGGTGATTCCTGTCCGCCTGCCCAGAGTAGGCAGACAGGGTTATGGAGCAGCGGTCTTTAGACTCACCAGAAACACGGCCCTTCAAGCTCCATTCGGAGACTGATAGATAGGCCTCCCTATCTGTATTGTTTGTTATCACTAAATCCAAAATGGCTTTACTGCTAGTTGGCGCCACAATTAATTGTGACAAGAAGTTGTCCCTTAGAGCATTTAAAAGTTTCCCTTAGCTGTGTTACTAGTTTTATTGGCCCAGTTTATATCAGGGTAGTTAAAATCTCCCATAATTACAGCACTGTTATTAGCAGCCTTACCTATTTGCATTAGTAGTTGCGTTTCCTCCACTCTTTATTTCAACCCACAGGGTCTCTACATTGTCACCTGTATCATAAATATCTTTCCTTATTGTAGGTTTAAGATTAGGTTTAATGTACACGCAGATTCCTCCATCCCTTTTATTATTATTTCTGTCCCTCCTAAATAAAGTATACCCCTCTAAGTTAAAGGGCCATTATACACTCATTCTTTGCATAAATATTTTGTAGATGATCTATATATATATAGCCCATAAAGTTTTTTTTTAAAAAAAAATATATAGTTTTGCTTATTTTTAAATAACATTGCTCTGATTTTCAGACTCTTAACCAAGCCCCAAAGTTTTATGTGAATACCGTCAGCTACCTTCTCCAGCTTGCTCCTGCTTGTGTAAAGGGTCTTTTCATATGCAAAAGGGGGAGGGGGGAGTGTCCTATTTGCCACTTGCAGTGGGCTTTCCAGCTAACCTTTTCAACAGAGCTAAACTGAGAGCTTCTAAGTAAGTTTTTAAACAGTTTTATACTGGATTTTTATATCAGTATCTGTGCATCTTATTCTTTATAGTAGTGTCTATTACATGCAGTTATATGTAAATGAATGTATACGGTCTACCATCCTTTCCCCCCAACACACCTGCACCCATGTCATTCAGGTGCAATCCATCCTTACTGTACAAATTGTACCCAAGTGAAAAGTCAGCCCGGTGCTCTAAAAAGTCAACCTTCCTAATAATAAAGTCTCCTATCACCAACATCTGCCTCAGGCCCTGACTTGTATGCCCCTCTTCCATGACTGAAGGACTGTTAACTATAGTATGCCCTTCTACCATGTCTGAAGGACTGCCCACCATAGTATGCTGCTCTTCCACGACTAAAGGACCGTTCACTATACTAGGCAACACAGCCCTCTCTGACACTACCACCCCTGAACTGATATCCCCAACATCTTCACTTAATCTGGCAAATCTGTTAGGGTGTACAAGCTCAGAACTGGCCTGTCTCTTCCGCTTACCTTTACCTCGCCCTCTAACTGTGACCAAGCTACATTCTGGAGTCTCCTCATCTGAATCCTCCCCATTACTGTTACTAAAGTTATATACATATATATTTATGTTTTACTATGTGTATATACATATATATTTATGTGTTAATATGTGTATATACATATATATTTATGTGTTACTATGTGTATATACAGATATATTTATGTGTTATTATGTGTATATACATATATATTTATGTGTTACTATGTGTATATACATATATATTTATGTGTTATTATGTGTATATACATATATATTTATGTGTTACTATGTGTATATACATATATATTTATGTGTTAGTATGTGTATATACATATATATTTATGTGTTACTATGTGTATATACATATATATTTATGTGTTAGTATGTGTATATACATATATATTTATGTGTTAGTATGTGTATATACATATATATTTATGTGTTAATATGTGTATATACATATATATTTATGTGTTAATATGCTTATAAACATATATATATATATACTGCATATATATTATTTTTTGTTACTATGTGTATATACATATATATTTATGTGTTACTATGTGTATATACATATATATTTATGTGTTACTATGTGTATATACATATATATTTATGTGTTACTATGTGTATATATATATATATATATATATATATTTATGTGTTACTATGTGTATATTCATATATATTTATGTGTTACTATGTGTATATACATATATATTTATGTGTTATTATGTGTATATACATATATATTTATGTGTTACTATGTGTATATACATATATATTTATGTGTTACTATGTGTATATACATATATATTTATGTGTTACTATGTGTATATACATATATATTTATGTGTTACTATGTGTATATACATATATATTTATGTGTTAATATGTGTATATACATATATATTTATGTGTTAAAATGTGTATATACAAACGTGTATATATTTATGTGTTAATATGCTTATATATACATATATATTTATGTGAAAATGTGTATATATATATATATATACACATAGTAACACATAAATATATATGTATATAAGCATATTAACACATAAATATATATGTATATGCACATAATAACACATAAATATATATGTATATACACATAGTAACATAAGTATATATGTAAATACACATAGTAACACATAAATATATATGTATATACACATAATAACACATAAATATATATGTATATACACATAATAACACATAAATATATATGTATATACACATACTAACACATAAATATATATGTATATACACCTAGTAACACATAAATATATATGTATATACACATACTAACACATAAATATATATATCTATATACACATAATAACACATAAATATATATGTATATACACATAATAACACATAAATATATATGTATATACACATAATAACACATAAATATATATGTATATACACATAATAACACATAAATATATATGTATATACACCTAGTAACACATAAATATATATGTATATACACATAGTAACACATAAATATATATGTATATACACATAGTAACACATAAATATATATATATATATATATACACCTAGTAACACATAAATATATATGTATATACACATAGTAACACATAAATATATATGTATATACACATAGTAACACATAAATATATATGTATATACACAAAGTAACACATAAATATATATGTATATACACATAGTAACACATAAATATATATGTATATACACATAGTAACACATAAATATATATGTATATACACATAGTAACACATAAATATATATGTATATACACATAGTAACACATAAATATATATATATATATATATATATATATATATATACACCTAGTAACACATAAATATATATGTATATACACATAGTAACACATAAATATATATGTATATACACATAATAACACATATATATATGTATATACACATAGTAACACATAAATATATATGTATATACACATAATAACACATAAATATATATGTATATACACATAATAACACATAAATATATATGTATATACACATAATAACACATAAATATATATGTATATACACCTAGTAACACATAAATATATATGTATATACACATAGTAACACATAAATATATATGTATATACACATAATAACACATAAATATATATGTATATACACATAATAACACATAAATATATATGTATATACACATAATAACACATAAATATATATGTATATACACCTAGTAACACATAAATATATATGTATATACACATACTAACACATAAATATATATGTATATACACATAGTAACACATAAATATATATGTATATACACATACTAATACATAAATATATATGTATATAAACATAATAACACATAAATATATATGTATATACACATAGTAACACATAAATATATATGTATATACATATAATAACACATAAATATATATGTATATACACATAGTAACACATAAATATATATGTATATACACCTAGTAACACATAAATATATATGTATATACACATAGTAACACATAAATATATATGTATATACACATAATAACACATAAATATATATGTATATACACATAGTAACACATAAATATATATGTATATACACATAGTAACACATAAATATATATGTATATACACATACTAACACATACATATATATGTATATACACATAATAACACATAAATATATATGTATATACACATAGTAACACATAAATATATATGTATATACACATAATAACACATAAATATATATGTATAAACACATAGTAACACATAAATATATATGTATATACACATAGTAACACATAAATATATATATATATATATATATATATACACATAGTAACACATAAATATATATGTATATACACTTACTAATACATAAATATATATGTATATACACATAGTAACACATAAATATATATATATATACACATAGTAACACATAAATATATATGTATATACACTTACTAATACATAAATATATATGTATATACACATAGTAAAACATACAAAAGAAGGAACTCAGTAGTGCTAAAACAAATGCGTGAGAAACCACTTGAGGTCAGCTAATAGTTAATAGTGCAGTGTATTCCAAACTGTATGACAGCTTAAGGAAACTTTTATAGGTAACTGCATAGGCGAATTGGTCAAGATAAGTCCCCCACTGTTGCCCAAGCCTGCTTACTATACCGGACACTTTGGGATCTACGATGCACGGGTACCTTATACCATCTCCGAGTGCTCGTTTCTTCACCGGCTCAGCTGCTTGGCGTCCTCGTGGGTCTGCAGATGTACAGCGTCTCTCCTCTTCGATGAGCGCTAGATCCTATTGGCTAGTCAAAGCGTCAATCAGCAGTAACCAATCCGTGGAAAGTACCGATGCTGAAGAATCACCAATAACTATTAGCTGCACGCACACACCTCCCCACAGCTTAACAGTCCAGGATACACTGGCAAAATGTAGAAATATAGAGAAGCGGTAGTCCTGGAGAGTATAATTAAAACGTCTTTATTTCAAACTCAGATTAAAAACGAATGGCAGTCACAAGTAAAAGCATAACAGGTGTGGCACTGTTTGGCTTACGCGTTTCGGCTGAGAGCCGTAGTCATAGCCTATAGTGCTGTGTGACACACCTCTCTAAATACTCATACCTAAAATCCTATTTGTTAAAAATTAGAACACACCTGTTGATTACATACTCTATACAAAGAAAACTAATATAAACAGAACCTCCTAAGCAATTAAACCTAGCGAATTTGACAAATACAGAATTCACTTATACATGGAATAAGCATGTTGCAGAGTGAAAAATACACACCAAACCTCCAAAAATAGAAATAGTGCAATATACAGTGTGCAAAATCTCAAAACATACATTGTGTACAATGTGTACCATATTAGCTATAGATATTCTCACTCTAACAAAGAATATGAGGGGTCAAAAGTCAAAACATGTTATACACATAGAAAAGTCTAATACTGTTCAGGCGGACCCTAACCCTATAACATAATTATAAATCTTAATCGTAAGCAATAATATGGGTTAAAATTTCTAAGTTACATGATTGTCCTAAGTAATCAAGGGTAAAGTATATATGGAAAAATGAAATCAAATGCCTGAATAGCGCAAGAGATTACAGAGTCCTAAACAGATAAATGTGACATGCATAGGAGTGGCTCACAGAGAGCTAAGGAGCCCAGACCAGTTACCACAGATTCATGATATCATACTTGGAGTTGAGCCCATTTGGAATACGAGTGCCCATTGTGAAAATCCAATGGGCTTCTCTCAACTCCAGCATGCGATCTATGGAACCTCCCCTTTTAGGTCTGTGAACCCTTTCTATAGCACTCCAAGAAAAGGAAGAAAGGTTCCCTCCATGGTAGACCCCGAAATGCTGGACTACAGGGGTACTCGATTTAACTGTAGTAAAAGAGGAAAGGTGTTCCCTAATTCTGGTGTTTACATCTCTGGAGGTGAGACCTATGTATTGAATTTTACATGAGGAGCAGTTAAGTACATAAATCACATTAGTACATGTGCAATTTAAGAGTGTTTTGATGTTAAATGTTTTCCCTGTAACATAACTTGTAAATGTGTTTCCAGTGCGTACAAAGTCACACGGTTTGCATTTTCTGTGGCCGCATTTATGCATGCCCTGATGTCTGATCCACGCACAAGCATCATTAGTCTTAGTGGGCAACATAGTTGGAGATAGCTGGGAGCCCAGTGTGGGACCTTTCCTATATGCACACCTAACACCACTTTTAACCATTTCAATTAATTTATCATCTGCATTGAGGATTTTAAAGTGCTTGCGTATAATGGAACAAATGTCATTGTATTGTCCACTGTGAGTGGTGACAAACGTCACTCCATCAAAGGGCTTAGAATCATTTATTTGTCTATCTACCAGAAGACTATCTCTGGTTTTGGAGCTCACCAAATGTTTGGCCTTACGAATGGCTTTTTTTGGATATCTGCGTTGTTGAAGCCTAGATTCAAGGTCCCTGGCTAAAGTCTTGAAGTCGCTGTCATCTGAACAGTTTCTTTTTAATCTGATCATCTCCCCTTTAGCAATTGCTTCTGGGACATGTTTCGGATGGCAACTAGTCCCGAATAGGACTGAATTCCCTGAGATGGGTTTCCTGTAGGAAACTGTTTTAACTCTGCCATCTGGGAGCCCTATAAGGGTAAGATCTAAAAAATTAGCACTTATGTCATTAAATTCAAATGTAAATTTGAGATTCATGTCATTTGAATTTAGGGTTGAACAGAATTCTAAAGCTTGTTGTTGGGCTCCTGTCCATATGAAGATCAGATCGTCTATATATCTTCGATATGTAGATATATAGACACGGAAAGGGTTACTATCTCCAAAGATGTGGAAGAACTCCCAGAATCCTAGGAACAGATTAGCATATGATGGGGCAAATTATGCCCCCATCACTGTTCCACACCTTTGGAGATAGTACACCCCCTCGAACACAAAAAAATTGTGTGTAAGGAGGAACCCCACAACTTTCACAATGAAACAATTGAAATCTTCAGTGTAATTACCAAAGTTGTCTAAGAAAAAACAAATTGCCTTCAAACCTGTGTCATGGGGTATACAGGAGTAGAGTGAGACAGCATCCACAGTTAACCATCTGGATTGTGATGTCCAGACTACATTTTTCATTAACTGTAAAACATGTTTAGTATCTCGCAAATGCGAGGGTAATGAAATAACCATTGGCTGTAGGATGCTGTCCACCCACTCAGATAAATTACACAGCAGGGAATCAACCCCACTTACAATTGGGCGACCTTTAACTTCAAAGAGGGACTTGTGGACCTTAGGAAAATGGTGGAAGGCAGGAATTTTAGGAAAATCAGGGACCAGGTATGCAAAGGTAGTTGGATCAATGAACCCTGATTCCACACCCTCATCCAAAAGATCCACAAGCTCCCTCCTGAAGACAGAGGTGGGGTCACCTTTAAGGATGGAATATTCCTCCCTATTATTAAGTTGCCTTAATGCTTCAGCAACATAAGTTTCACGGTCAAGAACAACAGTCATACCTCCTTTATCGGCTATTTCATTACCCTCGCATTTGCGAGATACTAAACATGTTTTACAGTTAATGAAAAATGTAGTCTGGACATCACAATCCAGATGGTTAACTGTGGATGCTGTCTCACTCTACTCCTGTATACCCCATGACACAGGTTTGAAGGCAATTTGTTTTTTCTTAGACAACTTTGGTAATTACACTGAAGATTTCAATTGTTTCATTGTGAAAGTTGTGGGGTTCCTCCTTACACACAATTTTTTTGTGTTCGAGGGGGTGTACTATCTCCAAAGGTGTGGAACAGCGATGGGGGCAAAATTTGCCCCATCATATGCTAATCTGTTCCTAGGATTCTGGGAGTTCTTCCACATCTTTGGAGATAGTAACCCTTTCCGTGTCTATATATCTACATATCGAAGATATATAGACGATCTGATCTTCATATGGACAGGAACCCAACAACAAGCTTTAGAATTCTGTTCAACCCTAAATTCAAATGACATGAATCTCAAATTTACATTTGAATTTAATGACATAAGTGCTAATTTTTTAGATCTTACCCTTATAGGGCTCCCAGATGGCAGAGTTAAAACAGTTTCCTACAGGAAACCCATCTCAGGGAATTCAGTCCTATTCGGGACTAGTTGCCATCCGAAACATGTCCCAGAAGCAATTGCTAAAGGGGAGATGATCAGATTAAAAAGAAACTGTTCAGATGACAGCGACTTCAAGACTTTAGCCAGGGACCTTGAATCTAGGCTTCAACAACGCAGATATCCAAAAAAAGCCATTCGTAAGGCCAAACATTTGGTGAGCTCCAAAACCAGAGATAGTCTTCTGGTAGATAGACAAATAAATGATTCTAAGCCCTTTGATGGAGTGACGTTTGTCACCACTCACAGTGGACAATACAATGACATTTGTTCCATTATACGCAAGCACTTTAAAATCCTCAATGCAGATGATAAATTAATTGAAATGGTTAAAAGTGGTGTTAGGTGTGCATATAGGAAAGGTCCCACACTGGGCTCCCAGCTATCTCCAACTATGTTGCCCACTAAGACTAATGATGCTTGTGCGTGGATCAGACATCAGGGCATGCATAAATGCGGCCACAGAAAATGCAAACCGTGTGACTTTGTACGCACTGGAAACACATTTACAAGTTATGTTACAGGGAAAACATTTAACATCAAAACACTCTTAAATTGCACATGTACTAATGTGATTTATGTACTTAACTGCTCCTCATGTAAAATTCAATACATAGGTCTCACCTCCAGAGATGTAAACACCAGAATTAGGGAACACCTTTCCTCTTTTACTACAGTTAAATCGAGTACCCCTGTAGTCCAGCATTTCGGGGTCTACCATGGAGGGAACCTTTCTTCCTTTTCTTGGAGTGCTATAGAAAGGGTTCACAGACCTAAAAGGGGAGGTTCCATAGATCGCATGCTGGAGTTGAGAGAAGCCCATTGGATTTTCACAATGGGCACTCGTATTCCAAATGGGCTCAACTCCAAGTATGATATCATGAATCTGTGGTAACTGGTCTGGGCTCCTTAGCTCTCTGTGAGCCACTCCTATGCATGTCACATTTATCTGTTTAGGACTCTGTAATCTCTTGCGCTATTCAGGCATTTGATTTCATTTTTCCATATATACTTTACCCTTGATTACTTAGGACAATCATGTAACTTAGAAATTTTAACCCATATTATTGCTTACGATTAAGATTTATAATTATGTTATAGGGTTAGGGTCCGCCTGAACAGTATTAGACTTTTCTATGTGTATAACATGTTTTGACTTTTGACCCCTCATATTCTTTGTTAGAGTGAGAATATCTATAGCTAATATGGTACACATTGTACACAATGTATGTTTTGAGATTTTGCACACTGTATATTGCACTATTTCTATTTTTGGAGGTTTGGTGTGTATTTTTCACTCTGCAACATGCTTATTCCATGTATAAGTGAATTCTGTATTTGTCAAATTCGCTAGGTTTAATTGCTTAGGAGGTTCTGTTTATATTAGTTTTCTTTGTATAGAGTATGTAATCAACAGGTGTGTTCTAATTTTTAACCAATAGGATTTTAGGTATGAGTATTTAGAGAGGTGTGTCACACAGCACTATAGGCTATGACTACGGCTCTCAGCCGAAACGCGTAAGCCAAACAGTGCCACACCTGTTATGCTTTTACTTGTGACTGCCATTCGTTTTTAATCTGAGTTTGAAATAAAGACGTTTTAATTATACTCTCCAGGACTACCGCTTCTCTATATTTATACACATAGTAACACATAAATATATATGTATATACACATAGTAACACATAAATATATATGTATATACACATACTAACACATAAATATATATGTATATACACATACTAACACATAAATATATATGTATATACACATACTAACACATAAATATATATGTATATACACATACTAACACATAAATATATATGTATATACACATACTAACACATAAATATATATGTATATACACATACTAACACATAAACATATATGTATATACACATACTAACACATAAATATATATGTTTATACACATACTAACACATAAATATATATGTATATACACATACTAACACATAAATATATATGTATATACACATAGTAACACATAAATATATATGTATATACACATAATAACACATAAATATATATGTATATACACATAGTAACACATAAATATATATGTATATACACATAGTAACACATAAATATATATGTATATACACATACTAACACATACATATATATGTATATACACATAATAACACATAAATATATATGTATATACACATAGTAACACATAAATATATATGTATATACACATAATAACATAAATATATATGTATATACACATAGTAACACATAAATATATATGTATATACACATAATAACACATAAATATATATGTATATACACATAGTATCACATAAATATATCTGTATATACACATACTAACACATAAATATATATGTATATACACATAATAACACATAAATATATATGTATATACACACACTAACACATAAATATATATGTATATACACACAGTAACACATAAATATATATGTATATACACATAATAACACATAAATATATATGTATATACACATAGTAACACATAAATATATATGTATATACACATAGTAACACATAAATATATATGTATATACACATAGTAACACATAAATATATATGTATATACACATAGTATCACATAAATATATCTGTATATACACATACTAACACATAAATATATATGTATATACACAGTAACACATAAATATATATGTATATACACATAGTAACACATAAATATATATATATATATACACACATAGTAACACATAAATATATATGTATATACACATAGTAACACATAAATATATATGTATATACACATAATAACACATAAATATATATGTATATACACATAATAACACATATATATATATGTATATACACATAGTAACACATAAATATATATGTATATACACATAATTACACATAAATATATATGTATATACACATAGTAACACATAAATATATATGTATATACACATAATAACACATAAATATATATGTATATACACTTACTAATACATAAATATATATGTATATACACATAGTAACACATAAATATATATGTATATACACATAGTAACACATAAATATATATATATATACACATAGTAACACATAAATATATATGTATATACACTTACTAATACATAAATATATATGTATATACACATAGTAACACATAAATATATATGTATATACACATAGTAACACATAAATATATATGTATATACACATACTAACACATAAATATATATGTATATACACATACTAACACATAAATATATATGTATATACACATACTAACACATAAATATATATGTATATACACATACTAACACGTAAATATATATGTATATACACATACTAACACATAAACATATATGTATATACACATACTAACACATAAATATATATGTATATACACATACTAACACATAAATATATATGTATATACACATACTAACACATAAATATATATGTATATACACATAGTAACACATAAATATATATGTATATACACATAATAACACATAAATATATATGTATATACACATAGTAACACATAAATATATATGTATATATACACATAGTAACACATAAATATATATGTATATACACATACTAACACATACATATATATGTATATACACATAATAACACATAAATATATATGTATATACACATAGTAACACATAAATATATATGTATATACACATAATAACATAAATATATATGTATATACACATAGTAACACATAAATATATATGTATATACACATAATAACACATAAATATATATGTATATACACATAGTATCACATAAATATATCTGTATATACACATACTAACACATAAATATATATGTATATACACATAATAACACATAAATATATATGTATATACACACACTAACACATAAATATATATGTATATACACACAGTAACACATAAATATATATGTATATACACATAATAACACATAAATATATATGTATATACACATAGTAACACATAAATATATATGTATATACACATAGTAACACATAAATATATATGTATATACACATAGTAACACATAAATATATATGTATATACACATAATAACACATATATATATATGTATATACACATAGTAACACATAAATATATATGTATATACACATAATAACACATAAATATATATGTATATACACATAGTATCACATAAATATATCTGTATATACACATACTAACACATAAATATATATGTATATACACAGTAACACATAAATATATATGTATATACACATAGTAACACATAAATATATATATATATATATACACACATAGTAACACATAAATATATATGTATATACACATAGTAACACATAAATATATATGTATATACACATAATAACACATAAATATATATGTATATACACATAATAACACATATATATATATATGTATAGACACATAGTAACACATAAATATATATGTATATACACATAATTACACATAAATATATATGTATATACACATAGTAACACATAAATATATATGTATATACACATAATTACACATAAATATATATGTATATACACATAGTAACACATAAATATATATGTATATACACATAATAACACATAAATATATATGTATATACACACACTAACACATAAATATATATGTATATACACACAGTAACACATAAATATATATGTATATACACACACTAACACATAAATATATCTGTATATACACACAGTAACACATAAATATATATGTATATACACATAACACATAAATATATATGTATATACACATAGTAACACATAAATATATATGTATATACACATAGTAACACATAAATATATATGTATATACACATAATAACACATAAATATATATGTATATACACACAGTAACACATAAATATATATGTATATACACACAGTAACACATAAATATTTATGTATATACACATAGTAACACATAAATATATATTAATATACACATAATAACACATAAATATATATGTATATACACATAGTAACACATAAATATATATGTATATACACATAGTAACACATAAATATATATGTATATACACATAGTAACACATAAATATATATGTATATACACATACTAAGACATAAATATATATGTATATACACATACTAACACATAAATATATATGTATATACACATAGTAACACATAAATATATATGTATATACACATAGTAACACATAAATATATCTGTATATACACATACTAACACATAAATATATATGTATATACACATACTAACACATAAATATATATGTATATACACATAATAACACATAAATATATATGTATATACACATAGTAACACATAAATATATATGTATATACACATAATAACACATAAATATATATGTATATACACATAGTAACACATAAATATATATGTATATACACATAGTAACACATAAATATATATGTATATACACATAATAACACATAAATATATATGTATATACACATAATAACACATAAATATATATGTATATACACATAGTAACACATAAATATATATGTATATACACATAGTAACACATAAATATATATGTATATACACATACTAACACATAAATATATCTGTATATACACATACTAACACATAAATATATCTGTATATACACATACTAACACATAAATATATATGTATATACACATAGTAACACATAAATATATCTGTTTATACACATACTAACACATAAATATATATGTATATACACACAGTAACACATAAATATATATGTATATACACATAGTAACACATAAATATATATGTATATACACACAGTAACACATAAATATATATGTATATACACATAGTAACACATAAATATATATGTATATACACATAATAACACATAAATATATATGTATATACACATAGTAACACATAAATATATATGTATATACACATAGTAACACATAAATATATATGTATACACACATAGTAACACATAAATATATATGTATATACACATAGTAACACATAAATATATATGTATATACACATACTAGCACATAAATATATATGTATATACACATAGTAACACATAAATATATATGTATATACACATAGTAACACATAAATATATATGTATATACACATAATAACACATAAATATATATGTATATACACATAATAACACATAAATATATATATAGATACACATACTAACACATAAATA
This sequence comes from Bombina bombina, assembly GCF_027579735.1. Classification (NCBI taxonomy): domain Eukaryota; kingdom Metazoa; phylum Chordata; class Amphibia; order Anura; family Bombinatoridae; genus Bombina; species Bombina bombina. Next base: position 25,233,098 of record NC_069504.1, read on the forward strand.
TATATGTATATACACATAATAACACATAAATATATATGTATATACACATAGTAACACATAAATATATATGTATATACACATAGTAACACATAAATATATATGTATATACACATAGTAACACATAAATATATATGTATATACACATACTAACACATAAATATATATGTATATACACATAGTAACACATAAATATATATGTATATACACATAATAACACATAAATATATATGTATATACACATACTAACACATAAATATATATGTATATACACATAATAACACATAAATATATATGTATATACACATACTAACACATAAATATATATGTATATACACATAATAACACATAAATATATATGTATATACACATAATAACACATAAATATATATGTATATACACATAATAACACATAAATATATATGTATATACACATAATAACACATAAATATATATGTATATACACATACTAACACATACATATATATGTATATACACATAATAACACATAAATATATATGTATATACACATAATAACACATAAATATATATGTATATACACATAGTAACACATAAATATATATGTATATACACATAGTAACACATAAATATATATGTATATACACATAGTAACACATAAATATATCTGTATATAAGCATATATATATTTACAATGTGCTGCCATTGCTGCGCGACTTATCCTCTACGCTATGCTACATTCTCATGCTGTGTCTCAAGGCATGAGAACGAGGCTCCCATTGGAGCCTATAAAAGCGCACTCACATGAGCGCAAAGCTTCCCAGCAATGCGAATGTGAGGTTGTGTTCTCATTGCGGCTAACTTGTAATACCAGCGCACATTTGCATGCACTGGTATTACTCAGTTGAGCGCAAATATCGCTTTCTTGAAAGCAATATTTTGCTCTCCACTTGTAATTTAGCGCAAACATTTTTGAAGTATAAGATACAGTGAGGTCATGTTGTTTCTATGGTAAAGGATGGTAAGTTCCCTTTTGACATGAGGAGTGACAATGCTATTATGGGGCTATATAGATGTGATATTACATGATGTCAGTGTGCTTGTTCGGACTTGGGGACAATGGAACAAACCTTTTTTAATTATTGTAAAGTGACACAACCTAATTGCTTATGATTTGTGGCCCTAAATGTGAATCTGTTTGTTGTTTTGCAGATAAGGACATACACCTGTGATGCCGTCACACTCTCAGGGAAACAGAACAAAACTATACCTCTCTCTCAAAGCTTTTTGCGGTCTGGGCTTGCTGTTCGAATCACTGTAGTCAGGAAGCCCTTATCCCAAAAAGAATTTGCGATGGAGAATTTTCATCACAGCATCTGGGGCTCAGCCAGTTAATGTCAACACACGTGACACCCAAAGGATCAAGTAACTGTATGATCAGTGTAATTATATTCATCAGCCACAGGTCTAGAAAATGGGGTTTTATAATGTTTAAGTAAGAAACACCCTGGAACTTTTATCATGTCATTGGCATTTGTTCAGACTTTTTTTAACCCACTAAAATGTCACTGTCATTAAAAGCACAATAAAGTTTTTTTAGTTTCATAGTTTATATCAGCATTTAATCACTGCATTGCAAAATATCTGCGTAATCAAATAAAGGATTTTTGAAATTTAAAAAAATTATTAATTTCTCATTATTATTGTTCCCTGAATTGTGACCAATGAGATTTTAGCTGTAAACGAGTTTGTGTACATCATTAAACAATCACTGTATAGTATGCATCTGTTTTAGGCAGCATTTTGAAGGAAATTTGGTTTACAGATTTTACTTTTTCACCTCTCTGCAGAGTGTGGGATTATACAGCAAAATAAACGCCTACATTTAGAGTTCTGTGTTAGCCGTCAAAACCAGCGTTAGGGGGTCCTAACGCTGGTTTTGGCCGCCCACTGGTATTTAGAGTCAGTCAGGAAAGGGTCTAGCGCTCACTTTCCAGCCGCGACTTTTCCATACCGCAGATCCCCCTACGCCAATTGCGTAGCCTATCTTTTCAATGGGATCTTTCTAACGCCGGTATTTAGAGTCTTGGCTGAGGTGAGCGTTAGAAATCTAACGACAAGACTCCAGCCGCAGAGAAAAGCCAGGAGTTAAGAGCTTTCTGGGCTAACGCTGGTTCATAAAACTCTTAACTACTGTGCTCTAAAGTACACTAACACCCATAAACTACCTATGTACCCCTAAACCAAGGCCCCCCCACATCGCCGCCACTCTAATAATTTTTTTTAACCTCTAATCTGCCGACCGCACACCGCTGCAACCTACATTATTCCTATGTACCCCTAATCTGCTGCCCCTAACATCGCCGACCCCTACATAATATTTATTAACCCTTAATCTGCCCCCCCTCCAACGTCGCCGCTACCTTACCTACAATTATTAACCCCTAATCTGCCGACCGGACCTCACCGCTACTCTAATAAATGTATTAACCCCTAAAGCTAACCCTAACCCTAACACCCCCCTAAATTAAATATAATTTTAATCTAACAAAATAAAATAAATCTTATTAAATAAATTATTCCTATTTAAAGCTAAATACTTACCTGTAAAATAAACCCTAATATAGCTGCAATATAAATAATAATTATATTGTAGCTATTTTAGGATTAATATTTATTTTACAGGCAACTTTGTATTTATTTTAACCAGGTACAATAGCTATTAAATAGTTAATAACTATTTAATAGCTACCTAGTTAAAATAATAACAAAAGTACCTGTAAAATAAATCCTAACCTAAGTTACAATTAAACCTAACACTACACTATCAATAAATTAATTAAATAAACTACCTACAATTATCTACAATTAAACCTAACACTACACTATCAATAAATAAATTAAATACAAATACCTACAAATAAATACAAATAAATACACTAACTAAAGTAGAAAAAATAAAAAAAGAACTAAGTTACAAAAAATAAAAAAATAATTTACAAACATTATAAAAATATTACAACAATTTTAAGCTAATTACACCTACTCTAAGCCCCCTAATAAAATAACAAAGCCCCCCAGAATAAAAAAATGCCCTACCTTATTCTAAAATAAAAATTGTAAAGCTCTTTTACCTTACCAGCCCTTAAAAGGGCCTTTTGCGGGGCATGCCCCAAAGAATTCTGCTCTTTTGCCTGTAAAAAAAACATACAATACCCCCCCAACATTACAACCCACCACCCACATACCCCTAATCTAACCCAAACCCCCCTTAAATAAACCTAACACTAAGCCCCTGAAGATCTTCCTACCTTGTCTTCACCACGCTGGGTATCACCGATCCGTCCAGAAGAGGGTCTGAAGTCTTCCTCCTATCCGGGGCTGAAGAGGTCCATCATCCGGCTGAAGTCTTCATCCAAGCGGGGACTGAAGAGGTCCATCATCCGGCTGAAGTCTTCATCCAAGCGGGGGCTGAAGATGTCCATCATCCGGCTGAAGTCTTCTATCAAGCGGAATCTTCAATCTTCTTTCTTCTGGCTCCATCTTCATCCCGCCGACGCGGAACATCCATCCTGGCCGACGACTTCCCGACGAATGACGGTTCCTTTAAGGGACGTCCTCCAAGATGGCGTCCCTTGAATTCCGATTGGCTGATTCTATCAGCCAATCGGAATTAAGGTAGGAAACAGCCAATAGAATGCGAGCTCAATCTGATTGGCTGATTCCATCAGCCAATCGGATTGAACTTGAATCTGATTGGCTGATTCAATCAGCCAATCAGATTATTCCTACCTTAATTCCGATTGGCTGATAGAATCCTATCAGCCAATCGGAATTTGAGGGACGCCATCTTGGATGACAGCCCTTAAAGGAACCTTCATTCGTTGGGAGTTCGTCATGGAGGAAGGATGTTCCGCGTCGGCGGGATGAAGATGGAGCCTGAAGAAAGAAGATTGAAGATGCCGCTTGATAGAAGACTTCAGCCTGATGATGGACCTCTTCAGCCCCCGCTTGGATGAAGACTTCAGCCGGATGATGGACCTCTTCAGCCCCCGCTTGGATGAAGACTTCAGCCGGATGATGGACCTCTTCAGCCCCCGCTTGGATGAAGACATCACCCGGATTGGATGAAGAATTCGGCTCGGCTGAGTGAAGACGACTTAAGGTAGGAAGATCTTCAGGGGGGTAGTGTTAGGTTTATTTAAGGGGGGTTTGGGTTAGAGTAGGGGTATGTGGGTGGTGGGTTGTAATGTTGGGGGGGTATTGTATGTTTTTTTTTTACAGGCAAAAGAGCAGAATTCTTTGGGGCATGCCCCACAAAAGGCACTGTGGCAAACCTAGCCACTTCTGGACTATAATGTAAGAAAGGTTGTCTATAGGCTGTATTGTGTGCTATGTAGATGTGACAGACCCTTCTGGCAGTACTGAAGGAGTTAAATGTGTTTAGCTTTAAGAAGACTATTCTTGAACGACAAGGTTACTAGTCTCAGCTATTGTGTACTTTCATTAAAGCTAGTGATTACCATTCCATTGTTCAATCACATCTAGAGAGACGACGCCTTAGTGATAAGAAGAGCCAAGTGTGTGTCCTGTGGTTAAGTTGTTATCAGCTTGAGCAAGGTATTCTATTGTATCATGTCAAAAGGCGTGTTCCATCCATCTAATCTTCAACATTCTTTTCAACCCCCCATCTGGGAGGTCAGACCTACATAAATACTAGGCATAGCCTTTTTAATAAAGTTCATTCTGTTTTAAACCTGAAAACTGGCTGGGTCGTGAGTTATTGACTCCCAAACTGTGTTTCGTCCGGTTATTGGGAGTATTTTAATATTGCTCTCCGCTACAATTGGTGGCAAGCGTTGGGATCAGACCTTACAGCCGAAAAGCGCAATTCGTGCAATTGTAACTGCCGAATAAGAAAAGGGAATGGCAAGCAGAATACAGTGAAAGAACCGACTACCGAAGTGAATGGAGACGGATTATTCTAAGCTAAAGAGACAAACGTTAAAGGAACTGCTAGAAGCCAGGGGAAAGATAGCCAGCAGCAAACCCAAGGCTATATTAATTGCAGAGCTGATGGAGGGAGACAGAGCTCGCAGCGCTACGCCTCCAGCAGCCATGGAGGAGACCCTATACCAGAGGGAAATGAGGACCAGGCTGGAATTTTTACCCCAACCTGTACCACGGGACATGCTATCCGTGGTAATGGCAGATGTGCAGGAGTACGTGATGGCACACAGTCCGCGGAATGCATCCTCCCGAGCAGAATCCATTTCGGAAGCACTCAGTAACCCAGTAAGACCCAAAATCCCATACCATGCCTTTAAAATGTTTTGTGAGGAGAAGGATGAGATCGATGGGTATTTACAGGATTTTGAGAGACTGTGCGAGTTACATGAGTTGGAGCAGTCCGTATGGGTGCCGGTGCTAGCAGGCAAGCTAGCCGGTAGGGCAGCGGAAGCGTATCGCGCTGTACCCAGGGAGGACAGCAAGGATTACGCTAAAGTGAAGAGCGCAATCTTGGAAAGATATGCCATTACCCCAGAGGCATACCGGCGCAAGTTTAGAGGCCTGCGCAAGCCAGAAAGAGATTCCCATGCAGAGTGGGCCCACAAGCTGGATCAAGCATCTCAGGGGTGGATACAGGCCAGCCAAGCTACCACCATGGAAGAATTGCGACAACTGATGCTGTTGGAGCAATTCTTTAACGGCTTGTCCCCAGAAGCCCAAGAATGGGTGAGAGATCGAAAACCCCTCACGTTAACCGAAGCAGCCAGATTAGCAGACCAGCATTTTGACGCCAGGAGGCACCATGGACTACTACCTAAGACGTACACTCGACCCACAGGACAGCCCAGTCCTCTACAGTCTAACAACCCCACAGCGGCACCGTTTCGTCCAGCCCCAGGGAATCCACCACCCCCCTCACGATACAATGGACGGGCGAATATACAATGCCACACCTGCAAGCAGTGGGGACATATGGCACGTGAGTGCACCCAAAATCGGAGCAGACAAGCTTGGAACCAGGTCAGACAGAACCTGGCCCCAAGGGCGGCTGCTCACCATTACCAAACGGAGCCAGCCGCTCATGAGGGGTTGAGCACCCCAGCCGGGGAACCCCTGGGAATTCTGCATGAGGTGATGTCGGTCCGAGCCACCGATAACCGGCAACATCACCGTCAGCTGGTGACCGTGGAGGGGAAGGAGGTCCAGGGACTTCGGGATTCGGGAGCTACTTTAACCCTGATAGCTCCCCATTTGGTGCCGGATACAGCACACACGGGCGGATCCGTGGCAGTACGAGTGGCAGGGGGAGCAGTATACCGATTGCCCACTGCTAAGATTCATTTGGATTGGGGTGCAGGGGAGGGCATGGTAGAAGTGGGCTTAATGCAAAACCTACCAGCGGATGTTGTACTGGGGAATGACCTGGGTCAGATGACCTCTGCTTTTGTACCTCAGGCTCCACATCAGGAGGTCCACCCAGTAACCACCCGGCAGCAGGCATGCACTACGGCCCCACCAGCTCACCACGAGGCTCAGGTAAGAGACCATGACACCCCCTTGACACATATGACTTGGGATACCCCCACCCAATTTGAGGCGGAGGTGAAAGCTGACCCCACGCTGCAGGCATACCGGGATAAAGGGAACACCGATCAGGCTGGGTTAGAAGGGGAACGGTACGTCTGGGAGAAAGGGTTATTGTACCGCATAGCCGAACGGGGGGTAGGCAGCGCAGTCACCGTGACCACTAAGCAACTGGTAGTACCCCAGAAGTATAGGCAGGAACTGCTCAGGATAGCTCATGACATTCCCCTGTCAGGCCACCTGGGAATGACTCGCACCCGCTACAGATTGACCCACGCCTTTTTCTGGCCTGGGATCTCTAAAGATGTACGGCAATATTGCACCTCCTGTGACGTGTGCCAACGAGTAGGCAAACGAGGTGACCGCCCTAAGGCTAAATTATGCCCGTTACCCATTATTGAGGAACCCTTTAGCAGGGTAGCAGTAGATATCGTAGGGCCTCTACCCAAGCCCAGTCCCTCCGGGAAGAGGTACATTTTAACTGTAGTGGACTATGCCACTAGGTACCCCGAGGCCATTGCGCTCTCCAATATCCATGCAGAGACGGTAGCTGAAGCCTTAATAAAAATATTTTCCCGGGTAGGGTTCCCCCAGGAGATAATATCAGATAGGGGAACCCAGTTTACCGCAGAGGTGACCCAACAACTTTGGAGGGTATGTGGTGTTAGACCCATAATTAACTCAGCCTACCATCCCCAGTCCAATGGGTTATGTGAGAGATTTAATGGGACTTTAAAACAGATGCTCCGTACATTTGGCGAGACTCATAAGGACTGGGAGCGCTACCTACCCCATCTGCTTTTCGCATATAGGGAGGTACCCCAAGAGTCGACAGGTTTTTCCCCCTTCGAATTGCTATTTGGGAGAAGGGTGCGGGGGCCATTAAACCTCATTAGGGAGCATTGGGAGCGAGAGAGTAGCCCCGATGGTAAACCCATTGTATCTTACGTGCTGGAGTTCAGGGACCGACTGGAGGCATTAACCCAGGCTGTACGTACCAACCTCCAGGCGGCTCAACAACGCCAGCGCCGCTGGTACGATAGGGGAGCCAGGGATCGCAGCTTTCAAGTGGGGCAGAAAGTTTTAATTTTAAAACCTGTACGCACCGACAAGCTGCAGGCCGTCTGGCAAGGCCCATACCAGGTCGTAGAGCAGCGATGCGACACTACCTATGTGATTGGCCCCTGCTCAGGGGTAGGGAAGCGACGCATGCTTCATGTGAACATGCTCAAACCCTACCATGAGAGGATGGAGGACGTGGCGGCAATATGCGCCTCGGCCTCTGAGGATCAGGAGAATCTGCCTCTCCCTGACCTATTAGACTCAGAGGACCAGATAGAGCCCTCCAGGGGCGTTCAGCTGGGGGAGCGGCTAAGCCCTTCGGAGCGTGCCCAGGTACAGGAGTTGATAGTAGCTAAAGGGGCTATCTTCTCCCACTTACCTGGGTACACCCCGCTGGCCACTCACCGAGTTGAAACCCCGGGGCAGCTACCTATGCGGCAGACCCCGTATCGTGTCCCTGAAGCAGTCAAGGCACACATGAAGGCAGAAATTGACGAGATGTTGCAACTAGGGGTTATCGAACCTTCCGACAGCCCCTGGGCATCCCCGGTAGTGTTGGTACCCAAGAAAGACGGCACCACACGCTTCTGTGTTGACTACCGGAGGCTAAATGACAAAACGGTGTCTGATGCCTATCCGATGCCCCGGATAGACGAGTTGCTGGATAAAATGGCTAGGGGACAGTATCTTACGACCATAGACTTATGCAAGGGATACTGGCAAATCCCGCTAGCCGATGACGCCGTCCCCAAGTCAGCGTTTGTCACCCCGTTTGGCCTATACCAATTTCGGGTAATGCCTTTCGGGATGAAGAACGCTCCGGCGACCTTTCAAAGGATGGTAGATCGGCTACTGGACGGGTTCCAGGAGTATGCCTGCGCATACCTGGACGATATTGCCATATATAGCCAGAACTGGGCAGAACACCTACAGCATATAGGAGCAGTTATTGACCGTATAGGGGAGGCAGGGCTGACCCTGAAACCTAGTAAATGCCATATCGGGATGGCAGAAGTGCAGTATTTAGGCCACCGGGTGGGGAGCGGGCACCAGAAACCCGAACCGGCCAAAATTGAAGCTGTTGCTAAGTGGCCCACCCCTAGGACCAAGACCCAAGTACTGGCATTTTTAGGCACGGCGGGGTACTACAGAAAGTTCGTGCCCAATTATAGTGCCCTAGCCAAACCCCTGACTGACTTGACACGTAAGAACCTTCCCCGACAAGTTACTTGGGCCCCAGAGTGTGAGCAGGCATTCCAACAACTAAAGACGGCTCTAACTAATGCGCCTGTACTTGCTGCACCCGATCCAACTAAAAGATTTCTTGTTCACACAGACGCTTCGATGTTTGGAGTGGGGGCAGTGCTGAGCCAAGTTGGAGCAGATGGCGGAGAACACCCCGTAGCTTACTTGAGCCGAAAGTTGTTGCCCCGTGAAGTAAGCTACGCCGCCATCGAAAAAGAATGCCTGGCCGTGGTGTGGGCCCTCAAAAAGTTGCAGCCGTACCTGTATGGACAACCTTTTTCCTTACTCACAGATCACAACCCGTTGGTGTGGCTGAACCGTGTGGCCGGGGACAATGCCAGGCTGCTGCGCTGGAGTTTGGCGCTGCAGCCCTTCGACTTTACCATCCATTACCGCCCAGGGAAACAAAACGGTAACGCCGACGGGTTGTCCAGACAAACTGAACTTGAAAAGTGATCTGTGAGTGCTTCCCCGGACATCCCCAAGCCGATCCGTTGGGATCAGACTGTGTATGCCGGCTTGGTTCTGGGGGAGCATTGTGGCAAACCTAGCCACTTCTGGACTATAATGTAAGAAAGGTTGTCTATAGGCTGTATTGTGTGCTATGTAGATGTGACAGACCCTTCTGGCAGTACTGAAGGAGTTAAATGTGTTTAGCTTTAAGAAGACTATTCTTGAACGACAAGGTTACTAGTCTCAGCTATTGTGTACTTTCATTAAAGCTAGTGATTACCATTCCATTGTTCAATCACATCTAGAGAGACGACGCCTTAGTGATAAGAAGAGCCAAGTGTGTGTCCTGTGGTTAAGTTGTTATCAGCTTGAGCAAGGTATTCTATTGTATCATGTCAAAAGGCGTGTTCCATCCATCTAATCTTCAACATTCTTTTCAACCCCCCATCTGGGAGGTCAGACCTGCATAAATACTAGGCATAGCCTTTTTAATAAAGTTCATTCTGTTTTAAACCTGAAAACTGGCTGGGTCGTGAGTTATTGACTCCCAAACTGTGTTTCGTCCGGTTATTGGGAGTATTTTAATATTGCTCTCCGCTACAGGCACTTTTAAGGGCTGGTAAGGTAAAAGAGCTTTACAATTTTTATTTTAGAATAGGGTGGGGCATTTTTTTATTTTGGGGGGCTTTGTTATTTTATTAGGGGGCTTAGAGTAGGTGTAATTAGCTTAAAATTGTTGTAATATTTTTATAATGTTTGCAAATTATTTTTTTATTTTTTGTAACTTAGTTCTTTTTTTATTTTTTGTAACTTAGTTCTTTTTTTATTTTTTGTACTTTAGCTAGTGTATTTTATTAGGGGGCTTAGAGTAGGTGTAATTAGCTTAAAATTGTTGTAATATTTTTATAATGTTTGTAAATTATTTTAGTTCTTTTTTTATTTTTTGTACTTTAGTTAGTGTATTTATTTGTAGGTATTTGTATTTAATTTATTTAATGATAGTGTAGTGTTAGGTTTAATTGTAACTTAGGTTAGGATTTATTTTACAGGTAATTTTTAATTATTTTAACTAGGTAGCTATTAAATAGTTATTAACTATTTAAAAGCTATTGTACCTGGTTAAAATAACTACAAAGTTGCCTGTAAAATAAATATTAATCCTAAAATAGCTACAATATAATTATTATTTATATTGTAGCTATATTAGGGTTTATTTTACAGGTAAGTATTTAGATTTAAATAGGAATAATTTATTTAATAAGATTTATTTTATTTCGTTAGATAAAAATTATATTTAACTTAGGGGGGTGTTAGGGTTAGACTTAGCTTTAGGGGTTAATACATTTATTATAGGAGCTGTGAGGTCCGGTCGTCAGATTAGGGGATAATAATTGTAGGTAGGTAGCGGCGACGTGGAGGGGGTCAGATTAGCGGGTAATAAATATAATATAGGGGTTGGCGGGGGTTAGGGGCAGCAGATTAGGGGTTCATAGGGATAACGTAGGTTGCGGTGGTGTACGGAGCGGCAGATTAGGGGTTAAAAATAATAAGCAGGGGTCAGCGATAGCAGGGTCGGCAGATTAGGGGTTAATAAGTGTAAGGTTAGGGGTGTTTAGACTCGGGGTACATGTTGGGGTGTTAGGTGAAGACTTAGGAAGTGTTTCCCCATAGGAAACAATGGGGCTGCGTTAGGAGCTGAACGCTGCTTTTTTGCAGGTGTTAGGTTTTTTTTCAGCTCAAACGGCCCCATTGTTTCCTATGGGGGAATTGTGCACGAGCACGTTTTTGGAGCTGGCCGCGTCCGTAAGCACCGCTGGTATTGAGAGTTGCAGTGGCGGTAAATTATGCTATACGCTCCCTTTTTGGAGCCTGACGCAGCCCTTCTGTGCGGGGGGAAAAATACACGCGTAGCTAACGCACCCCTTTGGCCGCAGAACTCTAAATCTAGCCGATAGTTAGTCCAATTTATATCTTGTATGTTTTGTCTATCCTCGACTACTGAAATTCTTTCTTCAATTTCTAATATCCTACTTGAAAAAGATCTAATCTCAGTGGAGAGGGTGGCTATCTCCTGCTTAACTGATTCGAATTGGGGTAGAAGCATTTCTGCAAGTTGATTAAGTGTCAGCTGTTTCTCAGTACCTACTAACTGAGGATCCATATTGTCCTCCAGACCCTGTCTCCTGTGCTGTATTGGGCTTTTTATCTCTCTTGGGGGGCATCGCTGGGGACCTGACTTTGAGATTAGGGATATACCTTTCCATGAAGTGTGTGGTGATGTGATGGTGTAAATAAAAATTGAATTTAATTGTATATATAGTTAAATATAGAGAACGCGTGGAAGAAGAGGAAAAAAAAAAAAAAAAGGGGGTGAAATAAACCGCTCTCTACTAGACCGGAGTGGATCAAGTGCACCTTTTAACTATTAGTGCTTTGTGTACAATTGCAACTGTAGCAGCTTTTAACAAAAATACAGATAAAGGAACTCCCCCTGAGGAGTCCTAGTGGGGCTTCTCGTGCCTATAAATTGTGTGATGTGAAAGTGAAATGTTCCTAAAACTTCGACAGAAACTGACTGTCTCACTGCGTGCCCTCTCTCCTGTCTGATCAGCTCAAAATGTTCACCCTCCCCTGTGTCCCTTTACAAAATATTTGAACTTAGTAACCTTCCAAAGTTACCCAGCACTTTCTATTAACAACATATTATCTCAACAGTGACATATGTTAGCATGGTCATAAGTGCCCTATCTCTTATCCAATCAGCTCAAATTATTCTCTCTCTCCCCTGTGTCCCTTTTCCCAATCTCTGGGATTACTAAGCTTCCAATGTTATACAGCTTTTTCTGCTAGCAACAAAATATCTAGGCAACGAGTTCTATCCGCCTGATCAAATATCTTGACCCCGCAGGATACTTATCAATAGGTACTATTGTCAAAACCTTTTCCTGCCAATATAATTCAACCTGTAATCAATTATAATCAATTATACACAGTTGTGGGGTATTCTGAAGAGGAGAAAGAATAACAGTACAATAAATGTCCCAACAGTAAAATAACGATACAATAAATGTCCCAATTATTGCGTATTGCAGTATTTGTTTTAACTCTTTACTGCCGTTCCAGTCAGCATGTGCAGTTGGAGATTTAACTGTTAATATCTCCTTTTGTCTCCAGAAACTAAATGACAGTATGGGGATATTTAATAATGTACAGGGCACAGTTCTCCCCCATCACAACCTTCCAATGTTAATAACATTACCCAGAAGGGCAAGAGTTTGTCAAACCCTAACAGCTCACCGTCCAATCCCCTCTTTCAGAGTCCCTTTCTCTTAGGGGCACAGATTACCAATAAAAGGAAAAAAGTCCTCCTGTTATCTGAGTAATTGCAGAATTAACTCTTACCACCTCCAGCACCTTGGTTATGTCCCAGCTTCCTTGAGAGGGGTATGCAAAAAAAAAAAAGGCTCAATAAAGATCCCCCAACTGCTGGGCTTGAATCTTAACCCTTATAACTCAGTAGGGGTCTAACTTGGCTTGCTAAATGTGACCGCAATCTCTCAACGATCAATTTGTAGTGTTCCAGTAATCTGCTCTGTCCAAAAGCTTATCCTTGTGCTCTATACTTTATATGCACTGCTTCAAAGCTGGATATCGTTTACCACCTCAGGGCTTTATGCCTTAATCAACGGATACTATTAGCTCTCCTGCTACCCCACCACAAAAGTGAGCCCTAACACCTCCAAACAACTCTCCAGGCCCATCAATCTTCGGCCATCATACCAACACAGTACTTTATACCAACAACAGTTCCACATTCCTGTGCAGGCTCACAGACATCAGCGTTAAATCAGAAACACATGCAGAGGCAAAACTTGCGTGACCTGCTGCTCGTCTGCCGTCCTGCTTCCTTGCAAACGTTCTTCTCCTTCTGGCCCACCACTTGCCCGGTTCCAGGCGAGACACCTCCCACCTGTTTCTGGGTGAGTCAGCTGGTCGGCTGCCTCACGCAACCTGCTTTCGAAGGTGTGTTTCGATTTTAGTGCGATCCGAGGGTAAGCTCGCAGAGTCTATTGGAGGTGTTCTGTCATCCGGCTGCAGCCTCTCTCCGGTATGGCTGTTGATGTTGTGCGTGTATCTGTAGCTGATACCAAGCAGCCAAGTAACAGTATAAGGGGACTTCCGGCACAGTTGTTTGCTCTCCCCAGGCAGGTCTCTCACTCCCGGCAATAGGAGAATTTGTGGCGGGGTATGTTTGAATTCGGCTCTCTCTCACAGAGCATTAGCGTGTACGCCTGTTGCACGCTCCTCCCACAGGAAGTCACCAGAAGGACACTAGATACAGAAAGGCACTAGATACAGAAGGACACTAGATACAGAAGGACACTAGATACAGAAGGTCACTAGATACAGAAAGTCACTAGATACAGAAGGACACTAGATACAGAAGGTCACTAGATACAGAAGGACACAAGATACAGAAGGTCACTAAATAGAGAAGGTCACTAAATACAGAAGGACACTAGATACAGAAGGACACTAGATACAGAAGGGCACTAGATACAGAAGGACACTAGATATAGAAGGGCACTAGATACAGGACACTAAAAACAAATGGACACTAGATACAGAAGGACACTAGATACAGAAGGGCACTAGATACAGGAGGACACTAGATACAGAAGAGCACTAGATACAGAAGGACACTAGATACAGAAGGACACTAGATACAGGTGGACACTAGATACAGAAGAGCACTAGATACAGAATAGCACTAGATATAGAAGAGCACTAGATACTGAAGAACACTAGATACAGAAGGACACTAGATAAAGGAGGTCACTAGATACAGAATAGCATTAGATACAGAAGGGCACTAGATACAGGAGGACACTAGATACAGAATAGCACTAGTACAGACTAGCACTAAATACAGGAGGACACTAGATACAGGAGGACACTAGATACAGAAGTGCACAAGAAACAGAAAGACACTAGATACAGGAGGACACTAAATACAGAAGGTCACTAGATACAGGAGGACACTAGAAACAGAAGAGCACTAAATACAGAAGGTCACTAGATACAGTAGGGTACTAGATACAGAAGGACACTAGATACAGAAGTGCACTAGAAACAGAAAGACATTAGAAATAAATGAGCACTATACATAGAAGGACACTAGATACATAAGAGCCGTAGATACAGAAGGACACTAAATACAGAAGGTCACTAGATCCAGAAGGGCACTAGATTCAGAAGGGCACTAGTTACAGAAGGACACTAGATATAGAAGGGCACTAGATACAGGAGAGCACTAGATACAGTAGGGTACTAGATACAGAAGGACACTAGATACAGAAGTGCACTAGAAACAGAAAGACATTAGAAATAAAAGAGCACTATACATAGAAGGACACTAGATACAGAAGGGACACAAGATACAGAAGAGCCGTAGATACAGAAGGACACTAAATACAGAAGGTCACTAGATACAGAAGGGCATTAGTTACAGAAGGACACTAGATACAGGAGGACACTTGATACAGAAGGTCACTAGATACAGAAGGTCACTAGATACAAAAGGTCATTAGATACAGAAGGACACTAGATACAGAAGGACACTAGATACAGAAGGACACTAAATATAGAAGGGCATTAGATACAGGAGGACACTAGATACAGAAGGACACTAGATATATAAGGGCACTAGATACAGAAGGGCACTAGATACAGGACACTATATACAAAAGGACACTATATACAGAAGGACACTATATACAGAAGGACAATAGATACAGAAGGACACTAGATACAGGAGGACACTTGATACAAAAGGTCACTAGATACAGAAGGTCACTAGATACAAAAGGTCACTACATACAGAAGGACACTAGATACAGAAGGACACTAAATATAGAAAGGCATTAGATACAGGAGGACACTAGATACAGAAGGACAATAGATACAGAAGGGCACTAGATACAGAAGGACACTAGATATAGAAGGGCACTAGATACAGGACACTAAAAACAAATGGACACTAGATACAGAAGGACACTAAATACAGAAGGACACTAGATACAGAAGGCCACTAGATATAGAAGGGCACTAGATACAGGACACTAAAAACAAATGGACACTAGATACAGAAGGACACTAAATACAGAAGGACACTAGATACAGAAGGCCACTAGATACAGGAGGACAATAGATACAGAAGAGCACTAGATACAGAAGGACACTAGATACAGAAGGACACTAGATACAGGTGGACACTAGATACAGAAGAGCACTAGATACAGAATAGCACTAGATATAGAAGAGCACTAGACACTGAAGAACACTAGATACAGAAGGACACTAGATAAAGGAGGTCACTAGATACAGAATAGCATTAGATACAGAAGGGCACTAGATACAGGAGGACACTAGATACAGAATAGCACTAGTACAGACTAGCACTAAATACAGGAGGACACTAGATACAGGAGGACACTAGATACAGAGGTGCACAAGAAACAGAAAGACACTAGATACAGGAGGACACTAAATACAGAAGGTCACTAGATACAGGAGGACACTAGAAACAGAAGAGCACTAAATACAGAAGGTCACTAGATACAGTAGGGCACTAGATACAGAAGGACACTAGATACAGAAGGGCACTAGATCCAGAAGGGCACTAGATTCAGAAGGGCACTAGTTACAGAAGGACACTAGATATAGAAGGGCACTAGATACAGGAGAGCACTAGATACAGAAGGTCACTAGATACAGAAGGACACTAGATACAGAAGTGCACTAGAAACAGAAAGACATTAGAAATAAATGAGCACTATACATAGAAGGACACTAGATACATAAGAGCCGTAGATACAGAAGGACACTAAATACAGAAGGTCACTAGATCCAGAAGGGCACTAGATTCAGAAGGGCACTAGTTACAGAAGGACACTAGATATAGAAGGGCACTAGATACAGGAGAGCACTAGATACAGAAGGTCACTAGATACAGAAGGACACTAGATACAGAAGTGCACTAGAAACAGAAAGACATTAGAAATAAAAGAGCACTATACATAGAAGGACACTAGATACAGAAGGGACACAAGATACAGAAGAGCCGTAGATACAGAAGGACACTAAATACAGAAGGTCACTAGATACAGAAGGGCATTAGTTACAGAAGGACACTAGATACAGGAGGACACTTGATACAGAAGGTCACTAGATACAGAAGGTCACTAGATACAAAAGGTCACTAGATACAGAAGGACACTAGATACAGAAGGACACTAGATACAGAAGGACACTAGATACAGAAGGACACTAAATATAGAAGGGCATTAGATACAGGAGGACACTAGATACAGAAGGACACTAGATATATAAGGGCACTAGATACAGAATGGCACTAGATACAGGACACTATATACAAAAGGACACTAGATACAGAAGGACACTATATACAGAAGGACAATAGATACAGGAGGACACTAGATACAGAAGAGCACTAGATACAGAAGAGCACTAGATACAGAAGGACACTAGATACAGGAGGACACTTGATACAGAAGGTCACTAGATACAGAAGGTCACTAGATACAAAAGGTCACTAGATACAGAAGGACACTAGATACAGAAGGACACTAAATATAGAAGGGCATTAGATACAGGAGGACACTAGATACAGAAGGACACTAGATATATAAGGGCACTAGATACAGAAGGGCACTAGATACAGGACACTATATGCAAAAGGACACTAGATACAGAAGGACACTTGACACAGAAGGACAATATATACAGGAGGACACTAGATACAGAAGAACACTAGATACAGAAGATCACTAGATACAGGAGCTCACTAGATACAGAAGGTCACTAGATACAGAAGGTCACTAGATACATAAGGACACTAGATACAGAAGGATACTAAATATAGAAAGGCATTAGATATAGGAGGACACTAGATACAGAAGGACACTAGATACAGGACACTAGATACAAAAGGACACTAGATACAGAAGGACACTAGATACAGAAGGGCACTAGATACAGGAGGACACTAGATACAGAAGAGCACTAGATACAGAAGGACACTAGATACAGAAGGACATTAGATACAGGAGGACACTAGAAACAGAAGAGCACTAGATACAGAAGAACACTAGATACAGAAGTGCACTAGAAACAGATAGACACTAGATATAAAAGAACACTATACATAGAAGGACACTAGATAAAGAAGGGACACAAGATACAGAAGAGCCGTAGATACAGAAGGACACTAAATACAGAAGGGCACTAGATACAGAAGGTCACTAGATACAGAAGGGCACTAGATTCAGAAGGGCACTAGTTACAGAAGGACACTAGATACAGGAGGGACACAAGATACAGAAGAACCGTAGATACAGAAGGACACTAAATACAGAAGGTCACTAGATCCAGAAGGGCACTAGATTCAGAAGGGCACTAGTTACAGAAGGACACTAGATATAGAAGGGCACTAGATACAGGAGAGCACTAGATACAGAAGGTCACTAGATACAGAAGGACACTAGATACAGAAGTGCACTAGAAACAGAAAGACATTAGAAATAAAAGAGCACTATACATAGAAGGACACTAGATACAGAAGGGACACAAGATACAGAAGAACCGTAGATACAGAAGGACACTAAATACAGAAGGTCACTAGATACAGAATAGCACTAGATACAGAAGGGCACTAGATACAGAATAGCACTAGTACAGAATAGCACTAAATAAAGGAGTGTGGCAAACCTAGCCACTTCTGGACTATAATGTAAGAAAGGTTGTCTATAGGCTGTATTGTGTGCTATGTAGATGTGACAGACCCTTCTGTCAGTACTGAAGGAGTTAACTGTGTTCAGCTTTAAGAAGCTATTCTTGAACAACAAGGTTACTAGCCTCAGCTATTGTGTACTGTCATTAAAGTTAGTGATAAACAGTCCATTGTTTAATCACCCTCAGAGAGCAGACGCCTAGGTTATAAGAAAAGCCAAATGTGTCTTGTGTTTAAGTTGTTATCTGCCTAAGTAAAGTAATGTGATTCTATTGTGGCCTGTCCAAGGGTGTGGTCCCTCCATCTAATGTACAACATTCTTTCAACCCCCCATCTGGGGGGTCAGACCTGCATAAATACTAGGCATAGCCTTTTAATAAATGTCATTCTGTTTTTAACCTGAAAACTGGCTGGGTTGTGAATTGCTGATTCCCTATGCAGGACATTGTTCATCTGGTGTTAACCCTTGGTATCCTGTTGGTACCGTTACAATTGGTGGCAAGCGACGGAATGAACCCTATCGCCCAGAAGAGCAACTTCCCAAGCCAGTAACCTCAGGAAGAGGGGGATTACTACAATACTGACTAAGATGGAAGGAGTACCAGGGAATGGCAAGCAGAATACAGCGAAAGAACCGACTACCGAAGTGAATTGAGACAGATTATTCTAAGCTAAAGAGACAAACGTTAAAGAAACTGCTAGAAGCCAGGGGAAAGAGAGCCAGCAGCAAACCCAAGGCTATATTAATTGCCGAGCTGATGGAGAGGGACAGAGCTCGCAGCGCTACGCCTCCAGCAGCCATGGAGGAGACCCTATACCAGAGGGAAATGAGGACCAGGCTGGAATTTTTACCCCAACCTGTACCACGGGATATGTTATCCGTGGTAATGGCAGATGTGCAGGAGTACGTGATGGCACACAGTCCGCGGAATGCATCCTCCCGAGCAGAATCCATTTCGGAAGCACTCAGCAACCAAGTAAGACCCAAAATCCCATACCATGCCTTTAAAATGTTTTGTGAGGAGAAGGAGGAGATAGATGGATATTTACAGGATTTTGAGAGACTGTGCGAGTTACATGATTTGGAGCAGTCCGTATGGGTGCCGGTGCTAGCAGGCAAGCTAGCCGGTAGGGCAGCGGAAGCTTATCACGCTGTACCCAGGGAGGACAGCAAGGATTACGCTAAAGTGAAGAGAGCAATCTTGGAAAGATATGCCATTACCCCAGAGGCATACCGGCGCAAGTTTAGAGGCCTGCGCAAGCCAGAAAGAGATTCACTTGCAGAGTGGGCCCAAAAGCTGGATCAAGCATCTCAAGGGTGGATACAGGCCAGCCAAGCTACCACCATGGAAGAATTGCGACAACTGATGCTGTTGGAGCAATTCTTTAACGGCTTGTCCCCCGAATCCCAAGAATGGGTGAGAGATCGAAAACCCCTCACCTTAACCGAAGCAGCCAGATTAGCAGACCAGCATTTTGATGCCAGGAGGCACCATGGACTACTGCCTAAGACGTACGCTCGACCCACGGGACAGCCCAGTCCTCTACAGCCTAACAACCCCACAGCGGCACCTTTTCGCCCAGCCCCAGGGAATCCACCACCCCCCTCACGATACAACGGACGGGCGAATATACAATGCCACACCTGCAAGCAGTGGGGACATATGGCACGTGAGTGCACCCAAAATCGAAGCAGACAGGCTTGGAACCAGGTCAGACAGAACCTGGCCCCAAGGGTGGCTGCTCACCATTACCAAACGGAGCCAGACGCTCATGAGGTGTTGAACACCCAAGCCGAGGAACCCCTGGGAATTCTGCATGAGGTGATGTCGGTCCGGGCCACCGATAACCGGCAACATCCCTGTCAGCTGGTGACCGTAGAGGGGAAGGAGGTCCAGGGACTTTGGGATTCGGGAGCTACCCTGATAGCTCCCCATTTGGTGCCGGATACAGCACACACTGGCGGATCCGTGGCAGTACGAGTGGCAGGGGGAGCAGTATACCGATTGCCCACTGCTAGAGTGGAGTACAGACCCCCAGTCACCCCAGCAGCTGCCAGTTACCAACCCCCGGCGCACCGCTATACCACACGGCCTCCGGCCACGAACTACCCTCAGAGAGCCCGGTTCAATTCGCGGGGCTACTCACAACCTATTCGGTGCTTTGGATGTAAGCAACTAGGGCACAAAAGACCAGAGTGTCCCCTAAACGCAGCGAACCAAGCATAGTCCTGGAGAAGACCCGCCGGTGGAATCCCACACAATCCTCAGCCTGCGGCCTACTACGTAGAGGCGCCAGAATGCTGGGGCAGCCTACATGAAGCAGACCGCGTGCAAGCTGCCCACCGGAATAACCGGCAATGGGTTAAAGTGAATGGGAAGGAGGTCAGTGGTCTACGGGATACTGGTGCTACCATGACCTTGCTTCAAGAGAACTTGGTGTCTGAGAAACAGCACACCGGAGACACTGTGGCTGTGAGGGTAGCAGGGGGCACTGTGTTCCGCCTACCTGTTGCCAGAGTACATTTGGATTGGGGAGTGGGCGCTAGACCTGTGAATGTGGGGGTCAAGAAGGACTTACCTGCTGATGTTCTCCTTGGAAATGACTTGGCCCCCCTTGTTTCTGCCTATGCTCCCATGGGTCCCGCTGATGTTAACCCTGTGACTACCCAAGCCCAGTCCCTCTGGGAAGAGGTACATTTTAACCGTGGTGGACTACGCCACTAGGTACCCCGAAGCCATTGCCCTCTCCAACATCCATGCAGAGACGGTAGCTGAAGCCTTAATAAAAATATTTTCCCGGGTAGGGTTCCCCCAGGAGATAATATCGTATAGGGGCACCCAGTTTACCGCAGAGGTGACCCAACAACTAAAGACTGCTCTAACTAATGCGCATGTACTTGCTGCACCCGATCCCACTAAAAGATTTCTTGTTCACACAGACGCTTCGATGTTTGGAGTGGGGGCAGTGCTGAGCCAAGTTGGAGCAGATGGCGGAGAACACCCCGTAGCTTACTTGAGCCGAAAGTTGTTGCCCCGTGAAGTAAGTTACACCGCCATCGAAAAAGAATGCCTGGCCGTGGTGTGGGCCCATCAAAAAGTTGCAGCCGTACCTGTATGGACAACCTTTTTCCTTACTCACAGATCACAACCCGTTGGTGTGGCTGAACCGTGTGGCCAGGGACAATGCCAGGCTGCTGCGCTGGAGTTTGGCGCTGTATCCCTTCGACTTTACCATCCATTACTGCCCAGGGAAACAAAACGGTAACGCCGACGGGTTGTCCAGACAAACTGAACTTGAAAAGTGATCTGTGAGTACTTCCCCGGACATCCCCAAGCCGATCCGTTGGGATCAGACTGTGTATGCCGGCTTGGTTCTGGGGGAGCATTGTGGCAAACCTAGCCACTTCTGGACTATAATGTAAGAAAGGTTGTCTATAGGCTGTATTGTGTGCTATGTAGATGTGACAGACCCTTCTGTCAGTACTGAAGGAGTTAACTGTGTTCAGCTTTAAGAAGCTATTCTTGAACAACAAGGTTACTAGCCTCAGCTATTGTGTACTGTCATTAAAGTTAGTGATAAACAGTCCATTGTTTAATCACCCTCAGAGAGCAGACGCCTAGGTTATAAGAAAAGCCAAATGTGTCTTGTGTTTAAGTTGTTATCTGCCTAAGTAAAGTAATGTGATTCTATTGTGGCCTGTCCAAGGGTGTGGTCCCTCCATCTAATGTACAACATTCTTTCAACCCCCCATCTGGGGGGTCAGACCTGCATAAATACTAGGCATAGCCTTTTAATAAATGTCATTCTGTTTTTAACCTGAAAACTGGCTGGGTTGTGAATTGCTGATTCCCTATGCAGGACATTGTTCATCTGGTGTTAACCCTTGGTATCCTGTTGGTACCGTTGCAAGGAGGACACTAGACACAGGAGGACACTAGATACAGAAGTGCACTAGAAACAGATAGACACTAGATACAGGAGGACACTAAATACAGAAGGTCACTAGATACAGAAGGGCACTAGATTCAGAAGGGCACTAGATACAGGAGGACACTTGATACAGGAGGACACTAGATACAGGAGGACACTAGATATAGAAGGGCACTAGATACAGGGGGACACTTGATACAGAAGGACACTAGATACAGGAGGACACTAGATACAGAAGAGCACTAGATACAGAAGGTCAATAGATAGAAGGACACTAGGTATAAAAAGAAGGGCACTAGATACAGGGCACTAGATACAGAAGGACACTAGATACAGAAGGTTACTAGATACAAAAGGACACTAGATACAAAAGGGCACTAGATACAGAAGGGCACTAGATACAGAAGGACACTAGATATAGAAGGGCACTAGATACAGGAGGACACGAGATACAGAAGGACACTAGATATATAAGGGCACTAGATACAGAAGGACACTAGATACAGAAGGTTACTAGATACAGAAGGACACTAGATACAAATGGACACTATATACAGGAGAACACTAAATACAGGATGACACTAGATACAGAAGGACACTAGATACAGAAGGGCACTAGATACAGAAGAGCACAAGACACAGAAGAGCTCTAGATACAGAAGGGCACTAGATACAGAAGGGAACATAATACAGAAGGACACTAGATACAGGAGGTCACTAGATACAGAAGGACACTAGATACAGAAGAGCACAAGATACAGAAGAGCACTAGATACAGAAGGGCACTAGATACAGAAGGGCACTAGATACAGAGAGACACTAGATACAGAAGGACACTAAATACAGGATGACACTAGATAGAAGGACACTAGATACAGAAGGACACTAGATACAGAGAAGAACTATAAACAGAAGGGCAGAATATACAGAAGGACACCTCACATGGGGGCATATTTATCAAGCTCCGTATGGAACTTCATGCCCCTTGTTTTTAAAAACCACTACTCCATAACTTGTCCGCCTGCTCTGAGGTGGCGGACAGAAATCAACCCGATCAAATACGATCAGGTTGATTGACACCCCCTGCTAGCGGCTGATTGGCCCGGAATCTGCAGGGGGCGGGATTGCACCAGCAGTTTACGAGAACTGCTGGTGCAATGATAAATGCCAACAGCGTATGCTGTCAGCATTTATCGATGTGCTGCGGACATGATAAGCTACTTTGTATCATGTCCGCTCGCACATTGATAAATATGCCCCATGGACTTTATCAAATGCTAAATACTATTATTAGCTGCATGTGAGTAATATCTAGTGAAAAACAAACAAATAAACATAAGGGGAAACAGGACAGAAGTCAGAGAAATTCAAAACTTAAGCAAAAGAAAAAGACAAAACTACATTTAAAAGTGTGTGCAAAATGGTGAAATGTAGCCTTCAACTTCATGTATAGATACAGTAGGGCACTAGATACAGAAGGACTCTAGATACAGAAGTGCGCTAGGTATAAAAAGAAGGGCACTAGATACAGGACACTAGATACAGAAGGACACTAGATACAGAAGGTTACTAGATACAGAAGGACACTAGATACAGAAGAGCACTAGATACAGAAGGGCACTAGATACAGAAGGGCACTAGATACAGAAGGGCACTATATACAGAAGAACACTAGATACAGAAGAACACTAGATACAGAAGAGCACTAGATACAGAAGGGCACTAGATACAGAAGAACACTAGATACAGAAGGGCACTAGGTATAAAAAGAAGGGCACTAGATACAGAAGGACACTAGATACAGAAGGGCACTAGGTATAAAAAGAAGGGCACTAGATACAGAAGGGCACTAGATACAGAAGGGCACTAGATACAGAAGGGCACTAGATACAGAAGAGCACTAGATAAAGAAGGGCACTAGATACAGAAGGACACTAGATACAGAAGGGCACTAGGTATAAAAAGAAGGGCACTAGATACAGGGCACTAGATACAGAAGGGCACTAGATACAGAAGGTTACTAGATACAGAAGGACACTAGATACAAAAGGACACTAGATACAGAAGGGCACAAGATACAGAAGGACACTAGATACAGAAGGGCACTAGATACAGAAGAGCACTAGATACAGAAGAGCACTAGATACCGAAGGACACTAGATACAGAAGGGCGCAAGATACTGAAGGGCACTAGATACAGAAGGGCACTAGATATAGAAGGGCACTAGATATAGAAGGACACTAGATACAGAAGGGCACTAGATACAGAAGGGCACTAGATATAGAAGGACACTAGATACAGAAGGGCACTAGGTATAAAAAGAAGGGCACTAGATATAGAAGGACACTAGATACAGTAGGGCACTAGATACAGAAGGGCACTAGATATAGAAGGACACTAGATACAGAAGGGCACTAGGTATAAAAAGAAGGGCACTAGATACAGGGCACTAGATACAGAAGGACAATAGATGCAGAAGGTTACTAGAAACAGAAGGACACTAGATACAAAAGGGCACTAGATACAGAAGGGCACTAGATACAGAAGGACACTAGATATAGAAGGGCACTAGATACAGGAGGACACTAGATACAGGAGGACACTAGATACAGAAGGGCACTAGATACAGAAGGGCACTAGATACAGAAGGACACTAGATATAGAAGGGCACTAGATACAGAAGAGCACTAGATACAGAAGGGCACTAGATACAGAAGGACACTAGATA
>NC_069504.1:25262901-25312765 GCF_027579735.1 Bombina bombina
GCCAGCTATCTTGTCCCTGGATGCCCGCAAGGCGTTTGATTCTATTACGTGGGACCATTTATTCCATACTATGGAGCATTTTGGCTTTAGAGAACACTTTCCCAATTGTATTCGGGAGCTATATGCAAATGCCTCATCAGTATTAATGGTGAATGGTTCGCCTACGGACCCTTTTTCTATCAGAACTGGCACCTGACAAGGCTACCCAATTTCACCACTCCTGTTTAATTTGGCAATTGAACCATTGGCATTATTATTAAAAACGCATCTCAAAGGGATTTGCCTAGGAGACGCCCACTGCAAATTATTATTATATGCAGATGATCTGCTTCTCTTTCTTAATGATCCTCAAACTGAAGTTCCGGTCATTTTAGAAATCATAGACAAATTTGGGTCATTTTCGGGCTATAAAATTAATATTAGTAAATCAGACTTACTCTGGTTAAACTCATCAGTACAGTCAGACTATGTATCCCCTTTTAAAGTGGCCGAACAACATATAACATACTTAGGTATTAACATTAGTAGAAACCCACTAGATTGGTACGATCTCAATTATTCTCCTCTTTTTGCCAAAATAGAAGTAGATTTAAGAAAGTGGGCAAATATACCCCTTTCACTTACCGCAAAAGTTAATCTAATTAAGATGACCATTCTACCGAAACTTTTGTATGTTATGCAAAATATTCCTGTCTTAGTAACTAAAAATGATCTTAAACGTCTAGACAGCCTCATTAGGTTATTCATATGGGGTAGCGGAAGGAAATGTATCTCGCTATACAAGCTGGCTCAGTTAATCAGTTTGGAGGACTAGCGTTGCCCGTATTTTCCTTGTACAACAAGATCTGCTTAGCTAAGGTAGCCATGGATTGGTTAACTGATGGATCATATGTAGCTTCTCTTGAGATTGAAAAAAAACTAGTCTATCCCTACTCCTTAGCGGCTCTATTGCATTGCTCGGCTTCAGTTATACCGAATAAAATAAAGAAGAGAATTACATTAATGAATGTTATAAAAGCCTGGCAGGCTATTCAGAGTAATATGAATGATAATCCCTTGATTTCTGAGGTTATACCCATTACGAAAAATCCAAGTTTTACTCCTGGTTTAAACAATAAACTGTTTCTTAGATGGGCTGATCAAGGTCTCTCGCATCTAATTCATTTACGTGATTCGGAAAATACCTCTATCTATACTTTTGCCGCACTAAAATCACGCTATCAGCTTATTAACACAGATTTTTACGTGTATTTACAGGTTCGCCATTGGTATAATGAAATCTTACAAAAGCATACTAGTGAATGGACTCACCCCGCCATAAGAATGGGTCTTAGCCTTTACAAGCTAGGAAAACGCTTGAGTAACTATTGGTATAGGATGATTCTATCGTTATGGGGGGAGAGTAATTTACTGGACATCTATGCCAGGTGGGCACAAGATATTCCTAATTTAGAAATAGCTAATGTGAAACTTAGTATAGTTGCAGTGGAGCGGGCCTCCCTTTCAGCATCCTGGGGTGAATCACATTTTAAACTGATAAACCGTATATATATAAATACCCCCAGCAAGTTTAAATAGATGGTATGGTAACATATTGAATACATGCCCACGTTGTTGTTCCTGCCAGGCTGATCTGGTCCATATGTTCTGGAGTTGCCCGAAAATCATGCAATTCTGGGGTAGGGTACAATTCTCGTTAAACAGGATATTCTCCTCCCATTTAGTATTTCAACAACAAGATATTTTCTTCTTGACAGTGGGGGGTAGTTATCAAGCCGTCTACTTTTCTGGCTTCGCCGGCCCAATACGCCTGCCTAAGCTCGCCTCACATCGCCGCCGCGGACCTGAAAAAATATGCCTAAGTTATCAAATAAAGCTGTCAAAAAGCCGCGGGGTGATGAGCAGCGGACTGTGAGAGTTATCACTCATCCGATCTCGCTGCCCTTCGGCTTTTTCCCAGCTTTATTGCTAGCCTGTCACTAAGCACTCACACTAAACTACACTGTTCTATCCCTATACCGGCTCCCCCGGAGCCCCCCGCAACTCAATAAAGTTACTAACCCCTAAACCGCCGCTCCTAGACCCTGCCGCAACTCTTATAAATGTATTAACCCCTAAACCGCCATTCCTAGACCCTGCCGCAACTCTTATAAATGTATTAACCCCTAAACCGCCGCTCCCGGAGCCCACCGCCACCTACATTATACCTAGTAACCCCTATCCTGCCCCCCTACACCGTCGGCCTCTATTATAAAATTATTAACCCCTATCCTGCTGATCCCGCACCTCTCCGCAACTAAATAAATAGTTTAACCCCTAAACCGCCGCTCCATGAACCCGCCGCAACCTATATTAAACCTATTAACCCCTATCCTGCCCCCCCTACACCGTCGCCACCTATAATAAATTTAATAACCCCTAATCTGCCCCCCCTACACCGTCGCCACCTATAATAAATTTATTAACCCCTAATCTGCCCCCCACTACACCGCCGCCACTGTAATAAAATTATTAACCCCTAAACCTAAGTCTAACCCTAACCCTAACGCCCCCCTAACTTAAATATTAATTAAATAAATCTAAATAAATTAACTCTTATTAACTAAATGAATCCTATTTAAAACTAAATACTTACCTTTAAAATAAACCCTAATATAGCTACAAGAGAGATCAAGATTTCTAGAAAAGGGATACCCAAGAGACCTAATTGAAGAAGGCTATAGAAAAGCAAGGATCAAAGATAGAGAGGAATTTTTCAAAAAGAAACATGAAGGCATTAATGAAAATAGTGGTAATGAATCCAAAAATATACAGTCCAAATCTAATAATTTAAGATTTATCACCAAATTTAATAGTAACCACCACAAAATTAAACACATTTTGTGCAAACACTGGTATATTTTAAGAAATGATTGCATTCTTAAAAATATTTTAGAAGAGTTCCCCATCTGCACTTTCAAGAGAGCTCCTACTTTAAAAAATAAATTAGCACCGAGCAAGGTGGTAATGAAGAAATATACTAAAGGGAGCAACATAAGAACCATCAAAAATAGTTGGCCAATGGGTAAAAGGGGTTTTTATAGATGCAATCGACCAAATTGTGGTCTTTGTAAGTACACTTCAGGGAATAGGACAAAATTTCAATCTGCTTCCACTAAGGAAGAATTTGAAATAAATTCTAGATTCACTTGTGATTCAAGTTATGTGGTATATCTCCTTGAGTGTCAATGTGGAATTCAGTATATTGGTAGGTCCTCAAGACCCCTAAAGAAGAGATGGGGGGAACACAATAGAAATATAAAAAATGGGGTGGCCAATCATAGTGTCCCAAGACACAGCAAAAACTGTCATGATGGACAAACTGATTTATTTAACATTTTTCCTTTAGAACAGATTGCTCCCAAATGGGGTAGGAATAGGTTAACCCATCTAAGGCAGAGAGAGACATTTTGGATTTGGAAGCTCAAGACTCTCCAACCCTATGGCTTAAACGAAAATATAGACATGGCTGCTTTCAATTAAGATATAGGACCTATATATCAACAGCTGTAGTACAGGTCAATAGCAACAACAGTCATGTTATAACTTATTTGATATATACCATTTGAATTATGATCATATTCTAGATTATTATACATTTTAGGTTAAGTTATATATTATTATTATTATTTTTTATATATACAATTTTCATCAATATTAATGTCAATTTTTAACATTATTATCAAATATCAACACCTATCATCAGTCTAGTCACAAGTATGTGTATATCTGTCCGAACACAGCGGCTTTAAAATCAGATAATGCATGTAGAGGTTTAGAAATGAGCCACGACATAAACATTTGCATTGTGATATTGTTTCTATATATTTTTATTATATATTTTTTATTATTTGTAAATGCTTGATCAACTAACTTTAGTAAATTGGTGCCAAAGTAGGCAATATTATAAACATTGGGGAGACATTAGAATAACAATGTACCACTCTGGTATTATAATACTTACGATATGTTTATCTGTCAGTTTAAAACTGACACGAGTGCCGATGACAAACATTACACATCTGATAGTGGGCACCGTCATTGGCCAAGCCCCTAAGAGAGAACCAATTACATTAGAGAGGAACTTAACTAAGGCACTGATTGGCTAATGTTTCTTTAGTTGCTCACGCATGCGCCCTGGGTCGGGATAGACGCCGATATTGGGCTATAAAACTTTGCTACTTTGTATCTGGAATTACACCTGAGGAAGCGGTCTGAGTAACCGGGAAACGCGTAGTTTAACATTGTTTTTAATAAATTTCTATTTTTAACTAACCAGTACAAGTAGCACGGCAATTTTTAGCAACTTTGCACATCCAACATTGGTAGCCATACTTGCACTCATCTGAATATTGAGCTGCAGGGAGATCCAAGTGTGCTGCATTGGAGCCCGTTTGTGACCTGAACAAGTGAACCTAGGGGATATCGATGCTATCAGTGAGCTGGACAGCTGACAAGTGTCCAGGAGGCTTTTGTGGCACTTCTCAAGTGCCCTACATCTTGTGAGTATATTACATTTGTTGCGCTACATCAAATGATCACACTGATACACACTATTGTGGCACTTTTGTGTTTTTTGTCTTGAACAGCAAAGTATAGAAGCAGTTCTGATACATTTCAGCTAGCTGGATGGCTGCTAACAGTTCAGAAGGCATTTGTGGCACTTCTCAAGTGCTGGAAATTTTGTAAGTAGTTTTTATTTGGGGGCAAGGCCTACTGAATTCAAAACGATACACACCATTTGGCGCCTCTTCTCTCTCTTCTCTCCCTTAGTGTCCGCCTGCTCAATTAGCATCTGAGTATGTACTGCCCCAAGCAGCCGCTGAAATGGTGGGGTCCTCTCACCCACCCACTCCCTGAGAATGGCCTGTTTAGCTAACATGAGGACTGTAGTTATGAAGGTGTCACATTTATATGTCAGGTCTCTAGGCGGCAAAAAAATCACATGCTGCGCCGAGAGGGATACATTTTGTTTAGTTCATTTGCCCAGCCAAAACGAAATCGTCTGCCAAAATTTCTGCACTTTTGGGCACCCCCACATTAAATGAATCCAATCAGGAGAATCACAGCTGCATTTACTACATGAATTACATGCCCCCTGAACCCACTTAGTGCGCATGCCAGGGGTAATATAAGCTTGGTGCAGGAACTTCAAGTGCGATTCTCTCAGTTTTGCAGAAATAGTACCTTGAATTGCCCTCTCGAAGCTCATAGTGATCAGCGTAGTGTCCACCTCTAATTCCCCAAAATGTGACCATTTTGATACGATCCCACGCAAGGTGGAGTCCTCAAAATGGCGAAGCAGCAAATTGTATGTGTGTGAGAGTCTGTAAGGTCCCATCTTTGCCAAGGCACAAAGTTTATCTATATTGGAAGGTTCCTTAGACAACAGTCCCCCCGAAATTAGCATAGAGATGTAATGTCTGCATTGGAAGTACGCAAACCTGTGAGTGCTCGGGAGGTTGTAACTCATTCGCAAGTCTTGAAAGGGTATTATGTCAAAAGTCAGGGGATGCAGGAGTTGATTAAGTCTTGTGAGTCGTAATTGTTGCCATGTCTGAAATGCCTGTGTAGTGTACCCAGGAAGGAAGTTGAGGTTACCCTGGATAGGAAGATATTTACTAGTAGATTTCTGTAGTCCCCAGAGTCTACAAATCTTGGCCCAGGCTCTCAAGGGATCCCTAAATAAGACATGGTTTTGGACAAACGTGGGTAGCGATTTAAGATCCGCATGAGGCAAGAAAGCCAAGTGCAGTGGTTTAATGAAGTTGGACTCTAAATCGGGGACGGTGTAGCAGTCATTCCCCACCAGCCAATCCAGTACAAATCTGGAAAGGGCCGCCCAATTATACCACATGATATTAGGAAGACGGAGCACACCCCGTCCTACTGGCATTGACAAAGGAGTCTTACCTATCCTGTGTTTCTTACCCTGCCAAATAAAATTGCCAATGGAAGTTTGCAAGGAGGTAACGTCTTGTTAGGTGAGAAGGAGGGGTAGCATTTGCAAGGGATAAAGAAGTTTAGGCAAAGCGCCCATCTTGAAAAGATGCACCCTTCCCAAAAGAGAAAGGGGGAGCTTCATCCAACCCATCAACATCCGTTTAATATCACTTACAATCCCACTGAGATTAAGAGAGTACAATTTATAGGGTCAACATGTACACGAATGCCCAAATATTTAAAGCAGCCTTCAGTGATTTTGAGACCAGTATCCGCTAGGTTTGTGTTACGAGAATTTTGTAACCATGTGACTTCCGATTTGTCGATATTAATCTTGTACCCTGAAAACCAAACCTGCCAAAATTCTCAATAATATCCAAAAGAGGATGTAAGTTGGTACAAGGGTCGTCGGCATACAAAGACAAATGCTGCCGTTGACCATGTATATCTAGGCCTGCACAGTGTTGTCTGATATAGGATGCTAGGGGCTCAATAGCCAGATCAATCATCACCTGGTGAGTTGTCCTCGACATCAGCAAGTGAGGTATTTGCTTGTGTTTCTGTGAGGATTTTGTGTCTTTTTTCCTGATTTTTTGATCTTTGACTCATGGTGCTGCTTGTAGTCGAAGGTAGCCTGTGAAAATACTCGTCCACTTTCATAGAACAAATTATAAAAAAGGACTGAGATTGCTGGAATGTTGTACATATACCACTAGGTGGCACTGTTATGCTGTGTGATGCAGCAGCCCCACAGGTTGTGAGAGAAAAAGATGAGAAAAAAATAAACAATGATGCTGCATTCACCACATAAGTGCCCCTCCTGCCCAACAGGTTTCACTCCCCTCCTGTCCCACACTAGAAATGTTAGTCTCAAATGCAGCAATAAAAGTTCACTATGGTAGTTATGAAACTGTAAAGTGCATCTCTTGTCTGACAAATTATCCACTCAGAAATCGTAGGCCTCAGGTACAGTCATAAGAGCAGAAGAGAGAGAATTTTATTTTAGCTATACCAGCTACGCAGTTAAAAGTGATTTTTTTTTCCCCCACTCAGGAACTATGGACCATAAATATAGTCCTGAATTTTTTAGCTATACCAGCTATGCAATGAAGTGAGTTGTTCTGTTTATCAAGTTGCGATATGTTCAGAAGTTGCTGGTTTTATTCACAGCACCAGCGCTGCAGCTCCTTGTCCCAATCACCCTCTAATAACCACAAGCGTGGCCTGGAACAGTCTCTAGGGTAATAATGTTCACTGCTGCGACAGCACGGTGGAGATCCCAGGCCCCCAAGTGTTTGCAAACGTGTGCCCTGATATAATTCTTCTAAAGTGAAGCAGGCTGGTTTGTTTAAGTGCAATCTGTTACCGTCGGCATTGCTCTTAAGGCTACTCAGTGTGTTAATCAGTTAGCTTGTAGTGTCCCTTTAGGGTATTTGTTACCTGAGTGCCGCTTGTTGTTGTCCCCTCTACAGCCGCCGTTAGAGCGGATGGTACCGGCGAACCGGTAACATGCAGCGTTGCTATCGTACACCCAAGCCTGTGTGTTTTCACAACTCCGTCTGGGCTAAGACGGTTATGGAGATGGGGAGAAATCCTCCAAGATGGCGCCCGCGAGGTCTGTTAAATGCTCAGCGTCGCGCAGTCACAAATGCCTTCCGAGGCAAGGGCGATTTTCGTCCCTTCACGATCTTTTCCTGGCCAGTTGGGGTCCTGATTACAACTACCCAACAAGGCAGCAGTGTGGGGAAAGGCAGCTGGTAGCAGAAAACAAGATAGATTTAGAGTTGAATTGCGGAGGTCTTCTCCCTTGCTGCCAGCCGCTAGCTCCGCCCACCGGAAGTCAAACTTTAGCCTTATTTCTAACGTAGAAATAATGACACAACAACTTCTTGGTTATAAAAAATGCAGGCCATGTTTATTGAGGCAACACAAAGAACCCAATGAGCATCACAAATAACATGGACCAGGGGGGCGGCAATCAGGTACTAGCTAATGCGCAGTAACCCATGCTAACAAGATGGGCAGTACCAGGGATGCAGGAGATTAAGCAGATCATAGCTCAATACTAGAATGGCTTAGGGAGTTCTTGGCTTTGGATCGCACAGACAGGGGACCCCCCAGACGCGTGTCTGAGGACTTCACCCCTGTCCGGAAGTAGCCGTCACGCGAGCTCGATCACATCCTGTCCCCTGACACTGTCCGACCGCCACAAGATCGCACACATATTCAGGGCAACTGTCGCTGCCACCCACAACTCACACAAATAGGAGTAGGGACTGTCTCAAATCCTCAATAAACAGGTCCATGCCATGGTCAGACAAATGCACACCGTCACCTCGGTAGAGGCTCTGGTCTGCTGCCCTTATGTTCCGGTGCTCCACAACAAAGCCTCTAAGCTCGAACATTAACTTTCTCACATCCCTGTTCAGCTTTTTCCTGACCTGGAAAGCAGCCCTGTGGTTGGCCATATGCCGCCACGTCAATCTGGGGATAATGTTAGACCACTTGATTCTCACACCAGGCATCCAAGCTTTGAACGTGCGCAGATCAGACTGGATCACTGCACTCAAATCCCATCCGGGAATTGATCCAAGGTTGTTTCCCCCCAAGTGGAAGATCAAGACGTGGGGTTTCTCCCAGCGTCTCATGTTAGCCTGCAGTAATCCCTGCAAACCTGCCCAGCAAAGGCCGCTCCTCCCTAACCATCCAAGCACCACCCTAGAAGAAGAAAAGCCCAGCTGCTATCATCCAGGTTGTGTTGACGCCCAAATGGCTGCCCAGTGCACGAACGAGTGCCCCACTATCCAGACACGAAGTGGACCTCTGCTATACCCTGCAAAAGAAAAAAGTGTTAACTTCAATAAAAAGTGAAACAGCCCAACATAAACATTGTATTAAATTAGCATTGGGATAAAAGGGGCCTCACATATAACTTACACCTATTGGCTTTCCACCTCCCCATTGCTTTTATACGGTCAGCTGACAAACCTAAAGCTGCCGCTGTTGTAGCAGCCCCATCTCTAAATAAATGAGGGGCTATTGTATTTGGATTCAGCAGCCCATCCTCGGACCCTATGGAATTGAAATCTCGTGAGAGGGGTACTGTCTTGGTGAAATAGAAATCTGTGAAAACCCACTGAACGCACGTCTGAGAAGGCCTTCAGCAAAGCATCACATGCTCGCACAATACCCCTCCAACTTTTGCATTTTTTGACTGTGGTACTAATTCTCCCACTCTAAGGGCCCCATGAAATGCCATAGCAAATGCTGCGGAAAAGAGCTGCACCTCCTAAACAGAGGAGCAGACCTCAGGCAGAACCTGGAGTAAAAGGAGTAACCTATCAGCGGTTATGGGTTTACGTATGTCCTTTCGTCGTACCTCCAACCTCCCTAAGCCCCGAAGAATTTGGCAAACCAAAAACATCTTGGAAGAGTCTGTCAGGGTAAACAACTTACAGAAACAGCATACCGCCACTAACCTCGCTGTTACCACCCTCTTTTTTACCTCTGAGCTCCGCTAACTATTGCAACAACCAATCTTGCTCACCTGCGCAGGATGAAAATCCCTGAACCTCACAGAATAAAATCCATTCTTACCAATACCTCATGTATGATTTCCAAGTGGAAGGTGCCAGGGAAGCCTTCAGCAGTGGTATCAGTGATTGCCATCCAGGGCCACCTGCCAAAGGAAAGGAGGACAGGGAACACCATGAGTCGCAGCGTTAGGCGCAACCCTCCTAAAAATATCCCATTGAAAATGGGAAAGCGCATCAGCTATGATATTAGAAACCCTAGGGACAGGCTGCTCCTGAAAGTCAATGTTCCACTTAAGACATCCCAAGACCAAAATCCAAATATATAGTACCACAGCTGGGGACAATGAAGAGAGTCTATTTATGGCGAAGACCACACTAATTTTGTCTGTCCAAAAAACAACTGAACTGTCCCTCAGTTCGTTACCAAATATCTCCAATGCAAACAATATGGGGAAGCAAGAGGCAAAGGTTCCTGGTAATCCCTCTGTCCATTTAACAGGCCATGGCTCTGCACTCCACTTACTGTTTAGGTAAGCTCCATAGCCAAAGGATCTTGCAGCATCAGTAAACAAATGGATGTAATGTGTGAACGTCTGAGGTTTGCGCCAAATGCAAACCCCATTGAAATCCCTCAGAAACTGATCCCAAATCTTGAGATCATCCCTCATGTTTTTGTTAACCGCGATCCTTGCCTTCGGGGAAGTCATCCCCGGGAACAAGCGCTCCATTCTTTTTAGAAAAATTCTCCCCATAGGGATAACTTGCCCCACAAAGTTGTCCAGGTCCAAAAGGGATTGCAACTCTTTCAGCGTGCAGAAGGCAGAAGAAGCAATTCTTCTAACCTCTGCCAGCATCTTCTGAATTTTTTCCTCCGGGAGTCTACAGTCCTCCGCTACAAAGTCAATTTCTATCCCTAAGAATGTAGGACACGTACATGGGCCTTCAGTTTTCTCTTCTGCCAGGGGGACACCAAATTTATTCATCAGAATCCTCATTTTGTTTAGGAGCAGCTCACATTCCCTGAAACCATGTCTTCCTACCAATAAAAAGTAATCTAAATAATAAGCAATTCGGTCTTCCCCCACCACCTTGGCCACAGCTCAATGCAAGATGGTGCTAAAGGCCTCAAAGTAAGCACAGGAGATCGAACACCCCATTGGGAGACAACGATCAACATAGTAGGATCCATTGAAAAAAACAACCTATTAAGTAAAAAGAAGTTGGGTAAATTGGCAGTAATTGGAAAGCTAACTCCACATCTAACTTCGCCAGCAGGGCATGTTGTCCTGCCCTCCGCACTACCATCCGCACTACCATTAGTGCATCATTGAAGGACTGATAGTGCACCGTGCTCAGCTCAGCCGGGATGGCATGATTCACTGACTTACCCTTGGGAAATGAAAGGTGTTGAATAATCCTAAATTTTCCTGGAGCCTTTTTCGGCACAACTCCTAATGGGGAAATAACCAATCCTGGTATTGGCTTTTTCCTGAAAGGGCCTGCCATACAACCCAGCAAAACTTCTTTACCAAACTTCTCCTTCAGTACATCTGGGAACTGGTATGCAGATTTCAAATTCCTGTGTGTTGTGGAGCCTGTAACCTTACCCTGAACAGGAATGAAAAAGCCCTCCTGAAGGCCATCCCTCAGTAAGGCCACCGCACCCTTATCAGGGTACAAAGCGAGCCATGGCCAAATTGCGGCCACCTTCAGTGGGCTGGCCGCCCTTACCAACAGCAGCGCCTCTTCGTCCTGCCCTCTCCTGTTTTTTTTTTATATTTTTAAAGCAATCTGCGGCTGGGTGAGGCCCTTCCCAGTTGCTGAATGTGTGCTGAAAGGAACACGAAGTTCCCAGTGTGCAATACTAGTCCTGGAATTTCCAGCAGACCCCAGTTGGATGCCTCTGAAATTTGTTGGTGGAAAGTACCTGTGGTGTACCTGTTGGAGGAGTGGAAGTCCCAGGGACCCTTTCTGGACCAAGCCGGCCCAGAGCTGCGTCAAGGGTTAACTACCATTTTCCTACGAAAGGCCTCATCATAATCACGCCAGGCTCCTTTGCGATAGTTCTCCTCAATAATCTCCATGTTTTCCATATATTTTAATATGGCCAAATTCTGATCAGGTCTCCAAATAGCAAGAAGAGTAGACCCTGAAACATCTTCTCCACTTTCGGAATGTATCCATGCGCTGGATTTTCTTAGGCCCAGTCCCATCCTCGGCTCTCTCCTTTTGCCTATAGGCTTCCATAGAGAGTTTGAAGATGTCAACATACTTCCCGTCCTGAATCCGCTTTACCATCTTAGTTTTAAGATGCTCATGCAGATCATATGAGGACCAGGAGTGTGTGTCACCGTGAAGTGCCACCTTGCGGGTTGGCAGGCCCACATATGTCAGTGAGTCTAATTCGGGGTTAGGATGCCATAGCCGACATATCAGAGGTAACAGGCTCTAATGACCGTTGTAACCCTCTCCTAGCAGCCTCTTTATCCTCTGTCAACCAACTAAGCATCCTGTACATACGTTATGCCCTTTGCCATCTAAACTCAAAGCCTTATAATTTTTAGAACCAGAGTCATCCAAAGATGATGTGAAACCCCACTGAAACTGAGGACTCACCAGTCTGTGTCCCCATCCTGGAGGGTAAAACCACCACACCCGATGTCGATGGACGTTCTTCCTCTGAAAAATCCTCAATTTTATCACTAAAGTGCACTGTCCTAGGGGCCTAGAGTGAAGGCTTCCTGCAATTTCTAGTTGACACCATTTCAATATCTAGACTATAGAGATGGGTGACCTCGCCTAACGTCCTCAACTCCTCCCATACGGCCATCATCCATACTGAAAGTCATGCCTGTGGAATCTGAGTCCACATTATCTGTCACATTCACATTTGGCTTATGAGGTGCCTTCGCACCTTTTTTGAGCCCTGTAGCGGCGTTTGCCGCCAATCGCGCACTTGGGCTTTTATTGGCCCCTTTTGCCTGGTTCCTGAACCCATTCCGGTCCCCCTGCACCACAATAGGTCTGCTGCCCCCCTTTTTATCAGCACTAAACCTCTCTGCCTGGGATAGCTGCATGCCTACTGCCCCTTGAGGCCTACCCCCCTGAGCTAAAGTTCCCCCACGTGGCACTCCTTTCTTAGCTACGGAACCGCATGAGGCACTCGATGCGTTCCTCTTCATGGCCGGTCATCAAATGGCGATTCTGGAAGTAACATCACCGGAAGTACCGCCGTGGAGGATCCGAGACCGTAAGTCGCTGTGGAGAAGGCTGAAGCCACCGGAGGAGCACATGGACCACCGACAGATGGACCCTGGACCACGGAGGACCCGTCCAGAGCCCCGGACATTGCCGCCACCAGCATCTGGAAGAGGGACACCGCCGCCAAGATGGAGTCACTTGACAAAGCCAATAAAGGCCCAGGTCAGGCCCTGGCACTCCCACTATACCCACCACCATACGAACTGAATGATATGGGCCAAGGGGGGAATGGGAAAATTACGGGTGGGACCAGCGACCACATCGCCTATACCTTGTGGGTAGCATAGGGTTTAAAAATTCGGACGCCGCATCTGAGGGGCCTAAATCCTCTTGAGCCCCCACCACCTGACGGATCAACGACCTTTTAACCATACCCACCATGGGAAGGGACATGGGGGGGATTAAGTAATGGAGTATGACCCACTGCATCAGGTGAAGGTGCTATCCATTCCTCTGCTTCTGCATCACTTTCCTCCACAACTTCTCTTTCTGCAGATTCCTCCGGGGCCTCCATGAATCATTTTGGAGGTACTTTTACTCTCTTTGAATGCTTCATGTGAAAACTTCAAAGAAACAAGCAGAAAGAGGATTTGGACTTCCTGTACACAGTCTTAAAAAGATAAGCCAAACCCCTCCTTTCTAACTGCAACATTTGTTTCACACACACACAAGAACACTCCCACTCCTCCATCCTGGCCTTAACCCTTATGTGCATTCCAGGCAATTTGCCTTACATTTCATCAATTAAACATTCAGATAGGGTATGACATTTTAAACAACTTTCCAGTTTACTTCGATTATCAACTTTGCTTAGTTCTCCTGGTATCCTTTGTTAAAGAGTAATCCTAGATGAGCTCAGAAGCATGCACATGTCCTTAGCCATCAGGTAAGTGTTTGCAAAAATGCTTTAAAAAATGTTACACATAGTTGCAAACCCTGCTGTCACAGAGTGCCAGCAGCACTATATTGCAGCAGCGTTTGCAACTATGTATAACATTGCTATAAACATCATTGCAAACACTCACAGCTGCCAGATGACTAAAAACACGTGCATGCTCCTAAGCTCACCTAAAGTTACTCTTTAACATAGGATATCAAGATAACTAAGCAAAACTGATATTGTAAATGCAGCAGCATTTGGTTCGGATGAATATCGGATTTAGATTTGTTACCGTTATTTCCGATGGGAACAGATAATATACACCTAGATTATGAGTTTTGCGTTACGGTGCGGTCTGGCTTTTAACGGTGAAAAATTTTACGCATATTACGAGTTGTGTCGGTATAGCTATACCGCAAGCATTTTAGCCTGTAACGCAACGTCCATTCCGCACTCAAAAAAATTATGGCCTAGATTTAGAGTTTTGTCGGTAAAGACTCACGTAGCTAACGCTGCTTTTTTTTCCAGCGTACCCTTAAGACAACGCTCTTATTTAGAGTTAAGGATCAAATAAGGTGCATCAAAAACACCCCAAAGTAATCAACTCTTTTACCTGTAAAATAAAATACAATACCCCCCCAACATTACAACCCACCACCCACATACCCCTACCCTAACCCACCCAACCCCCCCCCCTGATTGGAATAGCCAATAGAATGCGAGTTCAATACGATTGGCTGATTGGATCAGCCAATCAGATTTTTCCTACCTTAATTCTGATTGGCTGATAGAATCCTATAAGCCAATCGGAATTGAAGGGACACCATCTTGGATGACGTCCCTTAAAGGAACCTTCATTCGTCGGGAAGTCGTCGGTTGAAGAGGATGGCTCTGCGTTGTTTCTTTTGAAGATGGCTCCGCTCCGCTCCGGATGGATGAAGATTGAAGACGCCGCCTGGATGAAGACTTCTACCAGATGAAGGACCTTCTCTGCGCACCTTGAAAGTAGAATTCAGCTTGGCTGGGTGAAGACGACTCAAGGTAGGATGATGTTCAGGGGGTTAGCGATAGGTTTTTTTAAGGGGGGTTTGGGTGGGTTAGAGTAGGGGTATGTGGGTGGTGGGTTGTAATGTTGGGGGGGGTATTGTATTTTTTTTTTACAGGTAAAAGAGCTGATTACTTTGGGGCAATGCCCCGCAAAAAGCCCTTTTAAGGGCTGGTAAAAGAGCTGATTACTTTGTAATTTAGAATAGGGTAGGGCCTTTTTTTATTTTGGGGGATTTTTTATTTTATTAGGGGGCTTAGATTAGGTGTAATTAGTTTAAACTTCTTGTAATTTTTTTTTATTTTTTGTAATTTAGTGTTTGTTTTTATTTGTATTATAGAATAGTTTAGTTAATTGTATTTTAGTTTAGCTAATTGTAGTTAATTTATTTAATTAATTTAATGATAGTGTAGTGTTAGGTGTATTTGTAACTTAGGTTAGGATTTATTTTACAGGTAATTTTGTAATTATTTTAACTAGGTCGCTATTAAATAGTTATTAACTATTTAATAGCTATTGTACCAAGTTAAAAAAAATACAAAGTTGCCTGTAAAATAAATATAAATCCTAAAATAGCTACAATGTAACTATTAGTTATATTGTAGCTATATTAGGGTTTATTTGATAGGTAAGTATTTAGTTTTAAATAGGAATAATTTATTTAATTATAGGAATATTATTTTGTTTAATTAAAATTATATATAAGTTAGGGGGGTGTTTGGGTTAGGGTTAGA
Organism: Bombina bombina; assembly: GCF_027579735.1. NCBI lineage: Eukaryota > Metazoa > Chordata > Amphibia > Anura > Bombinatoridae > Bombina > Bombina bombina. The sequence goes on from NC_069504.1 coordinate 25,278,340, forward strand.
GTTAGGTTTAGGGGTTAATAATTTTAGTATAGTAGCGGTGACGTTGCGGGCGGGAGATTAGGGGTTAATAATTGTAGGTAGGTGGCGCCGATGTTAGGGAGGGCAGATTAGGGGTTTATATAATTTATTATAGTCTTTGCGTGGCGGGAGTGCGGCAGTTTAGGAGTTAATACATTTATTATAGTGGTGGCGAGGTCCAGTCGGCAGATTAGGGGTTAATAAGTGTAGGTAAGGTAGCGGCGACTTTGGGGGGGCAGATTAGGGGATAATAAATATAATATAGGTGTCGGCGATGTTAGGGGCAGCAGATTAGGGGTTCATAGGGATAATGTAGGTGGCGGCGGTGTCCGGTCGGCAGATTAGGGGTTAAACATTTTTATTATAGGGTTGGCGATGTGGGGGGGGGGGCTTAGTTTAGGGGTACATAGGTAGTTTATATGTGTTAGTGTACTTTATAGCACAGTAGTTAGGAGCTTTATATTCTGGCGTTAGCCCATAAAGCTCTTAACTACTGACTTTTTTTGGCGGTAGGAGTTTTGTCAGTAGGGGGTCTAGTGATGTTGCGAATAGTTCGCCAGCGAATAGTTCCCGGCAAACATAGCATGTTCGCGTTCGCCGCGGCAGGCGAACATATGCGATGTTCGATCCGCCCCCTATTCGTCATCATTGAGTAATACTTTGACCCTGTACCTCACAGTCAGAAGACACATTCCAGCCAATCAGCAGCAGACACTCCCTCCCAGACCCTCCTACCTCCTGGACAGCATCCATTTTAGATTCATTTGGAAGCTGCATTCTTAGTGAGAGGAGGGACAGTGTAGCTGCTGCTGATTTAATAGGAAAATTGATAGCAAGGCTAGTGTATTCAGTGTCCACTACAGTCCTGAAGGACTCATCTGATCTCTGCTGTAAGGACAGCACCCCAAAAAGCCCTTTTTAGGGCTAGAACATCAGTCTGTTTTTTTTTTTTTCCCTGTGTAATCTAATTGCAGTTGCCTGCCCGACAAGCCACTTGCCCAGTGCCACCACTCATATCTGGTGTAACAGTAGTGTAAATTATATTAAAAAAACTTTTTTGACAGTGAAACATCAGTCTGCTAGTGTAATCTAATTGCAGTTGCCTGCCTGCCAGCGTGAGTGCCAGGCTCACAACGTATACTGTGCCCACTTGCCCAGTGCCCCCACTCATATCTGGTGTAACAGTAGTGTAAATTTAAAAAAAAAAAAACTTTTTTGACTGTGAAACATCAGTCTGCTAGTGTAATCTAATTGCAGTTGCCTGCCTGCCAGCATGTGTGGCAGGCCCACTTGCCCAATGCCACCACTCATATCTGGTGTAACAGTAGTGTAAATTTAAAAAAAAAAAACTTTTTTGACTGTGAAACATCAGTCTGCTAGTGTAATCTAATTGCAGTTGCCTGCCTGCCAGTGTGTGTGCCAGGCCCACTTGCCCAGTGCCACCACTCATATCTGGTGTAACAGTAGTGTAAATTTAAAAAAAAAACTTTTTTGACTGTGAAACATCAGTCTGCTAGTGTAATCTAATTGCAGTTGCCTGCCTGCCTGCCAGCGTGTGTGCCAGGCCCACTTGCCCAGTGCCACCACTCACTCATATCTGGTGTAACAGTAGTGTAAATTAAAAAAAAAAAAAATTTGACTGTGAAACATCAGTCTGCTAGTGTAATCTAATTGTAGTTGCCTGCCTGCCAGCGTGTGTGCCAGGCTCACAGCGTATACTGTGCCCACTTGCCCAGTGCCACCACTCATATCTGGTGTAACAGTAGTGTAAATTTTAAAAAAAAAACTTTTTTGACTGTGAAACATCAGTCTGCTTGAGTAATCTAATTGCAGTTGCCTGCCTGCCAGCATGAGTGCCAGGCCCACTTGCCCAGTGCCACCACTCATATCTGCTGTAACAGTAGCGTAAATTTAAAAAAAAAACTTTTTTGACTGTGAAACATCAGTCTACTTGTGTAATCTAATTGCAGTTGCCTGCCTGCCAGCGTGGGTGCCAGGCTCACAGCGTATACTGTGCCCACTTGCCCAGTGCCACCACTCATAACTTGTTTAATAGTAGTGTAAGTGTACATTTAAAAAAAAAAAACCTTTTTGGACTGTGAAACATCAGTCTTCTTTTTTGTGTCAGGCTCACAGCGTATACTGTGCCCACTTGCCCAGTACCACCACTCATATCTTGTTTACTAGTAGTGTAAGTGTACATTTAAAAAAAAAAAAAAACTTTTTGGACTGTGAAACATTAGTCTGCTTTTTTGTGTCAGGCTCACAGCGTATACTGTGCCCACTTGCCCAGTGCCACCACTCATATCTTGTTTAATAGTAGTGTACGTGTACATTTAAAAAAATAATAATTTTTAGACTGTGAAACATCAGTCTGCTTTTTTATGTCAGGCTCACAGCGTATACTGTGCCCACTTGCCCAGTGCCAACACTCATATCTTGTTTAATAGAAGTGTAAGTGTACATTTAAAAAAATAAAAACTTTTTGGACTGTGAAACATCAGTCTGCTTTTTTGTGTCAGGCTCACAGCGTATACTGTGCCCACTTGCCCAGTGCCACCACTCATATCTTGTTTAATAGTATTGTAAGTGTACATTTAAAAAAAAAAAAACTTTTTAGACTGTGAAACATCAGTCTGCTTTTTTGTGTCAGGCTCACAGCGTATACTGTGCCCACTTGCCCAGTACCACCACTCATATCTTGTTTACTAGTAGTGTAAGTGTACATTTAAAAAAAAAAAAAACTTTTTGGACTGTGAAACATTAGTCTGCTTTTTTGTGTCAGGCTCACAGCGTATACTGTGCCCACTTGCCCAGTGCCACCACTCATATCTTGTTTAATAGTAGTGTACGTGTACATTTAAAAAAAGCATAATTTTTAGACTGTGAAACATCAGTCGGCTTTTTTTGTCAGGCTCACAGCGTATACTGTGCCCACTTGCCCAGTGCCAACACTCATATCTTGTTTAATAGAAGTGTAAGTGTACATTTAAAAAAATAAAAACTTTTTGGACTGTGAAACATCAGTCTGCTTTTTTGTGACAGGCTCACAGCGTATACTGTGCCCACTTGCCCAGTGCCACCACTCATATCTTGTTTAATAGTAGTGTAAGTGTACATTTAAAAAAAAAAAAAAAATTTGGACTGTGAAACATCAGTCTGCTTTTTTGTGTCAGGCTCACAGCGTATACTGTGCCCACTTGCCCAGTGCCACCACTCATATCTTGTTTAATAGTAGTGTAAGTGTACATTTAAAAAAAAAAAAAACATTTTGGACTGTGAAACATCAGTCTGCTTTTTTGTGTCAGGCTCACAGCGTATACTGTGCCCACTTGCCCAGTGGCACCACTCATAATTTGTTTAATAGTAGTGTAAGTGTACATTTAAAAAAAAATGACAGGCAGAGTGCCGTCGTGGTCGTGGTGCTGTGATTCCATTTGGCCCTAGAATAATGCCCAGTGTTCAGAGGCCACATACCATGAACTCGAAAAGTTCTGAGGACATAGTTGACTTTTTAACACAGGACACCCAATCTTCTATAGCTTCCGCTCCGAACCTTGACGCACCATCCTCCTCCAGCTTATCTTCGGGCAGCACCTCTCAAGTTACCACTCGCCCGCCTGCCGCCACCACCAACACTAGCACCACAGCCGCTTCACTTGATCAGTCAGAGGAGTTATTTACACATCAGTTGGAAGAAATGAGTGATGCGCAACCATTATTGCCAGAGGATGTAGATAACAGGGATATGTCTCAGTCAGGCAGCATTACACACATGGACGTACGGTGTGATGATGATGATGTTGTACCCGCTGCGGGAGTTTGGTCTGTCACTGTGAAGCAGGCGTAACCCTTACACTACCTGATCGATACAACATCATACCTGATGTTTTAAAGCACGTTATTTCAAACAATTTAGGAATGTTAGGTGATTTATGCCCTTTATGGATTAAAACCAGACTCTGCATCAACTATGTAATTTTTCATGGGAGTTTTGCCATGCATCCCCCTCCGGCACGCCACAGTCCAGGTGTTAGTCCCCTTGAAACAACTTTCCCATCACTATTGTGGCCAGAAAGAGTCCCTGTGGGTTTTAAAATTCGCCTGCCCATTGAAGTCAATGGGGGTTCGCCCGGTTCGCCGGTTCGCAAACTTTTGCGGGAGTTCGCGTTCGCAGTTCTCAAACCCAAATTTTTAAGTTCGTGACATCACTACCGCTCACTTCTTCCAAGACTCCAAATACCAGCGTTAGGCAAATCCCATAGAAAAGATAGGATACGCAATTGACGTAAGGGGATCTGCGGTAGCCTGGAGTCGCGGTAAGGAAGTGAGCGGTAGACCCTTTCCTGCCTGACTCTAAATACCAGCGGGCGGTAAAAAGCAGCGTTAGGACCCCTTAACGCTGCTTTTGACGGCTAACGCCAAACTCTATATCTAGGCGTATATTTTTGTTTGGGATTTCCATAGATCAGGTATTATAGGTTGTGCGGTCTGGCTAAAAAGCTTGCGTTACAGCCTATACTGACACGAGCCATACCGTCAACTGAGAGCAGTAGTTATGGATTTTGTGAAACAAAAATGTTTCACAAAACTCATAACTAAAGTGTTACAAAGTACACTAACACCAATAAACTACCTATTAACCCCTAAACCGAGGCACTCCCGCATCGCAAACACTATTTAAAACATAATACCTAATCTGCCGCCCACCCACATTGTGACTATTAAATCAATTTATTAACCCCTAATCTGCCACCCACCCACATCGCCAACACTATTTAAATATATTAACCCCTAAACCACCACTCCCCAACATTACTGACACTAATAAAAGTTATTAACCTCTAATTCGCCTCTCCCCGACATCGCCGACACCTAAATAAACCTATTAACCCCTAAACTGCCGGGCCCCCACATCACCAACACTATAATAAAGTATTAACCCCTAAACCTCCAGTCCCCCACATCGTAACTACTAAACTATATCTATTAACCCCTAAACCACCGCCCCCCACATCGCAAAACACTAAATTAAACTATTAACCCCTAAACCTAACACCCCCCTAACTTTAAATTAAAATTACAATACTGTATAACTATATTAAAATAAATAAAATTGTTCCTGTGAAATAAAAATAAACCTAACATTAAACTATAAATTAACCTAACATAACTATTCTAATAAAATAAAAAAATACTACCAATTAAAAACCTAAAATTACAAAAAATAAAAAACGAAATTATCAAAAATAAAAACAATTACACCTAATTTAATAGCCCTATAAAAATAAAAACAATTACACCTAATCTAATAGCCCTATACAAATAAAAACAATTACACCTAATCTAATAGCCCTATAAAAATAAAAACAATTACACCTAATCTAATAGCCCTATACAAATAAAAACAATTACACCTAATCTAATAGCCCTATAAAAATAAAAACAATTACACCTAATCTAATAGCCCTATAAAATAAAAACAATTACACCTAATCTAATAGTCCTATACAAATAAAAACAATTACACCTAATCTAATAGTCCTATAAAAATAAAAACAATTACACCTAATCTAATAGCCCTATACAAATAAAAACAATTACACCTAATCTAATAGCCCTATACAAATAAAAACAATTACACTAATCTAATAGCCCTATACAAATAAAAACAATTACACTAATCTAATAGCCCTATACAAATAAAAACAATTACACTAATCTAATAGCCCTATACAAATAAAAACAATTACACTAATCTAATAGCCCTATACAAATAAAAACAATTACACCTAATCTAATAGCCCTATAAAAATAAAAACAATTACACCTAATCTAATAGCCCTATAAAAATAAAAGCAATTACACCTAATCTAATAGCCCTATAAAAATAAAAACAATTACACCTAATCTAATAGCCCTATAAAAATAAAAACAATTACACTAATCTAATAGCCCTATAAAAATAAAAACAATTACACCTAATCTAATAGTCCTATAAAAATAAAAAAGCCCCCCAAAATAAAAACACCCCCTAGCCTACAATAAACTACCAATAGCCCTTAAAAGGGCATTTTGTAGGGCATTGTCCTAAGTTAAACAGCTCTTTTACCTGTAAATAATGCAAAGTCCCCCCCAACAGTAAAACCCACCACCCAACCACCACCACATTCTAAACAAATACTCATGTAAAATGTGTATATACATCGGTTAAAAAAATATATACACATATAAACACATAAATACATATGTACATTTATATAGACATATACATCTTTAGACATATATACATATATACAGTATGGGGCCTATTTATCAAAGGTCTTGCGGACCTGATCCGACAGTGTGGATCAGGTCCGCAAGACCTCGCTGAATGCGGAGAGCAATACGCTCTCCGTATTCAGCATTGCACCAGCAATCCGCCCTCTACTGACTCGCAGCCAATCGGCCACCAGCAGGGAGGTGTCAATCAACCCGATCATATTCTAACCGCTGCTACATAACTGCCCTTATACATTTTTTGTACAATAATTTTTATTAGATGCTGTTGAGTCTAACTGTACTTTGTAATTTATTTTGCTGTGTTTGTGAAACTTTTTTGATTTGCAAAACAGTTAACCAGAGCTCTGGAGTTTGCTCTAACCTGACGCTTGATAACTTCAATTGAGTAAAAGCAATCGTGTTTACTTTCAACTTGCAATACACAATCCAACCCACCAGTAACCCCCATATGTAATACTATACACTTTCCTACACAATACGCTCTGCTGCATACACTCTTTACACAATCCAGCCCACCAGTAACCCCCCTATTAATACTAAACACCCTCCTACACAATACCCTCTGCTGTATACACTCTCTACACAATACAGCCCACCAGTAACCCCCTGTTAATACTAAACACCCTCCTACACAATACCCTCTGCTGTATACACTCTCTACACAATACAGCCCACCAGTAACCCCCTGTTAATACTAAACACCCTCCTACACAATACGCTCTGCTGTATACACTCTCTACACAATACAGCCCACCAGTAACCCCCTGTTAATCCTAAACACCCTCCTACACAATACGCTCTGCTGTATACACTCTCTACACAATCCAGCCCACCAGTAACCCCCATATTTAATACTAAACACCCTCCTACACAATACCCTCTGCTGTATACACTCTCTACACAATACAGCCCACCAGTAACCCCCTGTTAATACTAAACACCCTCCTACACAATACGCTCTGCTGTATACACTCTCTACACAATACAGCCCACCAGTAACCCCCTGTTAATCATAAACACCCTCCTACACAATACGCTCTGCTGTATACACTCTCTACACAATCCAACCCACCAGTAACCCCCATATTTAATACTAAACACCCTCCTACACAATACCCTCTGCTGTATACACTCTCTACACAATACAGCCCACCAGTAACCCCCTGTTAATACTAAACACCATCCTACACAATACGCTCTGCTATATACACTCTCTACACAATCCAACCCACCAGTAACCCCCATATTTACTACTAAACACCCTACTACACAATACCCTCTGCTGTATACACTCTCTACACAATACAGCCCACCAGTAACCCCCTGTTAATACTAAACACCCTCCTACACAATACGCTCTGCTGTATACACTCTCTACACAATCCAACCCACCAGTAACCCCCATATTTAATACTAAACACCCTCCTACACAATACGCTCTGCTGTATACACTCTCTACACAATCCAGCCCACCAGTAACCCACCTATTAATACTAAACACCCTCTTACACAATATCCTCTGCTGCATACACTCTCTACACAATCCAGCCCACCAGTAACCCCCTATTAATACTAAACACCCTCTTACACAATATCCTCTGCTGTATACACTCTCTACACAATCCAGCCCACCAGTAACCCCCCTATTAATACTAAACACCCTCTTACACAATATCCTCTGCTGTATACACTCTCTACACAATCCAGCCCACCAGTAACCCCCTATTAATACTAAACACCCTCCTACACAATACGCTCTGCTGTATACACTCTCTACACAATCCAGTCCACCAGTAACCCCCTATTAATACTAAACACCTGCCTACACAATGCCCTCTGCTGCATACACTCTCTACACAATCCAGCTCACCAGTAACCCCCCTATTAATACTAAACACTCTCCTACACAATACGCTCTGCTGCATACACTCTCTACACAATCCAGCTCACCAGCAACCCCCAATTAATACTAAACACTCTCCTACACACTGCCTTCTGCTGCATACACTCTCTACACAATCCAGCCCACCAGTAACCCCCTATTAATACTAAACACCCTCCTACACAATGCCCTCTACTGCATATACTCTCTACACAATCCAACCCACCAGTAACCCCCCTATTAATACTAAACACCCTCCTACACAATGCCCTCTACTGCATACACTCTCTACACAATCCAGCCCACCAGTAACCCCCCTATTAATACTAAACACCCTCCTACACATTGCCCTCTGCTGCATACACCCTCTACACAATCCAGCCCACCAATAACCCCCTATTAATACTAAACACCCTCCTACACAGTGCCCTCTGCTGCATACACTCTCTACACAATTTAGCCCACCAGTAACCTCCCTATTAATACTTAACACCCTCCTTCACAATGCCCACTGCTGTATACACTCTATACACAATCCAGCCCACCAGCAACCCCCTATTAATACTAAACACCCTCCTACACAGTGCCCTCTGCTGCATACACTCTCTACACAATCTAGCCCACCAGTAACCCCCCTATTAATACTAAACACCCTCCTTCACAATGCCCTCTGCTGTATACACTCTCTACACAATACAGCCCACCAGTAACCCCCTGTTAATACTAAACACCCTCTTACACACTACCCTCTGCTGCATACACTCGCTACACAATCTAGCCCACCAGTAACCCCCTATTAATACTAAACACCCTCCTACACACTGCCCTCTGCTGCATACACTCTCTACACAATCCAGCCCACCAGTAACCCCCCTATTAATACTAAACACCCTCCTACACACTGCCCTCTGCTGCATACACTCTCTACACAATCCAGCCCACCAGTAACCCCCCTAATAATACTAAACACCCTCCTACACACTGCCCTCTGCTGCATACACTCTCTACACAATCCAGCCCACCAGTAACCCCCCTAATAATACTAAACACCCTCCTACACACTGCCCTCTGCTGCATACACTCTCTACACAATCCAGCCCAGCAGTAACCCCCCTATTAATACTAAACACCCTCCTACACATTGCCCTCTAATGCATACACCCTCTACACAATCCAGCCCAGCAGTAACCCCCTATTAATAATAAACACCCTCCTACACAATTCCCTCTGCTGCAGATACCCTCTAAACAATAGAGCTCCACTGTGTAACACCTGTGCACACTAATGTGCACTAGTATCACAAGTTAACAGCAATGCAAAAGCGAGATCTTGCATTAGTATTGCTGGGAAGCATTGCGCTCACGAGAGTGCGCTTTCATAGGCTCCTATGGGAGCCTCGTTCTCATGCCATCAGAGACAGCATCAGAACCTGCAGCATGCAGAGGCTAGCAATGTAGGTTAGATAGCAATATTGTAAGATTATCTGGTGTTCACATCTCTTAAATGAACATTTATAAGTGAGGCACACTGAATTATACAAGAACTGAACAAGGATTGGACAAGGGATAAGGCAAGTTCTGTTTTTATACTCTGTCTATTTTGTAAAAAATGCACAATATCTTAATATCCCTTTTCGTCACCTTTTGTCTGTTTAACAAACTACTTTACTCAATTACTCCTTACCCCTCACCACATTCATTGCTCATTAGCCCATCTCTCTTAACCTCACCTTACTTTTGTATTCATGAACTTCACACATTCCTAAAGACTCTCTCTCCCCCTTACAATTCATCACAAAAACAGTCTCACTACTGCAAATCCGCATCTCATTTCATGTCACTCTCCCTCTTGCTCATACTAGCTGCTGACGACATCTCCCCTAATCCTGGTCCCCCACAACTTCCATGCCCTGCAAACCCATGTGTGCCCTTCAATAGACTTCAAAATCAAAACTCTGGTAACCTTATCATATTCCTCTTGCATCTAAAGCCACCACCCCCTTCACTTGTGCACTATGGAACTTTTGCTCTGTTTGCAACAAACTCACTTCTATCCATTACCTCTTTATCTCCCACTCTCTCAATTTTCTGGCTCTCACAGAAACCTGACTCTCTCCTTCAGACACTGCTTCCTCTGCTGCACTGTCACACAGGGGTGTCTCCACTTCAGCCACACTCCTAGGTCTGACAATAGACAAGGAGGTGGTGTTGGTATTTTACTTTCCTCTCGTTGTAGCATTCAACAAATACAGCCCTACTCTTCCCTCACATTTTCTTCATTCGAAACACACATGATTTGCTTATTCTCTCCCCTCTCTATATGTGTTGCAGTCGTATACCACCCCCCCCTGGCTTTGCAACTCTATTTCTAGATCACTTTGCTGCCTGGCTACCTTACTTCCTTTCCTCTGATACCCCTGCCCTCATTCTCGGTGACTTCAACCTCCCTGTTGATAATCCCTCTGCCTCCTCTGCAAAACAACTTCTGCAACTCACTTCCTCTCTCGGCCTGTCACAATGGATTGACTCTCCCACTCACAAAGATGGTCACTCCCTTTATCTGATTTTCAGTTATCGATGCACTATCTCAAACTTCACAAACTCACCTTTTCCTCTTTCTGACCACCACCTCCTCACTTGTACCATCACCTCCCTCCCTACAACTCTCCCTCCTTCTACCCCTCACACTAAACTTCACAGAAGAATCAAGTCATTAGATCAGCAACAGCTCGCTACCTCTCTTGAACCTCTTCTCTCTTCCATCCCCTCCTTTTCCTGTCCTGATGAATCCATCTGCCACTATAACTCCACCCTTACATTGGTCCTTGATAGCCTGGCCCCACCTACCATAGCTTGGAAAACATACACTCATCCTCAGCCCTGGCATACTCTTCTGACACGGTACCTACGCCGATGTTCCCGTACTGCTGAGCGACAGTGGAGTTCTGCTGACTTTCTTCACTATAAGTTCATCTTGAACTCCTACTATTCTGCCCTTAATCTATATAAGCAACATTTCTTCTCTACTCTTATCTCTACTCTTTCTTCAAACCCAAACTGTCTGTTCTCCACATTCAATACTCTTCTCTGCCCACCCCCATCTCCCACCACAACTTTTCTCTCAGCCCAAGATTTTGCAAGCTACTTAAACAACAAAATCGACTCCATCAGAAATGAAATCAGCTCTCAACATACTACTGGTCTCCCACCCCCTCAAAAGCCCACAATCATCCAAAACCCACATAGCCATAAATTTAGATCCTTTGCCCCTGTTACAGAGGATGAAGTTTCTGCCCTTATACTATCCTCTCACCTCACTACCTATCCCCTCGACCCCATCCCCTCACAACTACTCCCCTCCCTCTCTTAGCCCCCATACTCACACACATCTTCAACCTCTCCTTCAGCACTGGTATAGTTCCCACATCTCTTAAATATGCATTAGTCACACCTATCCTCAAAAAAACCTTCTCTCGATCCAACCTCCCCATCCAACTATCGCCCTATTTCCCTACTACCTCTTGCCTCAAAACTTCTTGAAAACTAGTATATGCTTGTCTATCCGATTTCCTTACATTAAACTCACTCCTTGACCCATTGCAATCCAGATTTCACCCCCTTCACTCAACAGAGACAGCAATTGTTAAGGTTACCAATGACCTACTTACAGCAAAATCAAAAGGCCACTTCTCTCTACTTATCCTTCTTGTTCTGTCTGCAGCTTTTAATACTGTCGACCACCCTCTTTTGATCCATACCCTCCAATCCTTCGGCATCTGTGACACAGCTCTCTCTTGGTTCTCTTCCTATCTGTCTAACCATACCTTTAGTGTAGCCTTCTCTGGGGTATCCTCTGCCCCGTTATGTTACCTCTTTCTGTTGGGGTACCGCAAGGCTCTGTCCTCGGCCCCCTTCTCTTCTCAATCTACATGTCCTCACTAGGTTCCTTAATAACTTCCCACTGGTTTCATTATCATTTGTATGCCGACGATACTCAAATCTACCTCTCTGCACCAGAACTATCTCCTTCCTTTCTAACCCTTGTCACTAAATGTTTTTCTCATATCTCATCTTGGATGTCCTCTCACTACCTCAAGCTAAATCTCTCCAAAACTGAGCTCCTTATTTTCCCCCCTTCTTCCAAAATCTCCACCCCCATGTCTCTATAACTCTCCTACTCTCCTCCTCTCTTGTTACCTCCTCACATTCCCGCCTACAAGATTTCTCAAGACTGGCTCCCATCTTATGGAACTCTCTTGCTCCACAAGAATCTCCCCTAGTTTTAAAAGCTTCAAGTGCTCCTTGAAGACTCTACTATTCAGGGACGCTTACAACCTACACTAACCTTACTATCTCCACTGCTATCCCCTAAAACCCCATAGCATGTAAGCCTATGAGCCCAGCTGTTTGTAGCTCACCTTCAAAAGAGTCGACTACAACAGTGCAACTCTCGGCAGGACCCTCTCTCCCCATTTGATCCCTGTAATCGTTTTTTATATACCACCCATGTTCATAGCGCTGCGGAACCTGTTGGCACTCTACAAATACCTGATAATAATAATAATAATTTTGCGCAGCAAATTTTTAAATATGTATGGGCCAGATTACAAGTTGAGCATCAGAACCTCGCACAGCGTAGGGGGTGAGTTGCACAGCAGTGGCAGCATATTTTTAAAATGTGATATCTTTTCTAAGGGTTTCTTTAAATGCAGCATCTTGTAAAATATCATGTGGAAGGCGCCATGAGGGCCTCACGCTGTGTCGTTCCGTTGAGCGGAGAGTTACTGAAACTGAGTCGTGGTCAGACCATGGGCATAGGGAGATGCTAGAGTGTTTGACTTGGTCAAGGGTTTCTGCTGAGCAAAAGATATAATCAAGTCTGGAGTACGTTTTGTGGGGGAATGAGAAGTGGGTATAGTCCCTGTCCCTAGTGTGGAGCGATCGCCAAATATCGTAATAGCAGAATTGGGTGATGATTTGTCTAAACTTTTGGGAGAGTTGAGCAGAAGGGGTAGCGTGTTTTGTGCGGGTGATTCTTTTCCTGTCAAATACCGGGTCCCAAGTCATGTTGAAGTCCCCCGCTAGCAAGACTCTACCTATTTTTATCCAGTCAACTGTGTGTAGGATTCGTTTGAGGTGTCTGGGTTGGTGTGAGTTAGGAAGATATACAGAGACTAAAGTATGGTCAGAGTGGTCGAGCTTACATGTTAGAATAAGAAATCTGGATTGCGGGTCTTTTAGGACTTGGATTGGTTCATAGGCTATTCTTTTGTGAATTAGGATTGCTGTGCCTCTGGCTTTCTTTGAAAAGGAGGTGTATTCAAGGACAGTATAATCTTTAGATATTGTGCAGGGAGGGTTGTCTGACGACCAATGTGTCTCCTGGAGGAAGGCTACATCGGGATTATGAAATTTAAGCGATCTCGCAAGCAGGCTACGCTTGTGTGGGGAGTTTAGGCCTCTTACATTGTGGGTTGGTATTTTAAAGGGGGGCATGGGGGAATATAGAGGTTAAATCTTGTCTTTTACTAAGAGTTAGTTTAGGTGGGGTGGGTGGGAGAGGGGAGTCGACAGCGGGTAAAGGAAGAGAGAGTTAGCGAAAATAGTTTGCTGTGATGGAGCCCTAGCGTGGGCTGCCTGTGGGGGGGAGAGAAGCAAACAGAAACAGGGGTCAGTAGGGTGGACCCCGCTCTGCAGTATACACTATAATCTAAATTACAACTTCAGGTGTGCAATACTTACATTGGTAAAACAACATTGAAATAGTAATCAAACACATAACCTAACTGTACAGGTTATTAGTAAACTTTTAAACATTAACTTAACCTCAATCTTGATCTGTAGGAGACAGATCAAACTGCCAGGTTTAATGGAGTCCAGGTAAGTTCCAGTATAGACCACCAGACACGTTTTTACGGTGGGTTAGTTTTGGGTTTCTTAGCTCTTTGTTCTTTAATAGACCATTCGGGAGCCGAAGCTCTCAGCTTTGGGTATGTAGGCTGTAATAGTGGAGGTTGTTCCGAGAGTAGGCCCCATGAGGCCAGGAGGGCCATACCTTGAGGTAAGGAGGTGATTGTGTGGCTCTGGTTATTTCTGGTGACCACTAGATTTGTAGGATGTCCCCACCTGTACTTGATATTAGCTTTCCTGAGTGCTAGGGTAATTTGTTGGAAAGTTTTACGGTACTGTAGTGTATGAGTCGAAAGGTCGGGCAGAAGCTGAATGTCCTTAAATTTTTCGGGCATGGGCGGTCTTTGGAAGGCTGCTTGCATAAGTTTGTCTTTATATATGTAACTGTGGAAGCAGACAATGACATCTCTTGGCTTGTCAGCGGGAGCAGATCGCGATCTTAAGGCTCTGTGGGCTCTTTCCATTGTATCAGTAAATCCTTCTGGAGTACCCACAAGTACTGCAAACAGCTCCTTTAAGAAAGATTGAAGATGAGTATTCTCTACAGTTTCTGGGATGCCCCGAAACTGGATGTTATTCCTGCGAGATCTGTCTTCTATGTCTGCCATTTTAAATTCAAGTTGAATCATCTGATCTGCAAGGGTTTCAGAATAGGTGAGCAGGTTTGTCTGATCTACCGCTAAATCATCCTGTTTCCGCTCAAGTGCTTCAACCCTCTCACCAATCTCTGAAATTTCCTTTTTCAATTCCGCAGAGGAATGTTGAATCTCCTGAGTGATAGAACGTGTCTGGGTGGCCAGCATGTGCTGTAAGGTGGCCTTAGTAATATAGTGATGCGATGGTGCTTCTGAGTGCACACTGGATTGAGATTCAGCGTCCAGCGACTCAGGATCACTCAACTCCTCGTTGGTGACAGGGTTAGGTTCTTTACCCGATTGAGTAAAATGGTCATAAACAGTCTTCTGGGTATTGGCAGGGGTTTTCCCCTGTCGTCTGGATCCGTGAGGCATAGTGAGAGGACTGTTAGGTATATCTGTAAATCAAAGATTAGTACCGACTTTCAATTGTAATGCACACCTAGGATAAACTTAAAAGTAGGAAGTATCTTATAGCAAAGTTTACTAGTTCTGATATGTACTGCTAGACTGCGGAGCAGGGATCAACAGCACCCTCTGTATCTATGACATTTTGTTACAACATCACATAATAAGCAAAAATTGGACCTCTCGGTCCCAGCATACAAATTCAAGTAAATATGTCTCTGGCACCTCGGGGAGTAGTGGGATACGACTTTGTAGAAGGGGAAAAGGAGAAGGGAAGTGACCAGCCCAGATTAACTGGACCAGAAAGGGAGAGGTGCCAGGGAGAGGTAATAATCAATACAGGTCAATAAAATACTGAATGAAGGTTAATAAACTACCTTCCTATAAAATTGTTACACAGTTGGGTCAGGAGTGCAAGCTATGCTGCAGGTGTTGTGTGGGGTGACTGGGTTATGTGCGGCAGTTGTATGTACTGTGGTGTGTCAGTGTGTGTGTAACTAGGAGAGCGTGTCAGTATAAATATCTGTGAGTATGGACCGTAGAAGGTAAATGTTAGTTTCACTATTTACTGTTGTGTTGTACCTCTGCAATTATAGGGAGATGGTATCCAACCCTGTGAGAGGATATATGTAGGACTTTAGGGTATACCTTAATATAGGAGTATGTGTTTGGGTGCTCCAAGTGACCTAATCTGCAGCGTCTAAAGGTGTCCTAATGTTTTAGGATAGGCAGGGACTGGTGCTATGGATAAGATTATGAGAACAACACTTACAATACTAAGCTTGGAGCATAAAGGCAGTTAAAATACAAATTCACACTCTCCTCTCTGTGTCTGTGCAGCAGAGAGCATATGCTGACGCAGCAGCTAAATATGAAGCACAGAACAGAAGAAACAATCACACACTTTCTCCCCTGGTAATGCCCCTAGGGAGAGCTTAGCATACAATCTGAAGTCCCAGTCTCGATTTGCCTATACACTGGTAAAAGGTATGGACTGCAGTAAATATCATGTGGGACCCAAATAGGGTATGTCCCTCTTGTGTAGTTTGGCAGGAAAATAAGTTCAACTTCTGGGATATTGTGTGAGGTTCCTGGCTTGTTAGCATACAAACAATCTCACAAGGGTGGGATTCTTTTTATGGTCAAAGTGAGCTGATTCTTCTATTTCCACTTGATTAATGGGGCATCAGAGCCTCAGCCGTGTAAGCACTTTTGAAGGGAGAGTCTGGATGGCAATACTGGGAATGAACTTAACTCCCCTTAATAATTTTTTCTTTTTTTTGGGGTCAGGTGGGCCCCTTCTGCCTAGCTGCTTGCTCCGGAGGGCAGGTGGGGCCTAGCAATTTAGTCTTTGACAGAAGAGAATACAGTCTGCCCCTTATCTTGTGGCTTCCCCCTTTTCTTTATGTTATTTGGGCTGAGAGCCTTGTCATCAAGGTGTGATTGTAACCGGAGCCCCCTGCCCTCTTATTTGAATTCCCCAGCTAGTGCTAGTATGGCATGTGTTGCGGGCCCAGAGGGATCCCCAGTAAGAGGAGTGTTTAGGCTTGTGCGGGTATTTCTCACCTCAGTTCGTCTGATCTCGCTGCCCTCATGAGGTCCTCTCTCCTGGCGGGTAAGCTGAGCGCCTGTGTGGTATGTCTCCGGCCGCGCCAAGATACAGCCCGTGAGGAAGGGAGACACCAGGCAAGATGGCGGAGTTGCGCGCCAAATGCGCGGATGGAAAAAGCTCTCGGGTCTCCTCCTGCAGGACTCCTAACCTGCGCTCTCTCCGGTGGTGATGGCGGGCGGGTCTGTACTCCGCTGGCAGGTAGGGTAATGCGATCTAGGTCGCCGTACTTCAGTGGGTAGATGTAGTGGGAAAATGGAGTCCCGCAATGCAAGTGCCTGATGGCTCCGGTGGGGTGTCTGGCGGGCTCAGTGTCTTGCAGGGTTAGCAGAAAGGTAACTGTGGTATACTGCTCTGGAGCGGATCCCCGGCCCCCCGGAGCAGCCACGCAACAATCCCCGCAGTGTTAGGTTTAAGTCCGGCACCGCTGTCACCAGTAGTCGAAAATCTCAATATGGTCAGTCAATTTCAGATATGCCGTGAACTATTCTTTCTCCAGGTATGTTACCACGTATTTTGAGTGTGGATCAGAGATGTCATATAAGTATAAAAGTACTTTAAAGTTCTCAAAGTCAGGAGCTCATCCACAACACCTCTGTCTCCGTTGGCGGTTAGCTCCGCCCCCGTTTTTAATTTTTATGTTCTGTATTTTGGTGATCGGCAGCATATTTTTAAATACATATGTATATGATTATTTATCTATCTTTTTAAACAACAATTTTAATGTTGACTGTCCCTTTAATATAATATAAATATATATTTACTGGGAACACACAGTTCCCATAGACAGCAATGTAAAGGCATTTTTCAGTGCTGTTTTTTTATTACATCCCACTCCCACCAACTTTAGACCCCCAAAACTGCCTAGTGCCGTTGTTTTTAATTAAAAACTATAAAGCCCTCTATTTTGAGGGAATTTGGGGCACTTCTAGAAAATGAGTGATGACAAATAAAGTGATCCAAAAATGTGAGTGATCCTCAAAGGAAAAGAAACAGAAGATAGTGTAATACTGATAAATGGTGATAATTCGTATCTCAATGGACGATTTACTAATCACGTGAAATGGAGCTATAATGCGCACATCTACTTTTTATTCTGTTTTATTAGAGATCACATGACAAGATACAGTCAAAACAAATAATACGGTTACAAAGAATTGTCACAAAGTAGGGTCTCGGTATGATAGCTCAGGAGATAAAGATGAATTAAGACCCAATCACTGGATTCAGGAGTTGCATACATATTGTAAAGCACACATCTACTTTTATACTGGTAGGCAAACATTGTGAAGAATAATAATATTTATTTTAAATAATAATACAATGTATAAAAACGTCAAATGCTCAGTGTATACCATTGGTAGGCAGGGTCCAGATATGGAACAGTTCACAAACACTGTCCAGATCGTACCTACAATGCGGATGGAATCAGATTGAGGGCAGTCAGAATTCCGCTCCACATTCCACTGCAACCAACCGGTGAGGTTATGCTCCGCCCCTGACATCACCAGCACGTGATGATGTATTTGCGTAGGTGATAATCCGACGTAGGGTTTTTTACTTTTTTTCCAGGAATGAAGTGTGCATGTATTTTTCATCTTTTATACCTCCTATGGATTGTAACAGGAAGTCCTATACTCTGTGTCAGCCATCTTTGTTTCTGGTAATCCATCCATAACACAGAGTAAAGGAATTCCTGTTACAACATCCATGGGAGATATAATACATTAACAATACATGCACACTTCATTCCTGGAAAAAGCCGTCAGTACACGGCAAAAAAAACGTACGTTAGATTATGAGTGGAGCTATGTTTATTGCTTGCGCTTGCACGCTAACTCTGCTACAAGAACGTTTTTTTGCGCACTTTGGGTAGTGCTTGTATTACAAGCTGAAGTAAAAAATCTGAAAAGCCAAACTTCAAATATCGCGCACACGTTAATGTATTCCTCCATAGAAGTCAATGTAGCCAAAAGAAAAAAATACCCTGCTCGTGTGCAAACCCGATTGCATACTCTGAAGTGCGCTAAACCTGACATTACAATTATAATATTTCAAATTCCAATGTTCTTCACATAACAGAATATGTTCCTGTATGTATGTATGTATGTATGTATGTATTCATTCATATAGTTATAGATATATACAGATATATATATAGAATGATATATTTATAAATACTTAGAACATATTCTGCTATGTGAAGAACATTGGAATGTGAAATATTTACAGTAAATACACAGTATAACACTAGTAAATATGTTTATTGCATAAATATGCTTTTACATGTTTTCATCTACTTGACTGGAAAGGGTTCCAATGCACTTCTATATTTGTTTTGTGTGTACATATGTATTTATGTGTTTATATGTGTATATACAGTATGTATTTATGTGTTTATATGTGTGTATATATGTATTTATGTGTTTAGATGTGTATATATGTATTTATATGTTTATATGTGTATATATGTATTTATGTGTTTATTTATGTATTAATGTGTTTATATGTGTATATATGTATTTATGTATTTATATGTGTATATATGTATTTATGTGTTTATATGTATATATATATATATATATATATATATATATATGTATTTATGTGTTTATATGTGTATATATGTATTTATGTGTTTATTTATGTATTAATGTGTTTATATGTGTATATATGTATTTATGTATTTATATGTGTATATATGTATTTATGTGTTTATATGTATATATATATATATATATATATGTATTTATGTGTTTATATGTGTATATATGTATTTATGTGTTTATATGTGTACATATGTATTTATGTGTTTATATGTGTATATATGTATTTATGTGTTTATATGTATATATATATATATATATATATGTATTTATGTGTTTATATGTGTATATATGTATTTATGTGTTTATATGTGTACATATGTATTTATGTGTTTATATGTGTATATATGTATTTATGTGTTTATATGTGTATATATGTATTTATGTGTTTATATGTGTGTATATATGTATTTATGTATTTATATGTGTGTATATGTCTGTAAATACATATATACACATATACATAGTATATAAATACAAATGTAAACATATAAATAGATATATACATATATATGTATACGTATGTATCTCTATGTTAAAGCCCTTTGCAACCTTTTTTTCTCTTAACACCTGAGACCACATATCTTTGAGCCTATGGGGGCATATATATCAATGTGCAAGCGGACATGAAACAAAGTAACGTATCATGTCCACTGCACATTGCTGCAGCATACGATGTGGCATTTATCATTGCACCAGCAGTTCTTGTGAACTGCTGGTGCAATGTCGCCCCCTGCAGATTCGCAGCGAATCGGCCACTAGCAGGAGGTGTCGTATTTGATCGGGTTGATTTTTGTCCGCGGCCTCAGTGCAGGTGGACAAGTTATGGAGCAGCGGTCTTTAAACAAGGGGCATCAAGATTCATACGGAGCTAGATAAATATGCCACTATATCTTTTTAACTATTTTGTGCAATTTTTAAAAAAATAATTTTTTATCAGATAGAGGTATAATGAGTGTAACTCAACAACTGAAGTTGTGCTATCCCAATGCATGTTACAGTCAATTGCGTTTACTTTTAACTTGTAATACATCCTACGGGTGCAAACAGCCGCAATATCCGCAATATCTCTTGCGTGTAACTGTTATCGCGCCACCCGTAATCTGGCCCTGTTTGTGCAGAGAGTGAGGGAATAGTAAAATGCAATGCTTACTGTGCAAAACATTCATGTAACACTAGCTGCAAAACATTCATGTAACACTAGCTGCAAAACATTCATGTACCACTAGGTGCAAAACATTCATATACCTCTAGGTGCAAAACATTCATGTACCACTAGGTGCAAAACATTCATATACCACTAGGTGCAAAACATTCATGTACCACTAGGTGCAAAACATTCATATACCTCTAGGTGCAAAACATTCATGTACCACTAGGTGCAAACAATTCATGTACCACTAGGTGCAAAACATTCATATACCACTAGGTGCAAAACATTTATATACCACTAGGTGCAAAACATTCATGTACCACTAGGTGCAATACATTAATATACCACTAGGTGCAAAACATTCATATACCACTAGGTGCAAAACATTCATATACCACTAGGTGCAAAACATTCATGTACCACTAGGTGCAAAACATTCATATACCACTAGGTGCAAAACATTCATATACCACTAGGTGCAAAACATTCATGTACCACTAGGTGCAAAACATTCATATACCACTAGGTGCAAAACATTCATATACCACTAGGTGCAAAACATTCATGTACCTCTAGGTGCAAAACATTCATATACCACTAGGTGCAAAACATTCATATACCACTAGGTGCAAAACATTCATGTACCACTAGGTGCAAAACATTCTTGTACCACTAGGTGCAAAACATTCATATACCTCTAGGTGCAAAACATTCATATACCTCTAGGTGCAAAACATTCATATACCACTAGGTGCAAAACATTCATATACCACTAGGTGCAAAACATTCATGTACCACTAGGTGCAAAACATTCTTGTACCACTAGGTGCAAAACATTCATATACCTCTAGGTGCAAAACATTCATATACCTCTAGGTGCAAAATATTCATGTACCACTAGGTGCAAAACATTCATGTACCACTAGGTGCAAACCATTCCACGTCAGACGGACATCAAACACACCTGGGTAGGAAGTAGACTCAAACGGCGGCACGCCGACGGGAGAAACAGCAAACTCAGCTTATACACAGAAGCACTCTTCCCAGAACCCACGGCATCACGAAAAAGCTCATAATATCATGGAGGTAAGGGATATCGGAGGTCCGGTTAGGGGGAGTCTAGCCAATTTGTTTTTACCATTTGGACTTTTTAATCTAAGGACTAGTTGTGGCCACAACTTAGGAATATCCTATCAGATATATTACTAAAGGATCATAATATCTGAACTCACTGAAAACCATTAAGTTTTTAAAAAATTACATTTTTTCATAGGATATGGACATGCTCTAATATATGCTTCAAATACAATGATACGGAACATCTTATGAATTGTATATAGTAACAGTACCTGTCTTTTAAACATGTTTTAAGTAAAAGTTTTTTTTTTTCTAGACAACTGTTTAATTTCTTTACTCACTTATAAGTATATTTACAATATTGTGCATACATCCCGGATAGAAGTGTTAAGGAATAGGAGTAATATCAGTAGCATCTGATGTGGATGGAAATAATTATAAACGCACATATATATATACACTTCACTTCAAACTAATTTTAAACAATATATATTGTTACATCAGGCAACCTTACAATTGCCGATTAGGGGAAAATTACTATTATAATTCTAACACGAAGTAAACACTTTTGTAGAACAACACTAGCACAGTGATTAATTTATTTACACACTAATTTAGGATTCTCTTGAGAAGATTTTAAGGAAATTAAGGAATAGTTAAGAATCAAAGTCCAACTCACAGCTCTTTTTGAGCGCTCCCCACCCCCACTTTGCACACTTTCACACATCTGATATTGGGAGCATATCAGACTTGGGGAAGCAAGTTGAGTCTGATCTAAGCTTCACTCCACACCCCCCTTTTTTTGCAAAACATTCATATACCACTAGGTGCAAAACATTCATTTACCACTAGGTGCAAAACATTCATGTACCACTAGGTGCAAAACATTCATGTACCACTAGGTGCAAAACATTCATGTACCACTAGGTGCAAAACATTCATGTACCACTAGGTGCAAAACATTCATATACCACTAGGTGCAAAACATTCATATACCACTAGGTGCAAAACATTCATGTACCACTAGGTGCAAAACATTCATATACCACTAGGTGCAAAACATTCATATACCACTAGGTGCAAAACATTCATGTACCACTAGGTGCAAAACATTCTTGTACCACTAGGTGCAAAACATTCATGTACCACTAGGTGCAAAACATTCATATACCACTAGATGCAAAACATTCATGTACCACTAGCTGCAAAACATTCATATACCACAAGGTGCAAAACATTCATATACCACTAGGTACAAAACATTCATGTACCACTAGGTGCAAAACATTCATATACCACTAGGTGCAAAACATTCATGTACCACTAGGTGCAAAACATTCATATACCACTAGGTGCAAAACATTCATGTACCACTAGCTGCAAAACATTCATATACCACAAGGTGCAAAACATTCATATACCACTAGGTACAAAACATTCATGTACCACTAGGTGCAAAACATTCATATACCACTAGGTGCAAAACATTCATATACCACTAGGTGCAAAAGATTCATATACCACTAAGTGCAAAACATTCATGTACCACTAGCTGCAAAACATTCATGTACCACTAGGTGCAAAACATTCATATACCACTAGGTG
Organism: Bombina bombina; assembly: GCF_027579735.1. Lineage (NCBI taxonomy): Eukaryota > Metazoa > Chordata > Amphibia > Anura > Bombinatoridae > Bombina > Bombina bombina. The sequence goes on from NC_069504.1 coordinate 25,301,524, forward strand.
CAAAACATTCATGTACCACTAGCTGCAAAACATTCATGTACCACAAGGTGCAAAACATTCATATACCCCTAGATGCAAAACATTCATGTACCACTAGCTGCAAAACATTCATGTACCACAAGGTGCAAAACATTCATATACCACTAGGTGCAAAACATTCATATACCACTAGCTGCAAAACATTCATATACCACTAGGTGCAAAACATTCATGTACCACTAGGTGCAAAACATTCATATACCATTAGCTGCAAAACATTCATGTACCACTAGGTGCAAAACATTCATATACCACTAGGTGCAAAACATTCATGTACCACTAGGTGCAAAACATTCATGTACCACTAGGGGCATAACATTCATATACCACTAGGTGCAAAACATTCATGTACCACTAGGTGCAAAACATTCTTGTACCACTAGGTGCAACACATCCAATATACCACTAGGTGCAAAACATTCATGTACCACTAGGTGCAAAACATTCTTGTACCACTAGGTGCAACACATTCATATACCACTAGGTGCAAAACATTCATATACCACTAGGTGCAAAACATTCATGTACAACTAGGTGCAAAACATTCATGTACCACTAGGCGCAAAACATTCATGTACCACTAGGTGCAAAACATTCATGTACCACTAGGGGCAAAACATTTATATACCACTAGGTGCAAAACATTCATATACCACTAGGTGCAAAACATTCATGTACCACTAGTTGCAAATTATTCATGTACCACTAGGTGCAAAACATTCACATACCACTAGGTGCAAAACATTCATGTACCACTAGGTGCAAAACATTCATATACCACTAGGTGCAAAACATTCATGTACCACTAGGTGCAAACCATTCATGTTCCACTAGGTGCAAAACATTCATATACCACTATGGGCAAAACATTCATGTACCACTAGGTGCAAAACAATCATATACCACTAGGGGCAAAACATTCATGTACCACTAGGTGCAAAACATTCATATACCACTAGGTACAAAACATTAATGTACCACTAGGTGCAAAACATTCATATACCACTAGGTGCAACACATTCATGTACCACTAGGTGCAAAACATTCATATACCACTAGGTGCAAAACATTCATATACCACTAGGTGCAAAACATTCATGTACCACTAGGTGCAAAACATTCATATACCACTAGGTGCAAAACATTCATGTACCACTAGGTGCAAAACATTCATATACCACTAGGTGCAAAACATTCATGTACCACTAGCTGCAAAACATTCATATACCACGAGGTGCAAAACATTCATATACCACTAGGTACAAAACATTCATGTACCACTAGGTGCAAAACATTCATATACCACTAGGTGCAAAACATTCATATACCACTAGGTGCAAAAGATTCATATACCACTAAGTGCAAAACATTCATGTAACACTAGCTGCAAAACATTCATGTACCACTAGGTGCAAAACATTCATATACCACTAGGTGCAAAACATTCATATACCACTAGGTGCAAAACATTCATGTACCACTAGCTGCAAAACATTCATGTACCACAAGGTGCAAAACATTCATATACCCCTAGATGCAAAACATTCATGTACCACTAGCTGCAAAACATTCATGTACCACAAGGTGCAAAACATTCATGTACCACGAGGTGCAAAACATTCATATACCACTAGGTACAAAACATTCATGTACCACTAGGTGCAAAACATTCATATACCACTAGGTGCAAAACATTCATGTACCACTAGGTGCAAAACATTCATATACCACTAGGTGCAAAACATTCATATACCACTAGGTGCAAAACATTCATATACCACTAGGTGCAAAACATTCTTGTACCACTAGGTGCAAAACATTCATGTACCACTAGGTGCAAAACATTCATATACCACTAGATGCAAAACATTCATGTACCACTAGCTGCAAAACATTCATATACCACAAGGTGCAAAACATTCATATACCACTAGGTACAAAACATTCATGTACCACTAGGTGCAAAACATTCATATACCACTAGGTGCAAAACATTCATGTACCACTAGGTGCAAAACATTCATATACCACTAGGTGCAAAACATTCATGTACCACTAGCTGCAAAACATTCATATACCACGAGGTGCAAAACATTCATATACCACTAGGTACAAAACATTCATGTACCACTAGGTGCAAAACATTCATATACCACTAGGTGCAAAACATTCATATACCACTAGGTGCAAAAGATTCATATACCACTAAGTGCAAAACATTCAGGTACCACTAGCTGCAAAACATTCATGTACCACTAGGTGCAAAACATTCATATACCACTAGGTGCAAAACATTCATGTACCACTAGCTGCAAAACATTCATGTACCACAAGGTGCAAAACATTCATATACCCCTAGATGCAAAACATTCATGTACCACTAGCTGCAAAACATTCATGTACCACAAGGTGCAAAACATTCATATACCACTAGGTGCAAAACATTCATATACCACTAGCTGCAAAACATTCATATACCACTAGGTGCAAAACATTCATGTACCACTAGGTGCAAAACATTCATATACCATTAGCTGCAAAACATTCATGTACCACTAGGTGCAAAACATTCATATACCACTAGGTGCAAAACATTCATGTACCACTAGGTGCAAAACATTCATGTACCACTAGGGGCATAACATTCATATACCACTAGGTGCAAAACATTCATGTACCACTAGGTGCAAAACATTCTTGTACCACTAGGTGCAACACATTCATATACCACTAGGTGCAAAACATTCATATACCACTAGGTGCAAAACATTCATGTACAACTAGGTGCAAAACATTCATGTACCACTAGGCGCAAAACATTCATGTACCACTAGGTGCAAAACATTCATATACCACTAGGGGCAAAACATTTATATACCACTAGGTGCAAAACATTCATATACCACTAGGTGCAAAACATTCATGTACCACTAGTTGCAAATTATTCATGTACCACTAGGTGCAAAACATTCACATACCACTAGGTGCAAAACATTCATGTACCACTAGGTGCAAAACATTCATATACCACTAGGTGCAAAACATTCATGTACCACTAGGTGCAAACCATTCATGTTCCACTAGGTGCAAAACATTCATATACCACTATGGGCAAAACATTCATGTACCACTAGGTGCAAAACAATCATATACCACTAGGGGCAAAACATTCATGTACCACTAGGTGCAAAACATTCATATACCACTAGGTACAAAACATTAATGTACCACTAGGTGCAAAACATTCATATACCACTAGGTGCAACACATTCATGTACCACTAGGTGCAAAACATTCATATACCACTAGGTGCAAAACATTCATATACCACTAGGTGCAAAACATTCATGTACCACTAGGTGCAAAACATTCATATACCACTAGGTGCAAAACATTCATGTACCACTAGGTGCAAAACATTCATATACCACTAGGTGCAAAACATTCATGTACCACTAGCTGCAAAACATTCATATACCACGAGGTGCAAAACATTCATATACCACTAGGTACAAAACATTCATGTACCACTAGGTGCAAAACATTCATATACCACTAGGTGCAAAACATTCATATACCACTAGGTGCAAAAGATTCATATACCACTAAGTGCAAAACATTCATGTAACACTAGCTGCAAAACATTCATGTACCACTAGGTGCAAAACATTCATATACCACTAGGTGCAAAACATTCATATACCACTAGGTGCAAAACATTCATGTACCACTAGCTGCAAAACATTCATGTACCACAAGGTGCAAAACATTCATATACCCCTAGATGCAAAACATTCATGTACCACTAGCTGCAAAACATTCATGTACCACAAGGTGCAAAACATTCATATACCACTAGGTGCAAAACATTCATATACCACTAGCTGCAAAACATTCATATACCACTAGGTACAAAACATTCATGTACCACTAGGTGCAAAACATTCATGTACCACTAGGTGCAAAACATTCATGTACCACTAGGTGCAAAACTTTCATATACCACTAGGTGCAAAAGATTCATATATCACTAAGTGCAAAACATTCATGTAACACTAGCTGCAAAACATTCATGTACCACTAGGTGCAAAACATTCATATACCACTAGGTGCAAAACATTCATATACCACTAGGTGCAAAACATTCATGTACCACTAGCTGCAAAACATTCATGTACCACAAGGTGCAAAACATTCATAAACCCCTAGATGCAAAACATTCATGTACCACTAGCTGCAAAACATTCATGTACCACAAGGTGCAAAACATTCATGTACCACGAGGTGCAAAACATTCATATACCACTAGGTACAAAACATTCATGTACCACTAGGTGCAAAACATTCATATACCACTAGGTGCAAAACATTCATGTACCACTAGGTGCAAAACATTCATATACCACTAGGTGCAAAACATTCATATACCACTAGGTGCAAAACATTCATGTACCACTAGGTGCAAAACATTCTTGTACCACTAGGTGCAAAACATTCATGTACCACTAGGTGCAAAACATTCATATACCACTAGATGCAAAACATTCATGTACCACTAGCTGCAAAACATTCATATACCACAAGGTGCAAAACATTCATATACCACTAGGTACAAAACATTCATGTACCACTAGGTGCAAAACATTCATATACCACTAGGTGCAAAACATTCATGTACCACTAGGTGCAAAACATTCATATACCACTAGGTGCAAAACATTCATCTACCACTAGCTGCAAAACATTCATATACCACAAGGTGCAAAACATTCATATACCACTAGGTACAAAACATTCATGTACCACTAGGTGCAAAACATTCATATACCACTAGGTGCAAAACATTCATATACCACTAGGTGCAAAAGATTCATATACCACTAAGTGAAAAACATTCATGTACCACTAGCTGCAAAACATTCATGTACCACTAGCTGCAAAACATTCATGTACCACTAGGTGCAAAACATTCATATACCACTAGGTGCAAAACATTTATGTACCACTAGCTGCAAAACATTCATGTACCACAAGGTGCAAAACATTCATATACCCCTAGATGCAAAACATTCATGTACCACTAGCTGCAAAACATTCATGTACCACAAGGTGCAAAACATTCATATACCACTAGGTGCAAAACATTCATATACCACTAGCTGCAAAACATTCATATACCACTAGGTGCAAAACATTCATGTACTACTAGGTGCAAAACATTCATATACCATTAGCTGCAAAACATTCATGTACCACTAGGTGCAAAACATTCATATACCACTAGGTGCAAAACATTCATGTACCACTAGGTGCAAAACATTCATGTACCACTAGGGGCATAACATTCATATACCACTAGGTGCAAAACATTCATGTACCACTAGGTGCAAAACATTCTTGTACCACTAGGTGCAACACATCCAATATACCACTAGGTGCAAAACATTCATGTACCACTAGGTGCAAAACATTCTTGTACCACTAGGTGCAACACATTCATATACCACTAGGTGCAAAACATTCATATACCACTAGGTGCAAAACATTCATGTACAACTAGGTGCAAAACATTCATGTACCACTAGGCGCAAAACATTCATGTACCACTAGGTGCAAAACATTCATGTACCACTAGGGGCAAAACATTCATATACCACTAGGTGCAAAACATTCATATACCACTAGGTGCAAAACATTCATGTACCACTAGTTGCAAATTATTCATGTACCACTAGGTGCAAAACATTCACATACCACTAGGTGCAAAACATTCATGTACCACTAGGTGCAAAACATTCATATACCACTAGGTGCAAAACATTCATATACCACTAGGTGCAAACCATTCATGTTCCACTAGGTGCAAAACATTCATATACCACTATGGGCAAAACATTCATGTACCACTAGGTGCAAAACAATCATATACCACTAGGGGCAAAACATTCATGTACCACTAGGTGCAAAACATTCATATACCACTAGGTACAAAACATTAATGTACCACTAGGTGCAAAACATTCATATACCACTAGGTGCAAAACATTCATGTACCACTAGGTGCAAAACATTCATATACCACTAGGTGCAAAACATTCATATACCACTAGGTGCAAAACATTCATGTACCACTAGGTGCAAAACATTCATATACCACTAGGTGCAAAACATTCATGTACCACTAGGTGCAAAACATTCATATACCACTAGGTGCAAAACATTCATGTACCACTAGCTGCAAAACATTCATATACCACGAGGTGCAAAACATTCATATACCACTAGGTACAAAACATTCATGTACCACTAGGTGCAAAACATTCATATACCACTAGGTGCAAAACATTCATATACCACTAGGTGCAAAAGATTCATATACCACTAAGTGCAAAACATTCATGTAACACTAGCTGCAAAACATTCATGTACCACTAGGTGCAAAACATTCATATACCACTAGGTGCAAAACATTCATATACCACTAGGTGCAAAACATTCATGTACCACTAGCTGCAAAACATTCATGTACCACAAGGTGCAAAACATTCATATACCCCTAGATGCAAAACATTCATGTACCACTAGCTGCAAAACATTCATGTACCACAAGGTGCAAAACATTCATGTACCACGAGGTGCAAAACATTCATATACCACTAGGTACAAAACATTCATGTACCACTAGGTGCAAAACATTCATATACCACTAGGTGCTAAACATTCATGTACCACTAGCTGCAAAACATTCATGTACCACAAGGTGCAAAACATTCATATACCCCTAGATGCAAAACATTCATGTACCACTAGCTGCAAAACATTCATGTACCACAAGGTGCAAAACATTCATGTACCACGAGGTGCAAAACATTCATATACCACTAGGTACAAAACATTCATGTACCACTAGGTGCAAAACATTCATATACCACTAGGTGCTAAACATTCATGTACCACTAGGTGCAAAACATTCATATACCACTAGGTGCAAAACATTCATATACCACTAGGTGCAAAACATTCATATACCACTAGGTGCAAAACATTCTTGTACCACTAGGTGCAAAACATTCATGTACCACTAGGTGCAAAACATTCATATACCACTAGATGCAAAACATTCATGTACCACTAGCTGCAAAACATTCATATACCACAAGGTGCAAAACATTCATATACCACTAGGTACAAAACATTCATGTACCACTAGGTGCAAAACATTCATATACCACTAGGTGCAAAACATTCATGTACCACTAGGTGCAAAACATTCATATACCACTAGGTGCAAAACATTCATGTACCACTAGCTGCAAAACATTCATATACCACAAGGTGCAAAACATTCATATACCACTAGGTACAAAACATTCATGTACCACTAGGTGCAAAACATTCATATACCACTAGGTGCAAAACATTCATATACCACTAGGTGCAAAAGATTCATATACCACTAAGTGCAAAACATTCAGGTACCACTAGCTGCAAAACATTCATGTACCACTAGGTGCAAAACATTCATATACCACTAGGTGCAAAACATTCATGTACCACTAGCTGCAAAACATTCATGTACCACAAGGTGCAAAACATTCATATACCCCTAGATGCAAAACATTCATGTACCACTAGCTGCAAAACATTTATATACCACTAGGTGCAAAACATTCATGTACCACTAGGTGCAATACATTAATATACCACTAGGTGCAAAACATTCATATACCACTAGGTGCAAAACATTCATATACCACTAGGTGCAAAACATTCATGTACCACTAGGTGCAAAACATTCATATACCACTAGGTGCAAAACATTCATATACCACTAGGTGCAAAACATTCATGTACCACTAGGTGCAAAACATTCATATACCACTAGGTGCAAAACATTCATATACCACTAGGTGCAAAACATTCATGTACCTCTAGGTGCAAAACATTCATATACCACTAGGTGCAAAACATTCATATACCACTAGGTGCAAAACATTCATGTACCACTAGGTGCAAAACATTCTTGTACCACTAGGTGCAAAACATTCATATACCTCTAGGTGCAAAACATTCATATACCTCTAGGTGCAAAACATTCATATACCACTAGGTGCAAAACATTCATATACCACTAGGTGCAAAACATTCATGTACCACTAGGTGCAAAACATTCTTGTACCACTAGGTGCAAAACATTCATATACCTCTAGGTGCAAAACATTCATATACCTCTAGGTGCAAAATATTCATGTACCACTAGGTGCAAAACATTCATGTACCACTAGGTGCAAACCATTCCACGTCAGACGGACATCAAACACACCTGGGTAGGAAGTAGACTCAAACGGCGGCACGCCGACGGGAGAAACAGCAAACTCAGCTTATACACAGAAGCACTCTTCCCAGAACCCACGGCATCACGAAAAAGCTCATAATATCATGGAGGTAAGGGATATCGGAGGTCCGGTTAGGGGGAGTCTAGCCAATTTGTTTTTACCATTTGGACTTTTTAATCTAAGGACTAGTTGTGGCCACAACTTAGGAATATCCTATCAGATATATTACTAAAGGATCATAATATCTGAACTCACTGAAAACCATTAAGTTTTTAAAAAATTACATTTTTTCATAGGATATGGACATGCTCTAATATATGCTTCAAATACAATGATACGGAACATCTTATGAATTGTATATAGTAACAGTACCTGTCTTTTAAACATGTTTTAAGTAAAAGTTTTTTTTTTTTCTAGACAACTGTTTAATTTCTTTACTCACTTATAAGTATATTTACAATATTGTGCATACATCCCGGATAGAAGTGTTAAGGAATAGGAGTAATATCAGTAGCATCTGATGTGGATGGAAATAATTATAAACGCACATATATATATACACTTCACTTCAAACTAATTTTAAACAATATATATTGTTACATCAGGCAACCTTACAATTGCCGATTAGGGGAAAATTACTATTATAATTCTAACACGAAGTAAACACTTTTGTAGAACAACACTAGCACAGTGATTAATTTATTTACACACTAATTTAGGATTCTCTTGAGAAGATTTTAAGGAAATTAAGGAATAGTTAAGAATCAAAGTCCAACTCACAGCTCTTTTTGAGCGCTCCCCACCCCCACTTTGCACACTTTCACACATCTGATATTGGGAGCATATCAGACTTGGGGAAGCAAGTTGAGTCTGATCTAAGCTTCACTCCACACCCCCCTTTTTTTGCAAAACATTCATATACCACTAGGTGCAAAACATTCATTTACCACTAGGTGCAAAACATTCATGTACCACTAGGTGCAAAACATTCATGTACCACTAGGTGCAAAACATTCATGTACCACTAGGTGCAAAACATTCATGTACCACTAGGTGCAAAACATTCATATACCACTAGGTGCAAAACATTCATATACCACTAGGTGCAAAACATTCATGTACCACTAGGTGCAAAACATTCATATACCACTAGGTGCAAAACATTCATATACCACTAGGTGCAAAACATTCATGTACCACTAGGTGCAAAACATTCATGTACCACTAGGTGCAAAACATTCATGTACCACTAGGTGCAAAACATTCATATACCACTAGATGCAAAACATTCATGTACCACTAGCTGCAAAACATTCATATACCACAAGGTGCAAAACATTCATATACCACTAGGTGCAAAACATTCATGTACCACTAGGTGCAAAACATTCATATACCACTAGGTGCAAAACATTCATGTACCACTAGGTGCAAAACATTCATATACCACTAGGTGCAAAACATTCATGTACCACTAGCTGCAAAACATTCATATACCACAAGGTGCAAAACATTCATATACCACTAGGTACAAAACATTCATGTACCACTAGGTGCAAAACATTCATATACCACTAGGTGCAAAACATTCATATACCACTAGGTGCAAAAGATTCATATACCACTAAGTGCAAAACATTCATGTACCACTAGCTGCAAAACATTCATGTACCACTAGGTGCAAAACATTCATATACCACTAGGTGCAAAACATTCATGTACCACTAGCTGCAAAACATTCATGTACCACAAGGTGCAAAACATTCATATACCCCTAGATGCAAAACATTCATGTACCACTAGCTGCAAAACATTCATGTACCACAAGGTGCAAAACATTCATATACCACTAGGTGCAAAACATTCATATACCACTAGCTGCAAAACATTCATATACCACTAGGTGCAAAACATTCATGTACCACTAGGTGCAAAACATTCATATACCATTAGCTGCAAAACATTCATGTACCACTAGGTGCAAAACATTCATATACCACTAGGTGCAAAACATTCATGTACCACTAGGTGCAAAACATTCATGTACCACTAGGGGCATAACATTCATATACCACTAGGTGCAAAACATTCATGTACCACTAGGTGCAAAACATTCTTGTACCACTAGGTGAAACACATCCAATATACCACTAGGTGCAAAACATTCATGTACCACTAGGTGCAAAACATTCTTGTACCACTAGGTGCAACACATTCATATACCACTAGGTGCAAAACATTCATATACCACTAGGTGCAAAACATTCATGTACCACTAGGTGCAAAACATTCATGTACCACTAGGCGCAAAACATTCATGTACCACTAGGTGCAAAACATTCATGTACCACTAGGGGCAAAACATTTATATACCACTAGGTGCAAAACATTCATATACCACTAGGTGCAAAACATTCATGTACCACTAGGTGCAAATTATTCATGTACCACTAGGTGCAAAACATTCACATACCACTAGGTGCAAAACATTCATGTACCACTAGGTGCAAAACATTCATATACCACTAGGTGCAAAACATTCATGTACCACTAGGTGCAAACCATTCATGTTCCACTAGGTGCAAAACATTCATATACCACTATGGGCAAAACATTCATGTACCACTAGGTGCAAAACAATCATATACCACTAGGGGCAAAACATTCATGTACCACTAGGTGCAAAACATTCATATACCACTAGGTACAAAACATTAATGTACCACTAGGTGCAAAACATTCATATACCACTAGGTGCAAAACATTCATGTACCACTAGGTGCAAAACATTCATATACCACTAGGTGCAAAACATTCATATACCACTAGGTGCAAAACATTCATGTACCACTAGGTGCAAAACCATA
>NC_069504.1:25480285-25597785 GCF_027579735.1 Bombina bombina
AAAACTGCTGTACCAATTCCATGGAGGGGTTCGGCCCGTATAATGAGAGCCTTTCCCGAACAATCCTGGTTTTTTCGTCACTAATCGTGGTCGGTGTTTCCGCCATTGTGAAGCTCTGATCCAGTTCGGTCAATTCTGCGATCAGCTCTCTCCTCGGCCGGTTGCTGGCGTACCGCCCTCTGCTTTCAAGTAAATCCTTTAGGGTTGTACGCTTCAATTTTTCGTAAGCGCTCTCCATCCGTTCTGTACCTCTCCTAGGAAATCCAGGAAAATCCCGCCGCTGCCGCCAAATGTTACGGTTACCCTTAGTCTCGCTGAGAGATGGACCGCTTAGTAGCCTGGATCCCTATTGCTAAAGAGGGGAGAAGCTGCTTTCCATAGTATTCTATATGAGTCTCGCAAATATAGAATAATCTCCCTTAGCTGCAGTACAGCTAGGATACCCTTCTGCCCACAAAAACGAGTCAACGCTGCGATTGAGGGTCAAACAAGAACTCAGGACTGGGATGCCCAGCCTGCTTTTTATTAAGGTTACCTGCACACAGGGCACTCCCAGAGGGAGAGGGGGGGAGCACAAAATCCCCCATCACACATTTAGATAGAGAGCACTGTCCTTTGACAGGCCACAATAGGATTACAGTACTTAAGATAACAAGTTTACAAGTTCATCTTATCAATTAGCAGTCTGGCTCCAGAGGTGATTAGACAATAGTTTCTAAAAGCTGAAAAAAAAGAGTTAACTCTTTATGAAATGATACTTGTTACGGTTTTCTTGGAGCCCTTCTTAGGCGCTGGCTTGCTGGTTCAGGCATTGCTGCTGGGAAATAAGCTCTTCACAACAAAATAACTAATGCTTCTGTAACACCTTGTTATGTAGTGTTATGTATGTGCTGTATGTGCAGTGTGTGTGATACCTTGTTATGTAGTTTTATGTATGTGCTGTATGTGCAGTATGTGTGTGATACCTTGTTATGTAGTGTTATGTATGTGCTGTATGTGCAGTGTGTGTGATAACTTGTTATGTAGTGTTATGTATGTGCTGTATGTGCAGTGTGTGTGATACCTTGTTATGTAGTGTTATGTATGTGCTGTATGTGCAGTGTGTGTGATAACTTGTTATGTAGTGTTATGTATGTGCTGTATGTGCAGTGTGTGTGATACCTTATTATGTAGTGTTATGTATGTGCTGTATGTGCAGTGTGTGTGTAATAACTTTTTATGTAGTGTTATGTATGTGCTGTATGTGCAGTGTGTGTGATACCTTGTTATGTAGTGTTATGTATGTGCTGTATGTGCAGTGTGAGTGATACATTGTTATGTAGTGTTATGTATGTGCTGTATGTGCAGTGTGTGTGTGATACCTTGTTATGTAGTGTTATGTATGTACTGTATGTGCAGTGTGTATGTGTGATACCTTGTTACGTAGTGTTATGTATGTGCTGTATGTGCAGTGTGTGTGTGATACCTTGTTATGTAGTGTTATGTATGTACTGTATGTGCAGTGTGTGTGATACCTTGTTATGTAGTGTTATGTATGTGCTGTATGTGCAGTGTGTGTGTGATACCTTGTTATGTAGTGTTATGTATGTACTGTATGTGCAGTGTGTGTGTGATACCTTGTTATGTAGTGTTATGTATGTGCTGTATGTGAAGTGTGTGTGATACCTTGTTATGTAGTGTTATGTATGTGATGTATGTGCAATGTGTGTGATACCTTGTTATCTAGTGTTATGTATGTGCTGTATGTGCAGTGTGTGTGATACCTTGTTATGTAGTGTTATGTATGTGATGTATGTGCAATGTGTGTGATACCTTGTTATCTAGTGTTATGTATGTGCTGTATGTGCAGTGTGTGTGATACCTTGTTATGTAGTGTTTTGTATGTGCTGTATGTGCTGTATGTGCAGTGTGTGTGATACCTTGTTATGTAGTGTTATGTATGTGCTGTATGTGCAGTGTGTGTGATACCTTGTTATGTAGTGTTATGTATGTGCTGTATGTGCCGTGTGTGTGTGTGATACCTTGTTATGTAGTGTTATGTATGTTCTGTATGTGCAGTGTGTGTGATACCTTGTTATGTAGTGTTATGTATGTGCTGTATGTGCAGTGTGTGTGTGATACCTTGTTATGTAGAGTTATGTATGTACTGTATGTGCCGTGTGTGTGATACCTTGTTATGTAGTGTTATGTATGTGCTGTATGTGCCGTGTGTGTGTGATACCTTGTTATGTAGTGTTATGTATGTGCTGTATGTGCAGTGTGTGTGATACCTTGTTATGTAGTGTTATGTATGTACTTATGTGCAGTGTGTGTGATACCTTGTTATGTAGTGTTTTGTATGTGCTGTATGTGCTGTATGTGCAGTGTGTGTGATACCTTGTTATGTAGTGTTTTGTATGTGCTGTATGTGCTGTATGTGCAGTGTGTGTGATACCTTGTTATGTAGTGTTATCTATGTGCTGTATGTGCAGTGTGTGTGTGATACCTTGTTATGTAGTGTTATGTATGTACTGTATGTGCAGTGTGTGTGATACCTTGTTATGTAGTGTTATGTATGTGCTGTATGTGCAGTGTGTGAGATACCTTGTTATGTAGTGTTGTGTATGTGCTGTATGTGCAGTGTGTGTGTGATACCTTGTTATGTAGTGTTAGGTATGTACTGTATGTGCAGTGTGTGTGTGATACCTTGTTATGTAGTGTTATGTATGTACTGTATGTGCAGTGTGTGTGTGTGATACCTTGTTATGTAGTGTTATGTATGTGCTGTATGTGCAGTGTGTGTGATACCTTGTTATGTAGTGTTATGTATGTGCTGTATGTGCAGTGTGTGTGATACCTTGTTATGTAGTGTTATGTATGTGCTGTATGTGCAGTGTGTGTGATAGGTTGTTATGTAGTGTTATGTATGTGCTGTATGTGCAATGTGTGTGATACCTTGTTATGTAGTGTTATGTATGTACTGTATGTGCAGTGTGTGTGATACCTTGTTATGTAGTGTTATGTATGTGTTGTATGTGCAGTGTGTGTGATACCTTGTTATGTAGTGTTATGTATGTGCTATATGTGCAGTGTGTGTGATACCTTGTTATGTAGTGTTATGTATGTGCTGTATGTGCAGTGCGTGTGATACCTTGTTATGTAGTGTTATGTATGTGCTGTGTGTGTGATACCTTGTTGTGTAGTGTTATGTATGTGCTGTATGTGCAGTGTGTGTGTGATACCTTGTTATGTAGTGTTATGTATGTGCTGTATGTGCTGTGTGTGTGATACCTTGTTATGTAGTGTTATGTATGTGCTGTATGTGCAGTGTGTGTGTGATACCTTGTTATGTAGTGTTATGTATGTGCTGTATGTGCAGTGTGTGTGATACCTTGTTATGTAGTGTTATGTATGTGCTGTATGTGCAGTGTGTGTGATACCTTGTTATGTAGTGTTATAGAAAGTGCAGGGCAAATAGCCCGGAGCGTAGCTAAGGGTTAAGGCCTGTAGGAGTGAGTGCTGCTGTGTGTGTGTGTTTTAGTTACAATGTTGCACTATGTTGGGAGGGGTCTACTAACCTTATAAGAAGGATGTACAGGAATTCCACTTCCTCTTTGTTCCTGTGGACTCCCAGAAGAATTTTCAGCTTAGCAGTTTGCAGCATTTTCCAATGGAAGGCGAATCTGGAGAATGGGAAGAAATGGAGTTAGAGGACGTGGAGTGGGTCGCACCATCCCCATCTGGAACTGTCACGGTGGGTCTGGGCCATGGGTCTGGGCTGTGTCTGCCGGTTTCTCCCTTGGGGGGGGGGGGGTAGCCCATTGTTGTTCCATTCTCCTGCACGGGAGAATTTAGAGGGGGATGGTGGCCCCGGTATAGCCTATCCGTTGTGTGAGACAGACTGTAGGCCCTCGGGGGAGATTGGGCCTGGGGGGCAAGTAGGAGCGCCCAGCGGGTCGGTCTTTGAGCTTAGGGGGTCCCAGGGGAGCTCCGGGTTCGGCTCCGGAGGTCCCGGTTCTGTAACCGGGGGTTCCGGTGTCGGCCTTAGACAGGGGCCTGTGGTGGCAGGGCCCAGCGAGGCCTTAGCAAGTGCGGGCACCTCGGGGGTGAGCGTCGTTGGCGCGGGTAGTGGGAGCAGTGCGGCCTCACCTGCGGCGGTGGTCCTCTCCGGGGAATTGGTGGCGGCGGCGGTGGCTCTCCTCCAGTCCTTGGCGTCGGTCCTCGCGGGTACGTCGTCGGGTCCGGCGGTACTTCAGGCCCCGGCTTTGGCCTACGGCGTTGTACAGGCCTCCGGTCCGTCGTCCCTCGTGGCTTCTAAAATGGCCGCCGCGTCGATTTCCGGCGGCGTTGCGCGCTCCCGCGTCACTTCCGGTGACGTCATTTCCGCTTGCGGCAGTCGCAATCTGGACAGCGAGCACAGCGGATCGTTCCCCCCGGGCTCCGAAGGTAAGAAGGGAGCACCTCGGTGGGGGACACCCGCTCTTGGGGGCAAGAACGATGGGGCCCAGGAGGCCGGGGGGGCGCATGATAGGCCGGATAGAGGGGCAGAGGTGCTGAATCATGGGGCATCTGTGAGCGTGGCACCGGGGCAGCAGGGGCCTCCGGAGGGCGCTCCGGGGGCGTCACAACAGGGTGTGCGCACTAGAGCCGCAGCTGGACACAGTAATAAGGGGGGGATGCCGACAGGGCACCCGCCTCGCGCTCGCGGCCTACGTTAGGAGGGGGAAAAGCTAAGGCGGCCCCCGCACGCGCCGCGGCCCAAAGTAAAGGAAAGGCCCCCGCGGCTAAGACCGCGAATAAGGGGGCCGTCCTGGCACACAGCGCAAGGGGCGAGGCCGCAATAGCGGAGCCCCAGGGGCAAGGCCTGCAGGGTATCATGACGCCCAGCAGGACTTCGCCAGCACGATCTGAGCAAATAGCCACAAGGGGGGCTGTCAAAAGGGGGCATGCTAGCATTAGCGTTGGCACTGGGGAAGGCTTAGAGAGCCCCGGGAGGGGACAGGCGAGACAGGCTAGGGGATCGAAGTCTCAGGGTCGGAGTAGGACCGTGAGATTTCAAGAGGATTCGACTAGCGGGTTGGCCACCAGTACGGATGATGATGTGAGTGTGGCATGCGGTGTGAGTGACAGTGACCGGGAGGGCTATTTAGAATTTGAGGAAAGGGGGGATAGGGAAGAGATGGCTGGTCCTTCCCGAGGTACTCCCCTCTTGGCTTCTATTTTGCAGGTACCCAGGACTTCCTCATCCAGCAGGGATATGGCGACTCAGAGTTCTGGAGCTCTCGTGCCTAGAGGAGTCAGCAGTGCTTCTGGACAAGGCCAAGCCGCATCGGGCGCTTCCTCTGGTGAGATGCAACTTGGTTTACCTAGGGGGCGGTGTAATTCTTCCAGCTCTAGTGGGTCAGGGTCAGGATCTGAGATAGATGGGTCCCTGGGTTTGCACACGAAAGGGCATAGGAGGATGTATAGAATGTTGAGGAAGATGAGTAAGGGCAATCACAGGGATGACATTGCCAGTAGTGGGGCGCAGTCATCTCAACTCTTAGGGGTTGCTGGGGGGTCACCACAGGCGGTGAACAGAAAGGCAGCGGTACACGGGGATACTTATTCGTGCCAGGTACACAGTTTGCATGCACACCTTAAAACTAAAACTGTGAAACGTATCCAGGACGGTAAGTATGTTAATATGTTTGAGCTGTCTGCAGAGGCCTTTAAGTTTAAGGAGATGGCAGAGGATGGTACGGGCCCTAAGAAATTTAGGCGGCCTGATACCCTTGAGGAGTGGCATCGGTGTTTCCGGGTATACGCCACTTGCTACTTAGAGAGGTTTCCCGATCAGGGGACTGCACTCTTTAAGTACGTTGACACCATCGATGCAATACACAGAAAGTTTGCCGATGGTGCTTGGAGGGAGTATGATATGTTGTACCGGAAAAAGAAAGTGGGCAACCCACTGCTTGATTTTGGTACGATGGATTTGCACCTCTGGGCGCATCTTGACGCGGAAAGGAGGGCGCAAGGAGGCGCCATAGCGACATCGCCCGGGGCTAGGCAGACTTTGCGCTTTCGACGGCGACAAGGGGGTGTATGCTGGCGATACCAGGACAAGGCGTGTGAGCGGGGCACTTCGTGCACGTTCAAGCACGTCTGCAAGTTTTGCAGCGGGCAGCACCCCGGGGCTGATTGCTCCAAAAAGCGAGACACCCAAACTGATCGGTTTGGGAGCAAAGGAGGCGCTGGCGCTAAGGGCGGATTCACCACTTAGAGTCCAGGTCATTTGTAAATGGCTGCGTAGGTACCCAGATAGGGCGGCTGCTCAGCTTCTGGATAGCGGGTTGCGTGAGGGCTTTGTGATCCCGGTAGTAGGCCGGGTGGGGGGAGCACGAGACAGGAAAAACCTGAAATCGGCTTCCCAATACCCTGAGGCAGTCAGGGAAAAACTGGGCAAAGAAGTGGCCTTGGGTAGGGTCGTAGGCCCTTTTAGGGACCGTCCGCTACCGGATTTAGTTGTCTCCCCACTAGGGGTGGTCCCCAAGAAGGAGACAGGTAAGTTCAGGCTTATACAACACCTCTCTTATCCGAAAGGGCGGTCGGTAAACGACGCTATACCGGAGGAATTGAGCTCGGTCCGTTACCAGTCGTTTGACGACGCGCTGGCTCTGGTTAAGGAACGGGGCCCGGGAGCATTAATGGCGAAACTAGACGTGGAATCCGCGTTTAGGCTACTCCCGATTCACCCATCATCCTTTGGGCTGATGGGGTGTTGGTTTGAAGGGGGTTACTATGTTGACCGTTGTCTGCCCATGGGCTGTTCGATATCCTGCGCGTACTTTGAGGCATTCAGCACTTTCCTGCACTGGGCGGTGGTCTCGGTGGCGGGGAGTGATAGAGTGGCGCACTACTTGGATGACTTTCTCCTGGTAGGGGCGGCCAACTCGCAAGAATGTGCCTCCTTAATGAAAGTCATGAGGTTCATGATGGCCAGGTTTGGGGTTCCTTTGGCAGAGGATAAGACGGAGGGGCCGTGCACGTGCTTGACGTTCCTTGGTATCGAGATCGATTCAGTGGCAGGTGAATGCAGGCTGCCTAAGGAAAAGGTCGCCAAGATGTTGGCGGCGGTGCGGGCCATGGTTGCAACGCAGACATGTTCGCTGCGGGAACTGCAATCGCTCCTTGGCCTCCTTAATTTTGCGGGGAGAGTGATCCCGTGGGGGAAGGTGTTTAGCAAGCGACTAGAGCGGTGTTTGGGCGGAGGTAGGGCTCCGGCATCGCGTATTCGCATCACGAGGGACCTCGTGGCGGATTTGCAGGTCTGGGAGAGGTTTCTCCAGGACTTTAACGGCGTCTGCATGTGGCGAAGGGAGCCGATATCTAACCAAGCGCTACATCTGTTCACGGACGCTGCAGGAGCATCCGGGTATGGGGCTTACTTTGAAGGCGCTTGGAGTGCGGAGCCCTGGCCGACCGAATGGGCGACCAGAGGGCTTACACGCAATCTTTGTCTTCTGGAATTGTTTCCTATCTTGGTTGCGGTGGAATTGTGGGGTCACCTGTTTAGTAACAGGGCTGTGATTTTCTGGACGGATAATCTCAGCGTGGTGTTTGCAGTTAACAGGCTTTCTGCTTCATCGCCTGTGGTCGTACATTATTTGCGACACCTGGTGTTGAGATGTTTGCAACTGAACATTGACTTTAGGGCACGGCATGTGCCAGGGGTGCAGAATATAGTTGCGGATGCACTGTCGTGCTTCCAGTGGGGGGCATTTAGGGCTGCGGCGCCTGCCGCGGCTCCTAATGGTCTTTCTTGCCCTCTCTTTTTGTGGCAGATGGCGAAGGACTACAGCAACTGATCCCGGTGTTGCGGGCTTCGTTGGCACCCAGCACATGGTCGGCATACGTGAGGTACTGGAGTGAATGGGTAGGTTTTTGCGACCTCCGTGAATTCCCCTCTTGCGAGGGTGAACAAGGGTTTTTGTTGCGCTGGCTGGCGGAGCTGAGAGGTAAGCGAGCAACGAAGGGGGCGGTGGTAGCAAGACTATCGGCTGTGGCTTTTTTCTGCAGGCTATACGCCTTTAAAGACGAGTCGCGATCCTTTCTCGTTAAACAGCTGTTGAGGGGCTGGGGCCGTCTGGAAGTTCCACGACGAGACACAAGGGAGCCCATTACGGCAGAACGGCTAGTAAAATTATTGGACGTGCTGCCAGAGATATGTTCCTCACCTTTTGAGGCCCGCCTCTTTGGGGCGGCCTTTGGCTTAGCGTTTCACGGCGCATTAAGGGTGGGTGAGTTGGTACCGCGAGCCAGAACGGCGGCCACAGGGGGGGTCATGCACAGCCATGTTCGGCTGGTGGAGGACTCCGTGCTATTGTTCATTCCCAGGTCCAAAACGGATCAGGAGGGCCGGGGAGCCTGGCTTTCACTGCCGGGGCAGCAGGGTGTTGCCTGTTGCCCGGTGCGGCTAGTGTCATCTTACCTGGGAGTACGGCCAGGAGGCTCCTCCAGGTTTTTGATACATGCTAATGGAGACCCACTGACCAGATACCAGTTTGGCAAGGTATTGGAGAAGGCAGCGCAAAAGGCTGGCCTAGACGGGTCTCGGATCGCCCCACACTCCTTCAGGGTGGGGGCAGCGACGACAGCAGCAGAGCTGGGTTGGTCCTCGGATCGGATCCGCTCATTGGGGCGGTGGAGGTCGCAGCGGTATAAATCTTACGTTAGGCCGCTGTATGTTTGAGATCGGGGAGCAAGGGTCATGCATGCAAGAGTTGGGGGGCTTGCGGGGGTGATACCAGAAGGTTATGGGCCAAGGTTGTGGACCTGGTCTACTGCAAGCGGGCTAACTCTTGTTTCCTTTGTTTCAGAAATACGTCCAGGTCCTGTACGGGTGTGGATCGTCGGCCATTCATAGGTGCACTGGGCCGCAATTAGAGCTGCAGCCATGCCAGGAGGACAGCAGCTAGGAATTGAATCGTCCAGGGCTGTGTTACGTTGGCTAGGGCGCAGAGGCTTGTCTTGGTCAGATCTGCCTGCATTGCTCCAGACCGCAGCGAAAAGGTGGGAGAAACCTCACATTTTGATAATTCATGCTGGCGGCAATGATGTGGGGGCCATTCCCACATTGGATCTGATCCGGGCAATGCAGTCAGACCTGAGGCAGTTCAAACTCTGGTTTCCAGGTGCGAGAATCGGGTGGTCGAATGTGATCCCTAGATTAAGATGGAGGCACATGGTGTGTCATAAGGCAGCTTTCCAGGTCAGGAAAAAGATCAATAGGGACCTGAGGAAGCAGGTAGTGGAACTCGAGGGTTTTGTGGTAGAGCACGGGAACATCTCGGCAGCCCATAAGGGTTTGTATAGGCAGGATGGGGTTCATTTAGAACCGTCAGGAGTAGATTTGTTCTTGCAGAACATCAGGCAGGAGTTACTCCTAAGAGTATAGGGTGGCGGCAAGAGTCAGGACCATTGTATATGCAGGTCAGTCTCTTGTGGCGGTGGTCAGGATCACGGCTGCAGACTGGAAGGAGGTTTGGTAATGGCCATTGCGGTCAGGGTGACGTCACAGACTTGGTATGCTTGGGCGTGCTCGGGCTGAGTATTGTTAGGCCGGAAAACCCCTAATTATGTAAGCTGCGTGAGTATCTCCGCCTTGTGGTCTGCAGCGGTGTCCCTTGGCCATTTTCTAGAAGGGGTTATTCATAGTTAGATGTAGGCCCCGATTGCCGCCACCCGTGGATAAGTTAACTGCCAGTTCCACGGCTGGTACCAATAAATGCGACCCACGGGTCTTTCACCCACAGAACTGTGTTGTGTTTTATTTATTAGTTGATAAGTTATATTAAGTGTTAAGTTAAGTTAAGTTACAAGCAGACACTCAGGAGATGTAGGGCATTTAATCCCTTAGTATGTGCTGTATGTGCAGTGTGTGTGTGATACCTTGTTATGTAGTGTTATGCATGTGCTGTATGTGCAGTGTGTTTTATACATTGTTATGTAGTGTTATGTATGTACTGTATGTGCAGTGTGTGTGTGATACCTTGTTATGTAGTGTTTTGTATGTGCTGTATGTGCTGCATGTGCAGTGTGTGTGATACCTTGTTATGTAGTTTTATGTATGTGCTGTATGTGCAGTGTGTGTGATACCTTGTTATGTAGTGTTATGTATGTGCTGTATGTGCAGTGTGTGTGATAACTTGTTATGTAGTGTTATGTATGTGCTGTATGTGCAGTGTGTGTGTGATACCTTGTTATGTAGTGTTATGTATGTGCTGTATGTGCAGTGTGTGTGTGATACCTTGTTATGTAGAGTTATGTATGTACTGTATGTGCCGTGTGTGTGATACCTTGTTATGTAGTGTTATGTATGTGCTGTATGTGCCGTGTGTGTGTGATACCTTGTTATGTAGTGTTATGTATGTGCTGTATGTGCAGTGTGTGTGATACCTTGTTATGTAGTGTTATGTATGTGCTGTATGTGCCGTGTGTGTGTGTGATACCTTGTTATGTAGTGTTATGTATGTTCTGTATGTGCAGTGTGTGTGATACCTTGTTATGTAGTGTTGTGTATGTGCTGTATGTGCAGTGTGTGTGATACCTTGTTATGTATTGTTATGTATGTGCTGTATGTGCAGTGTGTGTGTGATACCTTGTTATGTAGAGTTATGTATGTACTGTATGTGCCGTGTGTGTGATACCTTGTTATGTAGTGTTATGTATGTGCTGTATGTGCCGTGTGTGTGTGATACCTTGTTATGTAGTGTTATGTATGTGCTGTATGTGCAGTGTGTGTGATACCTTGTTATGTAGTGTTATGTATGTACTTATGTGCAGTGTGTGTGATACCTTGTTATGTAGTGTTTTGTATGTGCTGTATGTGCTGTATGTGCAGTGTGTGTGATACCTTGTTATGTAGTGTTTTGTATGTGCTGTATGTGCTGTATGTGCAGTGTGTGTGATACCTTGTTATGTAGTGTTATGTATGTGCTGTATGTGCAGTGTGTGTGTGATACCTTGTTATGTAGTGTTATGTATGTACTGTATGTGCAGTGTGTGTGATACCTTGTTATGTAGTGTTATGTATGTGCTGTATGTGCAGTGTGTGAGATACCTTGTTATGTAGTGTTGTGTATGTGCTGTATGTGCAGTGTGTGTGTGATACCTTGTTATGTAGTGTTATGTATGTAATGTATGTGCAGTGTGTGTGTGATACCTTGTTATGTAGTGTTATGTATGTACTGTATGTGCAGTGTGTGTGTGTGATACCTTGTTATGTAGTGTTATGTATGTGCTGTATGTGCAGTGTGTGTGATACCTTGTTATGTATGTGCTGTATGTGCAGTGTGTGTGATACCTTGTTATGTAGTGTTATGTATGTGCTGTATGTGCAGTGTGTGTGATAGGTTGTTATGTAGTGTTATGTATGTGCTGTGTGTGTGATACCTTGTTATGTAGTGTTATGTATGTGCTGTATGTGCAGTGTGTGTGTGATACCTTGTTATGTAGTGTTATGTATGTGCTGTATGTGCTGTGTGTGTGATACCTTGTTATGTAGTGTTATGTATGTGCTGTATGTGCAGTGTGTGTGTGATACCTTGTTATGTAGTGTTATGTATGTGCTGTATGTGCAGTGTGTGTGATACCTTGTTATGTAGTGTTATGTATGTGCTGTATGTGCAGTGTGTGTGATAACTTGTTATGTAGTGTTATGTATGTGCTGTATGTGCAGTGTGTGTGTGATACCTTGTTATGTAGTGTTATGCATGTGCTGTATGTGCAGTGTGTGTTATACATTGTTATGTAGTGTTATGTATGTACTGTATGTGCAGTGTGTGTGTGATACCTTGTTATGTAGTGTTTTGTATGTGCTGTATGTGCTGTATGTGCAGTGTGTGTGATACCTTGTTATGTAGTGTTATGTATGTGCTGTATGTGCAGTGTGTGTGATACCTTGTTATGTAGTGTTATGTATGTGCTGTATGTGCAGTGTGTGTGATAACTTGTTATGTAGTGTTATGTATGTGCTGTATGTGCAGTGTGTGTGTGATACCTTGTTATGTAGTGTTATGTATGTGCTGTATGTGCAGTGTGTGTGATACCTTGTTATGTAGTTTTATGTATGTGCTGTATGTGCAGTATGTGTGTGATACCTTGTTATGTAGTGTTATGTATGTGCTGTATGTGCAGTGTGTGTGATAACTTGTTATGTAGTGTTATGTATGTACTTTATGTGCAGTGTGTGTGATACCTTGTTATGTAGTGTTATGTATGTGCTGTATGTGCAGTGTGTGTGATAGCTTGTTATGTAGTGTTATGTATGTGCTGTATGTGCAGTGTGTGTGATACATTGTTATGTAGTGTTATGTATGTACTGTATGTGCAGTGTGTGTGTGATACCTTGTTACGTAGTGTTATGTATGTGCTATATGTGTAGTGTGTGTGATACCTTGTTATGTAGTGTTATGTATGTGCTGTATGTGCAGTGTGTGTGATACCTTGTTATGTAGTGTTATGTATGTGCTGTATGTGCAGTGTGTGTGATACCTTGTTATGTAGTGTTATGTATGTGCTGTATGTGCCGTGTGTATGATACCTTGTTATGTAGTGTTATGTATGTACTGTATGTGCAGTGTGTGTGTGATACCTTGTTATGTAGTGTTATGTATGTACTGTTTGTGCAGTGTGTGTGTGATACCTTGTTATGTAGTGTTATGTATGTACTGTATGTGCCGTGTGTGTGTGATACCTTGTTATGTAGTGTTATGTATGTGCTGTATGTGCAGTGTGTGTGTTACCTTGTTATGTAGTGTTATGTATGTGCTGTATGTGCAGTGTGTGTGATAACTTGTTATGTAGTGTTATGTATGTGCTGTATGTGCAGTGTGTGTGATAACTTGTTATGTAGTGTTATGTATGTGCTGTATGTGCAGTGTGTGTGATACCTTGTTATGTAGTGTTATGTATGTACTGTATGTGCAGTGTGTGTGATACCTTGTTATGTAGCGTTATGTATGTGCTGTATGTGCAGTGTGTGTGATACCTTGTTATGTAGTGTTATGTATGTGCTGTATGTGCAGTGTGTGTGATACCTTGTTATGTAGTGTTATGTATGTGCTGTATGTGCAGTGTGTGTGATACCTTGTTATGTAGTGTTATGTATGTGCTGTATGTGCAGTGCGTGTGATACCTTGTTATGTAGTGTTATTTATGTACTGTATGTGCAGTGTGTGTGATACCTTGTTATGTATTGTTATGTATGTGCTGTATGTGCAGTGTGTGTGTGATACCTTGTTATGTAGTGTTATGTATGTACTGTATGTGCAGTGTGTGTGATACCTTGTTATGTATTGTTATGTATGTGCTGTATGTGCAGTGTGTGTGTGATACCTTGTTATGCATGTGCTGTATGTGCAGTGTGTGATACCTTGTTATGTAGTGTTATGTATATACTGTATGTGCAGTGTGTGTGATACCTTGTTATGTAGTGTTATGTATGTGCTGTATGTGCAGTGTGTGTGATACCTTGTTATGTAGTGTTATGTATGTGCTGTATGTGCCGTGTGTATGATACCTTGTTATGTAGTGTTATGTATGTACTGTATGTGCAGTGTGTGTGTGATACCTTGTTATGTAGTGTTATGTATGTACTGTTTGTGCAGTGTGTGTGTGATACCTTGTTATGTAGTGTTATGTATGTACTGTATGTGCCGTGTGTGTGTGATACCTTGTTATGTAGTGTTATGTATGTGCTGTATGTGCAGTGTTTGTGTTACCTTGTTATGTAGTGTTATGTATGTGCTGTATGTGCAGTGTGTGTGATAACTTGTTATGTAGTGTTATGTATGTGCTGTATGTGCAGTGTGTGTGATAACTTGTTATGTAGTGTTATGTATGTGCTGTATGTGCAGTGTGTGTGATACCTTGTTATGTAGTGTTATGTATGTGCTGTATGTGCAGTGTGTGTGATACCTTGTTATGTAGTGTTATGTATGTGCTGTATGTGCAGTGTGTGTGATACCTTGTTATGTAGTGTTATGTATGTGCTGTATGTGCAGTGTGTGTGATACCTTGTTATGTAGTGTTATGTATGTGCTGTATGTGCAGTGCGTGTGATACCTTGTTATGTAGTGTTATGTATGTACTGTATGTGCAGTGTGTGTGATACCTTGTTATGTATTGTTATGTATGTGCTGTATGTGCAGTGTGTGTGTGATACCTTGTTATGTAGTGTTATGTATGTACTGTATGTGCAGTGTGTGTGATACCTTGTTATGTATTGTTATGTATGTGCTGTATGTGCAGTGTGTGTGTGATACCTTGTTATGCATGTGCTGTATGTGCAGTGTGTGATACCTTGTTATGTAGTGTTATGTATATACTGTATGTGCAGTGTGTGTGATACCTTGTTATGTAGTGTTATGTATGTGCTGTATGTGCAGTGTGTGTGATACCTTGTTATGTAGTGTTATGTATGTGCTGTATGTGCAGTGTGTGTGATACCTTGTTATGTAGTGTTATGTATGTACTGTATGTGCAGTGTGTGTGATTCCTTGCTATGTAGTGTTATGTATGTGCTGTATGTGCTGTATGTGTGTGATACCTTGTTATGTAGTGTTATGTATGTGCTGTATGTGCAGTGTGTGAGATACCTTGTTATGTAGTGTTGTGTATGTGCTGTATGTGCAGTGTGTGTGTGATACCTTGTTATGTAGTGTTATGTATGTACTGTATGTGCAGTGTGTGTGTGATACCTTGTTATGTAGTGTTATGTATGTACTGTATGTGCAGTGTGTGTGTGTGTGATACCTTGTTATGTAGTGTTATGTATGTACTGTATGTGCAGTGTGTGTGTGATACCTTGTTATGTAGTGTTATGTATGTACTGTATGTGCAGTGTGTGTGTGTGTGATACCTTGTTATGTAGTGTTATGTATGTACTGTATGTGCAGTGTGTGTGATACCTTGCTATATAGTGTTATGTATGTACTGTATGTGCAGTGTGTGTGATACCTTGTTATGTAGTGTTATGTATGTGCTGTATGTGCAGTGTGTGAGATACCTTGTTATGTAGTGTTGTGTATGTGCTGTATGTGCAGTGTGTGTGTGATACCTTGTTATGTAGTGTTATGTATGTACTGTATGTGCAGTGTGTGTGTGATACCTTGTTATGTAGTGTTATGTATGTACTGTATGTGCAGTGTGTGTGTGTGATACCTTGTTATGTAGTGTTATGTATGTGCTGTATGTGCAGTGTGTGTGATACCTTGTTATGTAGTGTTATGTATGTGCTGTATGTGCAGTGTGTGTGATACCTTGTTATGTAGTGTTATGTATGTGCTGTATGTGCAGTGTGTGTGATAGGTTGTTATGTAGTGTTATGTATGTGCTGTATGTGCAATGTGTGTGATACCTTGTTATGTATTTTTATGTATGTGTTGTATGTGCAGTGTGTGTGATACCTTGTTATGTAGTGTTATGTATGTGCTATATGTGCAGTGTGTGTGATACCTTGTTATGTAGTGTTATGTATGTGCTGTGTGTGTGATACCTTGTTATGTAGTGTTATGTATGTGCTGTATGTGCAGTGTGTGTGTGATACCTTGTTATGTAGTGTTATGTATGTGCTGTATGTGCAGTGTGTGTGTGATACCTTGTTATGTAGTGTTATGTATGTGCTGTATGTGCAGTGTGTGTGATACCTTGTTATGTAGTGTTATGTATGTGCTGTATGTGCATTGTGTGTGATAACTTGTTATGTAGTGTTATGTATGTGCTGTATGTGCAGTGTGTGTGTGATACCTTGTTATGTAGTGTTATGCATGTGCTGCATGTGCAGTGTGTGTTATACATTGTTATGTAGTGTTATGTATGTACTGTATGTGCAGTGTGTGTGTGATACCTTGTTATTTAGTGTTTTGTATGTGCTGTATGTGCTGTATGTGCAGTGTGTGTGATACCTTGTTATGTAGTGTTATGTATGTGCTGTATGTGCAGTGTGTGTGATGCCTTGTTATGCAGTGTTATGTATGTACTGTATGTGCAGTGTGTGTGATACCTTGTTATGTAGTGTTATGTATGTGCTGTATGTGCAGTGTGTGTGATACCTTGTTATATAGTGTTATGTATGTGCTGTATGTGCAGTGTGTGTGTGATACCTTGTTATGTAGTGTTATGTATGTGCTGTATGTGCAGTGTGTGTGTGATACCTTGTTATGTAGTGTTATGTATGTGCTGTATGTGCAGTGTGTGTGTGATACCTTGTTATGTAGTGTTATGTATGTGCTGTATGTGCAGTGTGTGTGATACCTTGTTATTTAGTTTTATGTATGTGCTGTATGTGCAATATGTGTGTGATACCTTGTTATGTAGTGTTATGTATGTGCTGTATGTGCAGTGTGTGTGATACCTTGTTATGTAGTGTTATGTATGTGCTGTATGTGCAGTGTGTGTGATACCTTGTTATGTATGTGCTGTATGTGCAGTGTGTGTGATACCTTCTTATGTAGTGTTATGTATGTGCTGTATGTGCAGTGTGTGTGATACCTTGTTATGTAGTGTTATGTATGTGCTGTATGTGCAGTGTGTGTGATACCTTGTTATGTAGTGTTATGTATGTACTGTATGTGCAGTGTGTGTGTGATACCTTGTTATGTAGTGTTATGTATGTACTGTATGTGCAGTGTGTGTGTGATACCTTGTTATGTAGTGTTATGTATGTACTGTATGTGCAGTGTGTGTGTGTGATACCTTGTTATGTAGTGTTATGTATGTGCTGTATGTGCAGTGTGTGTGTGATACCTTGTTATGCAGTGTTATGCATGTGCTGTATGTGCAGTGTGTGTGATACCTTGTTATGTAGTGTTATGTATGTACTGTATGTGCAGTGTGTGTGTGATACCTTGTTATGTAGTGTTATGTATGTGCTGTATGTGCAGTGTGTGTGTGATACCTTGTTATGCAGTGTTATGTATGTGCTGTATGTGCAGTTTGTGTGTGTGATACCGTGTTATGTAGTGTTATATATGTGCTGTATGTGCAGTTTGTGTGTGTGATACCTTGTTATGCAGTGCTATGTATGTGCTGTATGTGCAGTTTGTGTGTGTGATACCGTGTTATGCAGTGCTATGTATGTGCAGTGTGCGATAACGCATATACAGCATATCTCTTCCACCTGTGAAATTTGCACTTTGTTTTGGGGTTTGTCAGTACAATAAACGGTCTCCCTGTTGTCGCATAAATGGTATTAACATTCTATCTCGCACCTTCTTTGAACAAATAGAAGCTCAGGTCCTGTTTCACAATGTTTAATACAATAAATATATGAGCTGGGAGTCACGTTGCTATAAAATTATATTATGGAGCTGAACATTTTTGAGATTTATCATCAGGAATTTTTTAAGGATCGGCCTGTTCCTTGCTCCACCTGACAAATACACACAGAATAGGATCTTGAGTGTGATACAGGGGACACACCTCTCCGGAAAACCGCAGGATACGAGATGTGACAGATGATCCCTGAGGAGGTAAGAGGAGGGGCGTCCCACATTACAGGTATCTGCTTCAGCAAGACATTAGCTTCTTCCATAGTGTCCCTAGCAAACACCTCTAAACTCATCTGTCTACACATTCCAACCCCAGTGAGTCATCAGACCTGAGATTATTTAAATGTGTTGTGATAACAAATATAGAGAGAGAGAGATGAGAGAGACATAGAGATAGAGATATAGGGGTACATTTATTTTTCTGT
Organism: Bombina bombina; assembly: GCF_027579735.1. NCBI lineage: Eukaryota > Metazoa > Chordata > Amphibia > Anura > Bombinatoridae > Bombina > Bombina bombina. The sequence goes on from NC_069504.1 coordinate 25,498,005, forward strand.
GAATGCAGCAGTTTCCATGCAAGCCTTCAGTCTTGCCGGAAAACAAAAGTTAAGAAGCAGCGGTCTTAAGGTGGGGGACAGCACTCATCACGATCGAATGTTTGACACCCCCTGCTAGGAGCAAATTGAGGGAGATATATATACTGTATATATATATATGGTATGCTATATATTTATTTATTTTTTGCTTAAAGGAATATTTTAATGTCGGCAGGTTCCATTTTGATATCTTAAAGCTCCATTAGTTAATGAAAACTTGGGGACTTTTCCTCAAGACTTTCAGGCCATTGAGCACATGAGAGACAAGATTGGTTGGACTGCCTCTCCATTATCAGCACATTATAAATGTATATTGAGCCGCCCATGACTAATCAAGAGTAAATATATACAACCTTGGGAAACCGACCTTACGCAGGACTTTAGTGAAAAGAGAATGTAATGACGCTATTAGGTTTACTAAGGAAACTATCCACTGTATTACTTAGTTTGAGTTGTTCTATGAACTTTTAACCAGATGACACTGGGTCCCATCGAAACTGCATAAAATATTCACATCCACCTCTCCATTATGTTGGACAGAATGTAATCTGGATGAAGACCAACTACATATATGGTGGAGCTGCCCTAAGATCAGACCACTTTAACTTAAGGTTCAGCAGCGGTGTCCTAGATGGCATGTTATACAAATTGGCCTACTTAATCTACAACTAAAAATATACCCAAAAATAAGAGACATCTATTAATATATATTCTTTTGGCTACCAAATTTTCAATAGCTAGATGTTGAAAACAACAGGGTCCCCCTATTTCGAAGAGTATAGAAGACTTGCTTAAATACTTAATGTCCAGGGATGAATATGTTTTTTAGTTCCAGACTACAATTTGATCTCCACTATTATATTTGGGAACCTTGGGAGACATCAGGTGGGGAGAGTCTATTGATGTCTCTTCAGAATGTCACAGTAGGAATGCAAGGGTACCCCAATATAAAAGGGTTACCTTGCATTCAATCTTCAGTATGCTGCTGAAGATCACATGAAGAGGAACTTCACGTTGGACTGATGGACCTTCGCCTCCGTGCATCCACCGACCGCTCCGCCTCAGCCATGAAGATAGAAGATGCCGGACCCGAGATGGATGAAGATGGAGCTGCCTGGATGAAGATGTTTCGCCACTGAGAAGAAGAAGGATGTCCGGACTTCATCAATCCTGAGTACCGATTTTGGGGTTAGTGTTAGGAGCTGAATGTCCTTTTGAGGCTAATGCCCATACAAATTCCCGTTTTTGGGGCAATGGGTAGATTAGGTTTTTTTATTTTGGAGGGGTGGGGGTGGGGGGTTGTAATGTTATAGGGTATTTGGTTTAATTTATTAGCAAAAGAGCTGCTAACTTTAGGGCAATGCCCTACAAAATGCCCTTTTAAGGGCTATTGGTAGTTTATTATAGATTAGGGTTTTTTATTTTGGGGTCTGGTTTTTTTTGTTAAACGGTGATATTTGAATCAGAATAATTTTATTATTTTGGATAATTTCATTTGTTGTTTTTTATTTTTATATATCGTTTTATATTGGTTTTTTATTTTATTTTTTGTAATTTTAGTGTTTATTATTTTTTGTAAATGTAGTTTTGATTTTTTTGTAATATTAGGTTTTATTATTTTTAGTAATGTTACGTTTTTAATTTTATGTATTATTTTTTTTATAAAACAAGTAATGTTAGTTTTTTTTTAAAGTTTAGCTTAGGTTTTATTTTTATTTCACAGGTAAGTTTGTATTTATTTTAACTAGGTAGTTTTAGTAATATTGCAACTTTAATTTAGGTCTTTTAATTATGTTAACGTTAGGGGGTGTTAGGTTTAGGGGTTAATAGTTTAATTTATGTAGTTGCGATGTAGGGGGAAAGCGGTTTAGAGGTTAATAATTTTATTTCGTGTTTGCGATTTGCAGGAAATGAGGTTTAGGGGTTAATTGTTTTATTTAGGGAGTTGCGATGTGGGGGATGGCGCTTCAGGGGTTAATAGGTTTATTTAGTATTGACGATGTGGGGGGATGGCAGTTTAGGGGTTAAAAGGTTTATTTAGTAATGGTAATGTGTGGAGACAGCGGTTTAGAGGTTAATAGCTTTATTTTGTGTTTGCGATGTGGGGGAGGGCGGTTTAGGTGTTAATTGTTTTATTTTGGGAGTTGCGATGTGAGGGGATGGTGTTTCAGGGGTTAATAATCTTATTTATTGTTGGCAATGTGGGGGGATGGCGGTTTAGGGGTTATTAGGTTTAGTTAGTGTTGGCGATGTGGGGGGATGGCAGTTTAGGGGTTAAAAGGTTTATTTAGTAATGGTAATGTGTGGAGACAGCGGTTTAGAGGTTAATAGCTTTATTTTGTGTTTGCGATGTGGGGGAGGGCGGTTTAGGTGTTAATTGTTTTATTTTGGGAGTTGCGATGTGAGGGGATGGTGTTTCAGGGGTTAATAGTTTTTTTTTGTGTTTTGATTATGTGGGGGGGGCGATGGTTTAGGGGTTAATATGTTTATTTATTGTTGGCGATGTGGGGGGATGGTGGTTTAGGTGTTAATAGGTTTAGTTAGTGTTGGCGATGTGAGGGGATGGCGGTTTAGGGGTTAATAGGTTTATTTAGTGTTGGGGATGTGGGGGGACGGCGGTTTAGAGGTTAATAGCTTTATTTAGTGTTGGCGACATGGGGGAACGGCGTTTAGAGGTTAATAGCTTTATTTAGTGTTGGCAATGTGGAGGGACGGCGGTTTAGAGGTTAATATGTTTTGTTAGTGTTGGCGATGTGGGGGGATGGTGGTTTAGAGGTTAATATGTTTTTATTTCGTTTTGACGATCTGGGGGGACGGCAGTTTAGATCATTTGGTTTCTGCATATTAGGTTGTTAAATTGATTATTGGATTAATTTGTTATTTCGGATCCATTCTTTATTCATATTGATTATTCTATTCTAAACATTAGAATTGAATAATGAATATGAATAAAGAATGGATCCGAAATAACGAATAGATCTGAAAAACGATTTAACGTAACATAACTAATTTGCCGAAACAAAATTATTTATTTAACTAATGAAAACGAAACTAAACTAATGTTTTGGCTGTGCACGTCTAGAACGCACTGGCATTGCTTTTGTATATTTGACAGTAGCATTGTTATATTACTATATAGTAGCATTTGTTATATTACTATTTAGTAGCATTTGTTAAGGCAGTGGCATCTACTTATCAAAGCGTTGACTTTCTTGCATTCGACGGCACCAATACGCTCGCCTAAGATCGCCTAACATCGCTGCCTGAATACGTTCTCCAAAGTTACCAAAAAAGCTGTCAAAAAGCCACGCACCAAGTACGATGCGATGAGCAGCGGACTGTTGTTAACTAACAGTCATCGATCTCGCTGCTCTTCGGCTTTTTTTCAGCTTTATTGGTAAACTGTCACTAAACACCCACACTATACTATACTGTTTACCCCTATAAGCTCCCGGACCCCACCGCACCTAAATAAAGTTATTAACCCCTAAACTGCAGTTCCCGGAGCCCACCGCAACATTAATAAATGTATTAACCCCTACACCGCCGCTCCCGGAGCCCACCGCCACCTACATTATACTTATTAACCCCTAATCTTCCACCCCTATACCGCCGCCACCTACATAAGTTATTAACCCCTATCTTGCCGCTCCCGGACCCCGCCGCAACTAAATAAAGTGTTTAACCCCTAACCCGCCGCTCCCGGAGCCCACCTCCACCTACATTATATTTATTAACCCCTAATCTGCCCCCACTACACTGCCGCCACCTACATTATATTTATTAACCCCTAATCTGCCCCCCCTACACTGCCGCCACCTACATTATATTTATTAACCCCTAATCTGCCCCCCTACACCGCTCCCACCTACATTATATTTATTAACCCCTAATCTGCCCCCCTACACCGCCGCCATTATATTAAATGTATTAACCCCTAAACCTAAGTCTAACACTAACCCTAACACCCCCTAACTGAAATATAATTTAAATAAATCAAAATAAATTATTCCTATTTAAAACTAAATACTTACCTATAAAATAAACCCTAAGGCCTAGATTTAGAGTTGGGCGGTAGCCTTGAAAACCAGCGTTAGAGGCTTCTAACGCTGGTTTTGGGCTACCGCCGGTATTTGGAGTCAGTCAGGAAAGGGTCTAACGCTCACTTTCCAGACGCGACTTTTCCATACTGCAGATCCCCTTACGTCATTTGCGTATCCTATCTTATATTACTATTTAGTAGCATTTGTTAAGGCAGTGGCATCTACTTATCAAAGCGTTGACTTTCTTGCATTCGACGGCACCAATACGCTCGCCTAAGATCGCCTAACATCGCTGCCTGAATACGTTCTCCAAAGTTACCAAAAAAGCTGTCAAAAAGCCACGCACCAAGTACGATGCGATGAGCAGCGGACTGTTGTTAACTAACAGTCATCGATCTCGCTGCTCTTCGGCTTTTTTTCAGCTTTATTGGTAAACTGTCACTAAACACCCACACTATACTATACTGTTTACCCCTATAAGCTCCCGGACCCCACCGCACCTAAATAAAGTTATTAACCCCTAAACTGCAGTTCTCGGAGCCCACCGCAACTTTAATAAATGTATTAACCCCTACACCGCCGCTCCCGGAGCCCACCGATACCTACATTATACTTATTAACCCCTAATCCTCCACCCCTATACCGCCGCCACCTACATAAGTTATTAACCCCTATCCTGCCGCTCCCGGACCCCGGCGCAACTAAATAAAGTGTTTAACCCCTAACCCGCAGCTCCCGGAGCCCACCTCCACCTACATTATATTTATTAACCCCTAATCTGCCCCCACTACACTGCCGCCACCTACATTATATTTATTAACCCCTAATCTGCCCCCCTACACCGCTCCGACCTACATTATATTTATTAACCCCTAATCTGCCCCCCTACACCGCCGCCACTATATTAAATGTATTAACCCCTAAACCTAAGTCTAACACTAACCCTAACACCCCCTAACTGAAATATAATTTAAATAAATCAAAATAAATTATTCCTATTTAAAACTAAATACTTACCTATAAAATAAACCCTAAGGCCTAGATTTAGAGTTGGGCGGTAGCCGTGAAAACCAGCGTTAGAGGCTCCTAACGCTGGTTTTGGGCTACCGCCGGTATTTGGAGTCAGTCAGGAAAGGGTCTAACGCTCACTTTCCAGCCGCGACTTTTCCATACCGCAGATCCCCTTACGTCATTTGCGTATCCTATCTTTTCAATGGGATCTTCCTAACGCTGGTATTTAGAGTCGTGCCTGAAGTGAGCGTTAGAAATCTGACGACAAAACTCCAGCCACAGAAAAAAGTCAGTAGTTAAGAGCTTTCTGGGCTAATGCCGGTTTATAAAGCTCTTAACTACTGTGCTCTAAAGTACACTAACACCCATAAACTACCTATGTACCCCTAAACCGAGGTCCCCCCACATCGCCGCCACTATATTTAAATTTTTTAACCCCTAATCTTCCGCTCCGTACACTGCCGCCAACTACGTTATCCCTATGTACCCCTAATCTGCTGCCCCTAACACCGCCGACCCCTATATTATATTTATTAACCCCTAATCTGCCGCCCCCGCTATCGCTGACCCCTGCATATTATTATTAACCCCTAATCTGCCGCTCCATACACCACCGCCACCTACATTATAGCTATGTACCCCTAATCTGCTGCCCCTAACACCGCCGACCCCTATATTATATTTATTAACCCCTAATCTGCCCCCCTCAACGTCGCCTCCACCTGCCTACACTTATTAACCCCTAATCTGCCGAGCGGACCGCACCGCTACTATAATAAAGTTATTAACCCCTAATCCGCCTCACTCCCGCCTCAATAACCCTATAATAAATAGTATTAACCCCTAATCTGCCCTCCCTAACATCGCCGACACCTAACTTCAAAAATGAACCCCTAATCTGCCAATCTAATCTCGCCGCTACTGTAATAAATGTATTAACCCCTAAAGCTAAGTCTAACCCTAACACTAACACCCCCCTAAGTTAAATATAATTTAAATCTAACGAAATAAATTAACTCTTATTAAATAAATGATTCCTATTTAAAGCTAAATACTTACCTGTAAAATAAATCCTAATATAGCTACAATATAAATTATAATTATATTATAGCTATTTTAGGATTTATATTTATTTTACAGGTAATTTTGTATTTATTTTAACCAGGTACAATAGCTATTAAATAGTTAAGAACTATTTAATAGCTAAAATAGTTAAAATAATTACAAAATTACCTGTAAAATAAATCCTAACCTAAGTTACAATTAAACCTAACACTATGCTATCAATAAATTAATTAAATAAAATACCTACAATTATCTACAATTAAACCTAACACTACGCTATCAATAAATTAATTAAATACAATACCTACAAATAAATACATTTAAATTAACTAACTAAAGTACAAAAAATAAAAAAGAACTAAGTTACAAAAAATAAAAAAATATTTACAAACATTAGAAAAATATTACAACAATTTTAAACTAATTACACCTACTCTAATCCCCCTAATAAAATAAGAAAGCCCCCCAAAATAAAAAAATGCCCTACCCTATTCTAAATTACAAAAGTTCAAAGCTCTTTTACCTTACCAGCCCTGAACAGGGCCCTTTGCGGGGCATGCCCCAAAGAATTCAGCTCTTTTGCCTGTAAAAAAACACATACAATACCCCCCCCCCAACATTACAACCCACCACCCACATACCCCTAATCTAACCCAAACCCCCCTTAAATAAACCTAACACTAAGCCCCTGAAGATCTTCCTACCTTATCTTCACCTCGCCGGGTATCACACCGATCCGTTCTGTCTCCAAAATCTTAATCCAACCCAAGCGGGGGCTGGCGATCCATAATCCTGCGGCTGAAGAGGTCCAGAAGAGGCTCCAAAGTCTTCATCCTATCCGGGAAGAAGAGGCGATCCAGACCAGCAACCATCTTGATCCAAGCGGCATCTTCTATCTTCATCCGATGAGGAACGGCTCCATCGTGAAGACCTCCAGCGCGGACCAATCTTCTTCCTCCGACGTCCAACTGAAGAATGACGGTTCCTTTAAGGGACGTCATCCAAGATGGCGTCCCTCGAATTCCAATTGGCTGATAGGATTCTAGGATGATAGCCGAGCGGACCGCACCGCTACTATAATAAAGTTATTAACCCCTAATCCGCCTCACCCCCGCCTCAATAACCCTATAATAAATAGTATTAACCCCTAATCTGCCCTCCCTAACATCGCCGACACCTAACTTCAAAAATGAACCCCTAATCTGCCAATCTAATCTCGCCGCTACTGTAATAAATGTATTAACCCCTAAAGCTAAGTCTAACCCTAATACTAACACCCCCCTAAGTTAAATATAATTTAAATCTAACGAAATAAATTAACTCTTATTAAATAAATTATTCCTATTTAAAGCTAAATACTTACCTGTAAAATAAATCCTAATATAGCTACAATATAAATTATAATTATATTATAGCTATTTTAGGATTTATATTTATTTTACAGGTAACTTTGTATTTATTTTAACCAGGTACAATAGCTAAAATAGTTAAAATAATTACAAAATTACCTGTAAAATAAATCCTAACCTAAGTTACAATTAAACCTAACTCTACACTATCAATAAATTAATTAAATAAAATACCTACAATTATCTACAATTAAACCTAACACTACACTATCAATAAATTAATTAAATACAATACCTACAAATAAATACATTTAAATAAACTAACTAAAGTACAAAAAATAAAAAAGAACTAAGTTACAAAAAATAAAAAAATATTTACAAACATTAGAAAAATATTACAACAATTTTAAACTAATTACACCTACTCTAATCCCCCTAATAAAATAAGAAAGCCCCCCAAAATAAAAAAAATGCCCTACCCTATTCTAAATTACAAAAGTTCAAAGCTCTTTTACCTTACCAGCCCTGAACAGGGCCCTTTGCGAGGAATGCCCCAAAGAATTCAGCTCTTTTGCCTGTAAAAAAACACATACAATACCCCCCCCCCAACATTACAACCCACCACCCACATACCCCTAATCTAACCCAAACCCCCTTTAAATAATCCTAACACTAAGCCCCTGAAGATCTTCCTACCTTATCTTCACCTCGCCGGGTATCACACCGATCCGTTCTGGCTCCAAAATCTTAATCCAACCCAAGCGGGGGCTGGCGATCCATAATCCTGCGGCTGAAGAGGTCCAGAAGAGGCTCCAAAGTCTTCATCCTATCCGGGAAGAAGAGGCGATCCAGACCGGCAACCATCTTGATCCAAGCGGCATCTTCTATCTTCATCCGATGAGGAACGGCTCCATCGTGAAGACCTCCAGCGTGGACCAATCTTCTTCCTCCGACGTCCAACTGAAGAATGACGGTTCCTTTAAGGGACGTCATCCAAGATGGCGTCCCTCGAATTCCAATTGGCTGATAGGATTCTATCAGCCAATCGGAATTAAGGTAGGAAAATTCTGATTGGCTGATGGAATCAGCCAATCAGAATCAAGTTCAATCTGATTGGCTGATCCAATCAGCCAATCAGATTGAGCTCGCATTCTATTGGCTGTTCCGATCAGCCAATAGAATGCGGGTCCATCTTCAAGACATCCGACGCGGAGCATCCTCTTCCATCAACCTTAATGTAGAATGAAGGTTCCTTTAAAGGACATCATCCAAGATGGCGAGCCTTTAATTCCGATTGGCTGATAGAATTCTATCAGCCAATCGAAGTGGTCCTCCAGACGGGCAGAAGTGTTCATCCAAGCCGGGCAGAAGAGGTCCTTCAGACGGTCAGAAGTCTTCATCCAGGCGGCATCTTCTATATTCATCCATCCGGCGCGGAGCGGGTCCATCTTCAAGACTTCCATCGACGTCGACTGTAGAATAAAGGTTCCTTTAAATGACGTCATCCAAGATGGCGAGCCTTTAATTCCGATTGGCTGATAGAATTCTATAAAGGTAAGAAAAATCCTATTGGTTGATGCAATCAGTCAATAGGATTGAAGTTCAATCCTATTGGCTGTTCCAATCAGCCAATAGAATGCAAGCTCAATCCTATTGTCTGAATGCATCAACCAATAGGATTTTTCCTACATTAATTCCGATTGGCTGATAGAATTCTATCAGCCAATCGGAATTAAAGGCTCGCCATCTTGGATGATGTCATTTAAAGGAACCTTCATTCTACAGTCGACGTCGATGGAAGAGAATGCTCCTCGTCGGATGTCTTGAAGATGGACCCGCTCCGCGCCGGATGGATGAAGATAGAAGATGCCCCCTGGATGAAGACTTCTGCCCGTCTGGAGGACCTCTTCTTCCTGGCTTGGATGAAGACTTCTACGAGTCTGGAGGACCACTTCGCCCGGCTTTGTTGAGGACTTCGGCCCGGTTGGGTGAAGAAGTCTCAAGGTAGGGTGATCTTCAAGGGGTTAGTGTTAGGTTTTATTAAGGGGGGAATAGGGTTGGGTGTGTGGGTTTAATGTTGGGGGGGTATTGTACTTTTTTTCAGGTAAAAGAGCTGATTACTATGGGATGATTACTAATAGCCCTTTTAAGGGCTATTTGTAATTTAGTGTAGGGTAGGGCTTTTTTATTTTGGGGGGCTTTTTTATTTTGTTAGGGGGATTAGATTAGGTATAATTAGTTTAAAAATCTTGTAATTATTTTATTATTTTCTGTAATTTAGTGTTTGTTTTTTTTGTACTTTAGATAATTTAATTTAATTGTAGTTAATGTAGGTAATTCATTTAATTATAGTGTAGTGTTAGGTGTAATTGTAACTTAGGTTAGGTTTTATTTTACAGGTACTTTTGTATTTATTTTAACTAGGTAGTTAGTAAATAGTTAATAACTATTTAATAGCTATTGTACCTAGTTAAAATAAATACAAACTTGCCTGTAAAATAAAAATAAATTCTAAGATAGCTACAATGTAACTATTAGTTATATTGTAGCTATCTTAGGGTTTATTTTATAGGTAAGTATTTATTTTTAAATAGGAATAATTTATTTTGAAGTAATTAAATTATATTTCAGGGGATATTAGGGTTAGTGTTAGACTTAGGTTTAGGGGTTAATACATTTAATATAGTGGTGGCGGTGTAGGGGGGGCAGATTAGGGGTTAATAAATATAATGTAGGTGGCGGCAGTGTAGGGGGGGCAGATTAGGGGTTAATAAATATAATGTAGGTGGCGGCGGTGTAGGGGGGGCAGATTAGGGGTTAATATGTATAATGTAGGTGGCGGTGGGCTCCGGGAGCGGCGGTTTAGGGGTTAAACATTTTATTTAGTTGTGGCGGGGTCTGGGAGCGGCGGTTTAGGGGTTAATAAGTATAATGTAGGTGGCGGCGGTGTAGGGGGGACAGATTAGGGGTGTTTAGACTAGGGGTACATGTTAGGGTGTAAGGTGTAGACATTACCATAGGAATCAATGGGATATTGGGCAGCAGTGAACATGAACTCTCACTGCTTTCTGACTCCCATTGATTTCTATGGCATCCACCGCCAGGTATGCTGGACCTGAAAAGTGCCGAGCGTACCTGCTAGTTATTTGATAACTAGCAAAAGTAGTCAGATTGTGCTGAACTTGCGTTCGGAACATCTGTAGCGACGTAAGCATCGATCTGTGTCGGAGTCCGGCGGATCGTATATTATGTCACTAAATTCTACTTTTGCCGGTCTGTAGGGTTTGATAACTAAGGCGAATCAGCCTCGCCACAAATACGCTGCGGAATTCAAGTGTATTTGCGGTTGACGACTTGATGAATACATGCCAGTGTGTTAAAGGGACAGTCTAGTCAAAATTTTACTTTCACTATTCAGATAGAGCAGCAATTTTATGCAACTTTCTAATTTACTTCTATTATAATTTTTTCTTCTTCTCTTGGTATCTTTATTTGAATGTAAACATAGGAGCCGGCCCATTTTGGTTCAAACCTGGATAGAGTTTGCTGATTGGTGTCTAAATTCAAATACCAATCAGAAAGCACTACCCAGGTGCTTAACCAAAAATGGTCCGGCTTCTATGCTTACATTCTCACTTTTTTAAATAAAGAGAACAAGAGAACAAAGAAAAATTGATAATATGAGTAATTTAGAAAGTTTCCGGCTCTATCTGAATCATGAAAGTTTAATTTTGACTAGATTGTTCCTTTAATATATTGGACTTTGTATCTCTGTTCAAATCTCCTGTACTTTTGAGATGTTTTTATTGTATTTGCACAGAGATATAAAGCTGAAATTAAAAAAAAAAAAAGCACATAGGCAAAAGATTGGGCGCACTAACTTCAGAACCGCATTAACTTCTTCTCCCCTTAAAGGGACAGTAAAGTAAAAAAAAAAAATTTCATGATTTAAATAGGGCATGTAATTTTAAACAACTTTCCAATATACTTTTATTACCAATTTTGCTTTGTTCTCTTGGTATTCTTAATTGAAAGCTAAATCTAGGAGGTTCATGTGCTAATTTCTTAGACCTTGAAGACTGCCTCTAATCTGAAAGCATTTTGACAGTTTTTCACCACTAGAGGGCGTTAGTTCATGTGTTTCATATTGATAATATTAAGCTCAGGCACATGAAGCTCCTAGGAGTCAGCATTGATTGGCTAAAAATGCAAGTCTGTCAAAAGAACTGAAATAAGGGGACAATTTGCAGAGGCATAGATACAAGGTAATCACAGAGGTAAAAAGTATATTATTATAACTGTGTTGGTTATGCAAAATTGGGGAATGGGTAATAAAGGGATTATCTACCTTTTTAAACAACAAAAATTCTGGTGTTTACTGTCCCTTTAAATATGGCGCGCTGTTAAAAAAACCTTACACTAACCTAACACCCCATTAGACCACGAGAGATAAAACCGTAGGTCAGAGCTTTCCAAACTTTTCATGTTGGTGACACACTTTTTAGACCTACATCATTTTGCGACACAGTAATTCAGCTGTACTAGCAAACCGGAGGTTAAACTAACTTGTTATTAGAGATACAGACACATACATAAATGATATAATAATTAAATGTATTTACAAGTAACAGTAAGTATGTGCAAGAACTAAAAAACAGTTTAATAACACCAATAACTACTTACCATTTTAATAGGATGTATAAGGTTGAGGGGATGAACACAATTTCTGAATATTTGGTGGAACATTAGATAAAGACACTCGCATTTCGTCATCAAGCATTTTTACGCTTCCACGTTTCAGTGTCTTTAAGTTTGTCATCATTGAAAAGGATACTTCACAAACGTATGTTGTAGAAACCTGCAGAATAATTTTGAAAGCTTTTTTAGCTGTTCGGATGCATTTTTGAAATGTGAATCCTAAAGCTGTGTAAGTCACCCTATTCATAGATCATTAACAGATTTCTATCATTTGTTTAGGTCAGCTAATTCTTCTTCAATAAGTGAAAAGTTCCTTGTTGCAGTAGAAATAAATGGATTTCTGATCCAATCATAGTTTTGGATTTTGACATTGGATAAGTAATGCAGACGGAACTGTTTATCTTTCTCTTCTTTTTTTATGAAAATAACAGCACTTGCGCTCCACTCCCAGATAAAGGTAGGAATCAGGGGCGCGATCCGATATACGGTGCAGGTTTTGGCGCAAGCGTGGAAACCTGCGCCGCCCGTAGTTTCAGCTCGCAACTCGAGCTATCCCATATACGGCGCCGTCAGATGCTAAAGTGCCGTAAATCGGATAAACTAGTGATGTCCAGAAATCTGCGTAAGTACAAATTTCTGGAGTCGCCAGTAACTTACGGCACTTTAGAAACTGCCGGCGCCTACAAAAACTGACTAAAGTATTAAATCACCCGTACTGTCTAACACGCCTCCCAAACATAGCCCAACACGTATACCCCTCTATCCGCTATCCCCCCTCACTCTCCTAATAATAAATGTATTAACCCCTAAACCGCCACTCCCGGACCCCGCCGCACCTAATAAAGTTATTAACCCCTAAACCGCCGCTCCCGGACCCCGCCACCACCTACATTACCTACCCCCTAATGTGAGCCCCTTACTCCGCCGCCACCTACATTACCTACCCCCTAATGTGAGCCCCTTACACCGCCGCCACCTACATTACCTACCCCCTAATGTGAGCCCCTTACACCGCCGCCACCTTTATTAATTACCCCCTAATGTGAGCCCCTTACTCCGCTGCACCTACATTACCTACCCCCTAATGTGAGCCCCTTACACCGCCACAACCTACATTACCTACCCCCTAATGTGAGCTCCTTACACCGCCACAACCTACATTACCTACACCCTAATGTGAGCTCCTTACACCGCCACAACCTACATTACCTACACCCTAATGTGAGCTCCTTACACCGCCGCCACCTACATTACCTACCCCTAATGTGAGCTCCTTACACCACCGCCACCTACATTACCTACCCCTAATGTGAGCTCCTTACACTGCCACAACCTACATTACCTGCCCCCTAATGTGAGCCCCTTACACCGCCACAACCTACATTACCTACCCCCTAATGTGAGCTCCTTACACCGCCGCCACCTACATTACCTACCCCTAATGTGAGCTCCTTACACCGCCGCCACCTACATTACCTACCCCTAATGCAGGGGTGTCCAAACTTTGCTCTCCAGAGGTTTTGGAACTACATTTCCGATGATGCTCAGCCAGCATTTTATCTAGCTGGGCATCATGGGAAATGTAGTTCCAAAACCTCTGGAGAGCAAAGTTTGGACACCCCTGCCCTAATGTGAGCTCCTTACACCACCGCCACCTACATTACCTACCCCTAATGTGAGCTCCTTACACTGCCACAACCTACATTACCTGCCCCCTAATGTGAGCCCCTTACACCGCCACAACCTACATTACCTACCCCCTAATGTGAGCTCCTTACACCGCCGCCACCTACATTACCTACCCCTAATGTGAGCTCCTTACACCGCCGCCACCTACATTACCTACCCCCTAATGTGAGCCCCTTACACCGCCACAACCTACATTACCTACCCCCTAATGTGAGCTCCTTACACCGCCGTCACCTACATTACCTACTCCCTAATGTGAGCTCCTTACACCGCCGCCACCTACATTACCTACCCCCTAATGTGAGCCCCTTACACCGGCGCAACCTACATTACCTACCCCCTAATGTGAGCCCCTTACACCGCCGCCACCTACATTACCTACCCCCTAATGTGAGCTCCTACCCCGCCGCCAGCTATATTAAAATTATTAACCCCTAATTTAATCCCCCTACCTCGCTGCCAGCTATATTAAATACATTAACCCCTAATCTAATCCCCCTACACCGCCGCCACCTATATTAACTATATTAACCCTATCTAACTCTAACACCCTTAACTTAATTATTATTAAAATAAATCTAAATAATATTAATAATATTAACTAAATTATTCCTATTTAAATCTAAATGCTTACATATAAAATAAACCCTAACGCCTAGATTTAGAGTTCTGCGCCCAAAGGGGTGCATTAGCTACGCGTGTTTTTTTCCCCCCGCACCTTTTAAATACCGCTGGTATTTAGAGTTCACAGAAGGGCTGTGTTAGGCTCCAAAAAGGGAGCGTAGAGCATAATTTACCGCCACTTCAACTCTAAATACCAGCGGTGCTTAGGGACGCGGCCAGCTTAAAAAACGTGCTCGTGCACGATTCCCCCATAGGAAACAATGGGGCAGTTTGAGCTGGAAAAAAACCTAACACCTGCAAAAAAGCAGCGTTCAGCTCCTAACGCAGCCCCATTGTTTCCTATGGGGAAACACTTCCTAAATCTGCACCTAACACCCTAACATGTACCCCGAGTCTAAACACCCCTAACCTTACACTTATTAACCCCTAATCTGCCGTCCCCGCTATCACTGACACCTGCATATTATTTTTAATCCCTAATCTGCCGCTCCGTACACCGCCGCAACCTACGTTATCCCTATGAACCCCTAATCTGCTGCCCCTAACCCCCGCCGACCCCTATATTATATTTATTAACCCCTATCTGCCCCCCCCAACGTCGCCGCTACCTACCTACAATTATTAACCCCTAATCTGCCGACCGGACCTCACCGCTACTATAATAAAGTTATTAACCCCTAATCCGCCTCACTCCGATCAGCCAATAGAATGCAAGCTCAATCTGATTGGCTGATCCAATTAGCCAATCGGATTGAACTTGAATCTGAATGGCATATGTAAATATGCTATAATATTTTTTTTAAAAAAAAAACCTTTTATTTTAGTACTGGCAGACTTTCTGCCAGTACTTAAGATGCGGGGACAATTGTGGGGTTGGGGAGGGAAGGGAGCTGTGTGGGAGGGATCAGGGGGTCTGATATGTCAGGTGGGAGGCTGATCTCTACACTAAAGCTAAAATTAACCCTGCAAGCTCCCTACAAACTACCTAATTAACCCCTTCACTGCTAGCCATAATACACGTGTGATGCGCAGCAGCATTTAGCGGCCTTCTAATTACCAGAAAGCAACGCCAAAGTCATATATGTCTGCTATTTCTGAAAAAAGGGGATCCCAGAGAAGCATTTAAAACCATTTATTCCATAATTGCATAAGTTGTTTGTAAATAATTTCTGTGAGAAACCTAAAGTTTGTGAAAAAGTGAACAATTTTTTTTTATTTGATCGCATTTGGCGGTGAAATGGTGGCATGAAATATACCAAAATGGGCCTAGATCAATACTTTGGGATGTCTTCTAAAAAAAAATATATACATGTCAAGGGATATTCAGGTATTCCTGACAGATATCAGGGTTCCAATGTAACTAGCACTCATTTTGAAAAAAAGTGGTTTTGAAATAGCAAAGTGCTTCTTGTATTTATTTCCCTATAACTTGCAAAAAAAGCAAGGAACATGTAAACATTGGGTATTTCTAAACTCAGGACAAAATTTAGAAACTATTTACTATGGTTGTTTTTTGGTGGTTGTAGATGTGTAACAGATTTTGGGGGTCAAAGTTAGAAAAAGTGTGTTTTTTTCCATTTTTTCCTCATATTTTATAATATTTTTAATAATAAATTATAAGATATGATGAAAATAATGGTATCTTTAGAAAGTCCATTTAGTGGCGAGAAAAACGGTATATAATACGTGTGGGTACAGTAAATGAGTAAGAGGAAAATTACAGCTAAACACAAACACCGCAGAAATATAAAAATAGCCCTGGTCCTTAAGGGAAAGAAATTGAAAAATGGCCTTGGTCCTTAAGGGGTTAAAAAAAAAAACTAGAAATTTGACTGTGAAATAATAGCAGTCAGTGGAGGGGGGCGGGATCATGGGCGGGGATGTCCGGGGGCGCGCACGGACGCGCTGCCAATACCCAAGATGGCCGCCAATAAGGCAGATGGGGAGGGTTAGAGAGATCAGGGGGGATCAGGGAGGTTGGGGGCTAAGTGGGGATGCTAAACCACAGCATATGTAAATATGCTATAAAAAAATAAAAAAAAATAAAAACCTTTTATTTTAGTACTGGCAGACTTTCTGCCAGTTCTTAAGATGGCGGGGACAATTGTGGGGTTGGGGAGGGAAGGGAGCTGTTTGGGAGGGATCAGGGGGTCTGATATGTCAGGTGGGAGGCTGATCTCTACACTAAAGCTAAAATTAACCCTGCAAGCTCCCTACAAACTACCTAATTAACCCCTTCACTGCTAGCCATAATACACGTGTGATGCGCAGCAGCATTTAGCGGCCTTCTAATTGCCATAAATTGCCATAATTGCACAAGTTGTTTGTAAATAATTTCTGTGAGAAACCTAAAGTTTGTGAAAAAGTGAACTTTTTTTTTTTATTTGATCGCATTTGGCGGTGAAATGGTGGCATGAAATATACCAAAATGGGCCTAGATCAATACTTTGGGATGTCTTCTAAAAAAAAAATATATGTCAAGGGATATTCAGGTATTCCTGACAGCTATCAGGGTTCCAATGTAACTAGCGCTCATTTTGAAAAAAAGTGGTTTTGAAATAACAAAGTGCTTCTTGTATTTATTTCCCTATAACTTGCAAAAAAAGCAAAGAACATGTTAACATTGGGTATTTCTAAACTCAGGACAAAATTTAGAAACTATTTAGCATGGTTGTTTTTTGGTGGTTGTAGATGTGTAACAGATTTTTCAGGGCCTGCCAAGGCACAGTGTCACACCAGTGCAACTCATATCTGGTGTAACAGTAATGTACATTAAAAAAAATACAATTTTGACTGTAATAGATTGAATAGCAGTTAGTTGTCTGCAAGCGTGTGTGTCAGGCCTACAGCGTCTACTCTGCCAACTTCTGCCAGTGCACAGTGCTACTCATATCTGTTGTCACAGTAGCTTGCACGCATAGTACCACTAATCGAAAAAAAAATGACAGGCAGAGGCAGGCCACCCCGCAGGGGCCGTCGTGGTCATGGTGCTGTGATTCCCTTTGGCCCTAGAATAATGCCCAGTGTTCAGAGGCCACGTACCCTGAACTCGAAAAGTTCTGAGGATATAGTTGACTGGCTAACACAGGACACCCAATCTTCTACAGCTTCCGCTCGAAACCTTGACGCACCGTCCTCCTCCAGCTTAGCTTCGGGCACCTCTCAAGTTACCACTCGCCCGCCTACCGCCACCACCAACACTAGCACCACAGCCGCTTTACTTGATCTGTCAGAGGAGTTATTTACACATCAGTTGTAAGAAATGAGTGATGCAAAACCATTATTGCCAGAGGATGTAGATAACAGGGATATGTCTCAGTCAGGCAGCATTACACACATGGACGTACGATGTGATGATGATGATGTTGTACCCGCTGCGGGAGTTTGGTCTGTCACTGTGAAGCGGGCGTAACCCTTACACTACCTGATCGATACAACATCATACCTGATGTTTTAAAGCATGTTATTCCAAACAATTTAGGAATGTTAGGTGATTTATGCCCTTTATGGATTAAAACCAGACTCTGCATCAACTATGTAATTTTCCATGTGAGTTTTGCCATGGATCCCCCTCCGGCACGCCACAGTCCAGGTGTTAGTCCCCTTGAAACAACTTTTCCATCACTATTGTGGCCAGAAAGAGTCCCTGTGGGTTTTAAAATTCGCCTGCCCATTGAAGTCTATGGCGGTTCGCCCGGTTCGCAAACTTTTGCTGAAGTTCGCGTTCGTGGTTCGCGACCCCAAATTTTTATGTTCGCGACATCACTATAGTTAATATATATATAATATAATAACTATATTAACTATATTAACCCTAATATAATTAGAGTTAATATAGTTAATATATATAATATAATAACTATATTAACTATATTAACCCTAATATAATTAGGGTTAATATAGTTAATATAGGTGGCGGCGGTGTAGGGGGATTAGATTAGGGGTTAATGTATTTAATATAGCTGGCGGCGGGGTAGGGGGATTAGATTAGGGGTTAATAATTTTAATATAGCTGGCGGCAGGGTAGGAGCTCATATTAGGGGGTAGGTAATGTAGGTGACGGCGGTGTAAGGGGCTCACATTAGGGGGGTAGTTAATGTAGGTGGCGGCGGTGTAAGGGGCTCACATTAGGGGGTAGTTAATGTAGGTGGCGGCGTTGTAAGGGGCTCACATTAGGGGGTAGTTAATGTAGGTGGCGGCGGTGTAAGGGGCTCATATTAGGGGGTAGGTAATGTAGGTGACGGCGGTGTAAGGGGCTCACATTAGGGGGTAGTTAATGTAGGTGGCGGCGGTGTAAGGGGCTCACATTAGGGGGTAGGTAATGTTGGTGACGGCAGAGTAAGGGGCTCACATTAGGGGGTAGGTAATGTAGGTGGCGGCGGTGTAAGGAGCTCACATTAGGGGGTAGGTAATGTAGGTGGCGGTGGTGTAAGGAGCTCACATTAGGGGGTAGGTAATGTAGGTGGCGGCGGTGTAAGGGGCTCACATTAGGGGGTAGGTAATGTAGGTGGCGGCGGAGTAAGGGGCTCACATTAGGGGTTAGTTAATGTAGGTGGCGGAGGGGTCCGGGAGCGGTGGTTTAGGGGTTAAATACTTTATTAGGGATTGCGGCAGGGGATCGCGGTTGACAGGTAGATAGACATTGCGCATGTGTTAGGTGTTAGGTTTTATTTTGCAGTTCACGGTTGACATGTAGATAGACATTGCGCATGTGTTAGGTGTTAGGTTTGATTTTGCAGTTTGCGGTTAACAGGTAGATAGACATTGCGCATGCGTTGATTTTGCAGGTAGTTTAGGGAGTTACGGGGCTCCAATACACAGCGTAAGGCTTACTACACCTTCAATTTGTGGGGAGGTGAAAATGGAGTAAGATTTCTCCATTTTCGCCACGTAAGTCCTTACGCTGTATATTGGATACCAAACTGCGCTGGTTTGTTATATCTGTCTATGGGCCAAAAAACTGCGGCCGAAGGCAGAAATATATGAACGTAACTTCTAGGTTATGCCGTATATGTGATACCAAACCAGCGCAAAATTTGGCATCGCCGGCTTTTGCGGGCGACGCTGCATATCGGATCGGGGCCCAGGACTGAAGAAAATGTGAAAAATAAACAAAATTAACTAAAGTATTTACAACACATTTTAGAAAAAAAAAGGTCCAGGTAGGAGCTCAGCTGCAAAATCACATGAAGTTGAGAAGCAAAATTACAACAAAAATGGTGTAAATATATAGTTAATTGTATTTAATTAATGTAATTTATTTAATTGTAGTGTAGTGTTAGGTGTTAGTGTAACTCAGGTTAGGTTTTATTTTACAGTTAAATTTGTATTTATTTTAACTAGGTAGTTAGTAAATAGTTAATAACTATTTAATAACTAGTCTAACTAGTTAAAATAAATACAATCCTGCCTGTAAAATAAAAATAAAACCTAAGATAGCTACAATGTAACTATTAGTTATATTGTAGCTATCTTAGGGTTTATTTTATAGGTAAGTATTTAGTTTTAAATAGGAATTAGTTATGTAATGATAGTAATTTTTATTTAGATTTATTTTAATTATATTAAAGTCAGGGTTAGGGTTAGACTTAGGGTTAGGTTGAGGGGTTAATATATTAATTTAGTGTTAGTAATGTGGGAGGCCAGAGGTTGGGAGCGGCAGATTAGGAGTTAATAAGTGTAGGTAGGTGTCGGCGATGTTGGGGGCAGTATATTAGGGGTTAATAAGTGTAATGTAGGTGTCGGGAATGTCAGGGGCGGAAGATTAGGGGTTATTACGTGTAATGTAGGTGTTGGCGATGTCGGGGGCGGCAGATTAGGAGTTAATAAGTGTAGGTAGGTGTCAGCGATGTCAGGGGCAGCATATTAGGGGTTAATAAGTGTAATGTAGGTTGCGGGGACATTGGGGCGGCAGATTAGGAGTTAATAAGTGTAATGTAGGTGTTGGCGATGTCGGGGGCGGCAGATTAGGGGTGTTTATAGTCTGGGTTTATGTTAGGGTGTTAGGTGTAGACATAACTTTTCTTTCCCCATAGGAATCAATGGGGCTGCGTACGGAGCTTTACGCTCCTTTATTGCAGGTGTTAGGTTTTTTTTTAGCCTTCTCTCCCCATTGATGTCTATGGGGAAAACGTGCATGAGCACGTAAAACCAGCTCAAAGCAGGGCTGGTATTTGTGTGCGGTATGGAGCTCAACGCTGCCATATTACTCGCTAACGCCGGGTTTTTGCAAACCTGTAATAGCAGCGCTATTAAAGGTGAGCGGTGGAAATAACTTGCAAGTTATTACCAAGCCGCTCATAATGCAAAACTCGTAATCTGACCAATATTTATTATATTTTAGCTCTACCTCTACGACTTCTTGTCTAGTAACTTTACAAAGCAACAATATACTAACACTGGACTACGCCACCACAGTATGCCATACAAACAACACTCAGACAACTTTGGAACACA
Organism: Bombina bombina; assembly: GCF_027579735.1. Classification (NCBI taxonomy): domain Eukaryota; kingdom Metazoa; phylum Chordata; class Amphibia; order Anura; family Bombinatoridae; genus Bombina; species Bombina bombina. The sequence goes on from NC_069504.1 coordinate 25,518,979, forward strand.
AAACAAATCCACTGCTAAGTGTCAATGGAGAAAATTAGCCTATGAGGTAGATTTATCCTCAGCTCATACACATCAGCCCTCATTCTCTAAACACAAACCCATGTATCTATATGTATCTACACATCAAACCCAGGAGACTCTTCCAGCTTCCAATTCTCATTCACCCGCAACATCCACTATCTCACTGACAATATGCATGAAAATACTAGCACTAAACTCAAGTTATCCTCATCCACTGGCACACTCCCTGGTCCTTTACTAACCATTTCCTTCTCAAAACGTCCTCTAATCACCGTACTATTGTCCAATCTCTGCACTTCTATTTGCCTATAAATTATTAGTCTACAATTGCTAACACACTTTCTCTTACTCAAAGCTTTACAAGACTACACCAATCATGATTTAGGTCTAAAAAACCCCAATAAATGTGACTCACAAAGGGCACAAACAAATCTAGTCACTGCTAAAGTAAAATGTAATTCAATCACCTCTTCATCCAACTCTAGATTTATATGTCATGTTACACCTCTCCCCAAGCTATGGTCTTTCTCTAATTATCAGCACCGTTCCACCTCCATACTATACATTCATACAGGTGCCATAACCCTGGCTGATTACTAAACACCAGAACCTTATCAAAATATAAAATCCTCTATAGGGGCTCCTGATTGTATACTGAGGGCCAGACTGCAAGTGGAGTGCTAAATATCGCTTTTGTGGAAGCGTTATTAGTGCTCCACTGAGTAATACCAGAGCACGCTAATGTGTGCTGGTATTACAAGTTGACAGCAATGCAAACACGGGCTTGGAAAACATTGCACTCACGAGAGCGTGCTACCATAGGCTACTATGGGAGCCTCTTTCTTATGCCGTCACGGGGGTAAGTAGCACAGCTATGGCAACAAATATTAAATATATATGTATATAAGCAAACACATATATATATATATAACACATAAATATATATGTATATAAGCAAACACATATATATATATAACACATAAATATATATGTATATAAGCAAACACATATATATATATATAACACATAAATATATATGTATATAAGCAAACACACATATATATATATAACACATAAATATATATGTATATAAGCAAACACACACATTATATATATATAACACATAAATATATATGTATATAAGCAAACACACACATTATATATATATAACACATACATATGTATATAAGCAAACACATATATATATATATATAACACATAAATATATATGTATATAAGCAAACACATATATATATATATAACACATAAATATATATGTATATAAGCAAACACACACATTATATATATATAACACATAAATATATATGTATATAAGCAAACACACACATTATATATATATAACACATACATATGTATATAAGCAAACACATATATATATATATATATAACACATAAATATATATGTATATAAGCAAACACATATATATATATATATATATATATATATATATATATAACACATAAATATATATGTTTATAAGCAAACACATATATATATATAACACATAAATATATATGTATATAAGCAAACACATATATATATATAACACATAAATATATATGTATATAAGCAAACACATATATATATATAACACATAAATATATATGTATATAAGCAAACACATATATATATATATATATATAACACATAAATATATATATGTATATAAGCAAACACACATATATATATATATATATATATATAACACATAAATATATATGTATATAAGCAAACATATATATATATATATATATATATATATATATAACACATAAATATATATGTATATAAGCAAACACATATATATATATATATATATATATAACACATAAATATATATGTATATAAGCAAACACATATATATATAACACAAATATATATGTATATAAACAAACACATAAATATATATGTATATAAGCAAACACACATATATATATAACACAAATATATATGTATATAAACAAACACATAAATATATATGTATATAAGAAAACACATATATATATAACACATAAAAATATATGTATATAAACAAACACATATATATATATAACATAAATATATATGTATATAAGCAAACACATATATATATATATAAAACACATAAATATATATGTATATAAACAAACACATATATATATAACACATAAATATATATATGTATATAAGCAAACACATATATATTTACTGAGAACACACTATTTTGAGGTCATTCAGGGCACTTTTAGATCTGATCTCTGGTTAATTTATTGCACAAGCCCACAAACAGGAAAATTAGCCCACTTGTTGGTGCACGATAAATTAGCGCTCCACTTGTAATCTAGCCCTGAATGGATTGAATCACTGAGTTTTAGCTGCACATCTTTATTGCAACTAAATGCATGTTTTCAATTGATATATTAGGTATTATACTCTAAAAGCTATTAACGTGTATTTTAAATAAGATAGAGTTGAAGCTGACCCTATGCAGATAAGTTGTTCCTAGGTATCAGTTATGTTTTACTCTTACTCAGCCTCATAACTAGATACAGGTGTGTGGGGTATGTGACTGCATCCTCTGTGTGTGGGGTATGTGACTGCATCCTCTGTGTGTGGGGTATGTGACTGCATCCTCTGTGTGTGGGGTATGTGACTGCATCCTCTTTGTTTGGGGTATGTGACTGCATCCTCTGTGTATGGGGTATGTGACTGCATCCTCTGTGTGTGGGGTATGTGACTGCATCCTCTGTGTGTGTGGGGTGTGTGACTGCATCCTCTGTGTGTGGGGTATGTGACTGCATCCTCTGTGTGTGGGGTATGTGACTGCATCCTCTGTGTGTGTGGGGTATGTGACTGCATCCTCTGTGTGTGGGGTATGTGACTGCATCCTCTGTGTGTGGGGTATGTGACTGCATCCTCTGTGTGTGGGGGGTATGTGTCTGCATCCTCTGTGTGTGGGGTATGTGACTGCATCCTCTGTGTGTGGGGTATGTGACTGCATCCTCTGTGTGTGTGGGGTATGTGACTGCATCCTCTGTGTGTGTGGGGTATGTGACTGCATCCTCTGTGTGTGGGGTATGTGACTGCATCCTCTGTGTGTGGGGTATGTGACTGCATCCTCTGTGTGTGGGGTATGTGACTGCATCCTCTGTGTGTGGGGTATGTGTCTGCATCCTCTGTGTGTGGGGTATGTGACTGCATCCTCTGTGTGTGGGGTATGTGACTGCATCCTCTGTGTGTGGGGTATGTGACTGCATCCTCTGTGTGTGGGGTATGTGACTGCATCCTCTGTGTGTGGGGTATGTGACTGCATCCTCTGAGGATGACATAAGTGCTGGGAATAGATCAGCCTCACCTGTCAATCTGAGCCAGTATTTCCTGATAACGGTAAACGTGTAAGTAATAACCCTCATGTAACAGAAGTGATCTGCTGACCAAATGAAGATGCGTCAGAGCTTCTTTCAATTACCATTTAAAGCAGCTTTTAACTTAACAAGAATATATTTTTGAATGTCAAGGGCTAGATTACGAGTGGAGTGCTAAACAGTTACCCGTCAGCGAAAAGGAGTTTATCAAAGGTGCTTGCTCGCCACAGGTTTTTCGCTCATATTGCAAGTTGAAAGTGAATGTGATTGGTTGAGTGCAATTGAAGTTAACGCTCATAATAACACCATCTAATAATAATTATTAACCAAAAATAGTGCACAAAAAAGTTAAAAGAGCTCAGAGATATGAGGTCTCAGAAAAAAAAGGCTAAGGGCTTTAAAATAAACATACATACATATTCATGTCTAAAGATGTATATGTATGTGTGTATATATATATATATATATATATATATATATATATATATATATATATATATATATATATATATACATACAGTATATGTTTATATACAGTATCTCACAAAAGTGGGTACACCCCTCACATTTTTGTAAATATTTGATTATATCTTTTTATGTGGCAACACTGAAGAAATGACACTTTGCTACAATGTAAAGTAGTGAGTGTACAGCCTATATAACAGAGAAAATTTGCTGTCCCCTCAAAATAATTTAACACACAGCCATTAATGTCTAAACCGGGAGTACACACCTAAGAGGAAATGTCCTAATTGGGCCCAAAGTGTCAATATTTTGTGTGGCCACCTTTATTTTCCAGCACTGCCTTAACCCTCTTGCGCATGGAGTTCACCAGAGCTTCACAAGTTGCCACTGGAGTCCTCTTCCACTCCTCCATGACGACATCACAGAGCTGGTGAATGTTAGAGACCTTGCGCTCCCCCACCTTCCATTTGATGATGCCCCACAGATGCTCAATAGGGTTTAGGTCTGGAGACATGCTTGGCCAGTCCATCACCTTTACCCTCAGCTTCTATAGCAAGGCAGTGGTCATCTTGGAGGTGTTTTTGGGGTCGTTATCATGTTCGAATACTACCCTGCGGCCCAGTCTCCTAGGGGAGGGGATCATGCTCTGCTTCAGTATGTCACAGTACATGTTTGCATTCATGGTTCCCTCAATGAACTGTAGCTCCCCAGTTCCGGCAACACTCATGCAGGCCCAGACCATGACACTCTCACTACCATGCTCGACTGTAGGCAAGACACACTTGTCTTTGTACTCCTCACCTGGTTGCCGCCACACATGCTTGCCACCATCTGAACCAAATAAGTGTATCTTGTTCTCATCGGACCACAGGACATAGTTCCAATAATCCATGTCCTTAGTCTGCTTGTCTTCAGCATACTGTTTGCGGGCTTTCTTGTGCATCATCTTTAGAAGAGGCTTCCTTCAGGGATGACAGCCATGCAGACCAATTTGATGCAGTGTGCGGTGTCTGGTCTGAGCACTGACTTGCTGACTCCCCACCCCTTCAACCTCTGCAGCAATGCTGGCAGCACTTATATGTCTACTTCCCAAAGACAACCTCTGTATATGACGCGGAGCACGTGCACTCAACTTCTTTGGTCGACCATGGTGAGGCCTGTTCTGAGTGAAACCTGTGTTGTGAAACAGCTGTATGGTCTTGCCCACCGTGCTGCAGTTCAGTTTCATGTCTTGGCAATCTTCTTATAGCCTAGACCATCTTTATGTAGAGCAACAATTATTTTTTTTCAGATCCTCATCATACAGTGAGAAATGTTTATCATATAATGAAATGCATATTCTATATAGTGAAATCCATATTCTATATACTGAAATCAATATATTATATACTGGAAGTAATATATCATATACTGAAATCCATATATCACAGAATGAAATCCATAACCTATATAGTGAAATCGATTTGTTATATACTGAATTTCACGGCATATACTGAAATCGATGTCATATACTGAAATGCATATGCTATATAATAAAATCCACATATCATATACTGGAAAGCATATGCTGTATAATGAATTACATATGTCATATACTGAAATGTCTATGCTATGTAATGAAATCCCTATGTCATATACTGAAATTCATATGCTATATACTGAAATGCATATATCATATACTGAAATCCAAATGGCATATACTGAAATCCATATTTCATATATTGAAATCCATGTCATATACTGAAATATATGTCATATAATAAAATTCATATGCTATATAGTGAAAAACATATATCATATAATGAAATCCATGTCATGTACTGAAATCAATGTCATATACTGAAATGTATATGCTATATAATGAAATCTCTTTGTCATATACTGAAATGTATATGCTATATAAAGAAATCCATTTGTCATATACTGAAATACATATGCTATATACTGAAACTGATAATGGAGTGAAAAATGTATTTTCATATACTGAAATTAGTCATCAGTCACATGACCCTGACCTTATTCTGACCCTGGCCCCTTGCTTCTTTTCCCTGTGACTCATTATACTTTTGCAGACAAAGGAAGCAGACCTAGCTGCTGGGGGGAGGCGGAGTTAAGGAGCAAGCACGCACGCATGTACGCACTGTGTGTTCCTGTGTGCGCTGCGAATATGATCAGCTCCCTACACACAGCCATACCTTTGGCATGGGGTTCAATGCCTGGTGCCTGCTGAGGCAGGAGAGAAAAGCCGACCGAACACGTATTTACCCGCTCCACCTCTGAGCACCTTCCACTTGTGCTCTGTATGGTCTTGCCCACCTTGCTGCAGTTCAGTTTCACGTCTTGGCAATCTTCTTATAGCCTAGACCATCTTTATGTAGAGCAACAATTCTTTTTTTTCAGATCCTCATCATACAGTGAGAAATGTTTATCATTTAATGAAATGCATATTCTATATAGTGAAATCCATATTCTATATGCTGAAATCAATATATTATATACTGGAATAATTTATCATATACTGAAATCCATATATTATATACTGGAAGTAATATATCATATACTGAAATCCATATATCACAGAATGAAATCCATAACCTATATAGTGAAATCGATTTGTTATATACTGAATTTCATGGCATATACTGAAATCGATGTCATATACTAAATGCGTGTTCTTGTGTGCGCTGCGAATATGATCAGCTCCCTACACACGGCCGTACCTTTGGCATGGGGTTCAATGCCTGGTGCCTGCTGAGGCAGGAGAGAAAAGCCGACCAGACACGTATTTACCCACTCCACCTCTGAGCACCTTCCACTTGTGCTGAATACGCTGGGGAACAGCGTTGACTGTTACCCCTATGGTACAAGGGGAGGGCTTGTTCTTCTGGGTGCCTGAAGTTACAGCAGGGTTCATGAAGCTGATGAGGAGGTAAGCCCTGCGGTTAGGTATTTGAGTCTGGGAGTTTGAGGTGTATTTGGGCACATTGATTTTTGGCTTTTACTTTTTGAATTTATATTTTGTAGCCATGCATTTGCCGTTGTCACCCTAACCCCAGTGAAGGCATCAACCCAGGTGAACTCTCAATTTTGTGTTGTTTTGGAAAACCTTGTTATCTGATATGGAAAACTACCTACATTTAATGGTGACTTTTATGTATGCTTGGTAAAATAGTCTGGGAGTAGGAGTTATAATGCCCTCTATTGCTCATTCCATACGAGTAAAGAATTTTTTTTGCAGGACTGCATAAGGTCTTATTTCTGCTTTTTCATTGGGCCTGTTACCCCAGTGAAGATACACCATACACTTAAAGTGACTTTACACCTGCTGAGGAGGTAAGCCCTGTGATTAGGTATTTGAGTCTGGGAGTTTGAGGTGTATTTGGGTAACATCAGCGGCGTATTATGGCCTAGGCCAACAAGGCACGGGCCTAGGGCAGCTGATTTGAGGGGGTGGCACTTTTTGGGGGCACTCAAGAATTGTCCCTTTATTGGTGTCTGACTCCAGGGTCAACATTCCATATCATAGCAGCAGCCGCGCAACAAGCAGTGGATGCTGCTTAGAGCAGGTGTACAAAACTGGCCACACTAATTCATGAGGCTACCGAAGTGAAGATTGCTAAAACACTGCTCCAGGTCCTTTCAAGCTCCAGCAAACAACTGACACTGATGGGCTTGTGAGAGAGGAAATAGAATCTGACACTCCAGTGCGGTGCACACCGCAACGGCTTAAATATTTATTCCTGACAATTTAAATGGCACAGTGACAATGAAGATTGTCCTTTCTTGTACCATTTAAATTGTCAGGAACAAATATTTATTTTTTTGGAGCCCTTTTGAGTGCAACTACAGCTGTTTTTCATTTTGTATTTGCCTTTCCGGTTTACTCAGCTGTTACGGCATGCACCACATGGCAGTGTCTGGATTCAATTTCCTCTTTCACAAGCCCATTAGTGTCAGTTGTTGGAGCTCGAAAGGACCTGGGGCGGCTCACGCTAACTGCCACTGCATCCATTCCCTCCCTCAGGAAGGACCAGACCTGAAGCTGCAGTCAGGGCCGGAATAGCCTACAGAGGCCGCGGCATCTGTGGCCAGCCTGCCACAATTTTAAGGGGGTGATATTTGTGTGCCACTAGTATGGTGGAGTGCCAGAACGGAACACACCTGCTGTACCTATTTCGGTTTTGCACCCTTCTTCCATGCTGCCCAGAGCCACTGCAGCCAATTGCAATTTTGGAATGGTGGTGTGTGTCCCACAGTCACTTGTCAGAGTAGGTAGGGGCACCCTTTATACACAGACCCAAAGTGAGCATACTGACTGTGGAACAGCTGTGCAGTTGGTGCTCTGGAGGCATGTGATGCCGAAGGGAGCTGTCTTAGGCACATGGAGCACACTCTATCCGCATACAAAAAGTGGCAATAAAGGTGAGTGAAACTTATGAAAGGACTAGCCTAAAGCTAGCTATAGATAATACATATAATCTAATCTGATTGAAAATGCCACTTTTTTTAAAGTAAATGTATACGGCTAGATTACAAGTTGTGCGTTAGGGTTAAAAAGCAGCGCTAAGAGGTCCTAACGCTGCTTTTTAACGCCCGCTGGTATAACGAGTCTTGCAGGGACAGGTGTACCGCTAACTTTTTTGGCCAGACTCGGAAATACCGCAAATCCACTTACATCAATTGCGTATCCTATATTTTCAATGGGACTTGCATAGCGCTGGTATTACCAGTCTGACCAAAAGTGAGCAGTACAGCCTCTCCTGTCAAGCCTGGTACCGCATTTTAAAGTCAGTAGTTAAGAGTTTTACACTACAACGCTGTAGCATAAAACTCTAACATCGCAGCCACCTACTTACATTTATTAACCCCTAATCTGCTGCCCCCAACGTCGCCGCCCTTATAATAAAGTTATTAACCCCTAAACCTAAGTCTAACCCTAACCCTAACACCCCCTAACTTAAATATAATTTAAATAAATCTAAATAAAATTACTACAATTCATTAAATTATTCCTATTTAAAACTAAATACTTACCGATAAAATAAACCCATACGCCTAGATTTAGAGTTTTGCGGCCAAAGGGGTGCGTTAGCTACGCATGCTTTTTTCTGGCCGCACCTTTTAAATACCGCTGGTATTTAGAGTTCACAGAAGGGCTGCGTTAGGCTCCAAAAAAGGAGCGTATAGCATATTTACCGCAACTTCAACTCTCGATACCAACGGTGCTTACGGACGCGGCCAGCTTCAAAAACGTGCTCGTGCACGATTCCCCCATAGAAAACAATGGGGCTGTTTGAGCTGAAAAAAAACCTAACACCTGCAAAAAAGCCGCGTTCAGCTCCTAACGCAGCCCCATTGTTTCCTATGGGGAAACACTTCCTACGTCTGCACCTAACACTCTAACATGTACCCCGAGTCTAAACACCCCTAACCTTACACTTATTAACCCCTAATCTGCCGCCCCCGCTATCGCTGACCCCTGCATATTATTTTTAACCCCTAATCTGCCGCTCCGTACACCCCCGCCACCTACATTATCCCTATGTACCACTAATCTGCTGCCCTAACATCGCCGACCCCTATATTATATTTATTAACCCCTAATCTGCCGCCCCCAACGTCGCCTCCACCTAACTACACTTATTAACCCCTAATCTGCCGACCAGACCTGAGCGCTACTATAATAAATGTATTAACCCCTAATCCGCCTCACTCCCGCCTCAATAACCCTATAATAAATAGTATTAACCCCTAATCTGCCCTCCCTAACATTGCCGACACCTAACTTCAAGTATTAACCCCTAATCTGCCGACAGGAGCTCACCGCTACTCTAATAAATTTATTAACCCCTAAAGTTAAGTCTAACTTTAACCCTAACACCCCCCTAAATTAAATATAATTTAAATCTAACGAAATAAATTAACACTATGGCCTAGATTTAGAGTTTGGCGGTAGCCGTGAAAACCAGCGTTAGAGGCTCCTAACGCTGGTTTTAGGCTACCGCCGGTATTTGGAGTCACTCAAAATAGGGTCTAACGTTCACTTTCCAGCCGCGACTTTTCCATACCGCAGATCCCCTTACGTAAATTGCGTATCCTATCTTTTCAATGGGATTTTTATAACTCTGGTATTTAGAGTCGTGTCTGAAGTGAGCGTTAGACATCTAACGACAAAACTCCAGCCGCAGGAAAAAAGTCAGTAGTTAAGAGCTTTCTGGGCTAACGCCGGTTTATAAAGCTCTTAACTACTGTACTCTAAAGTACACTAACACCCATAAACTACCTATGTACTCCTAAACCGAGGTCCCCCCACATCGCCGACACTCGAAAAAATTTTTTAACCCCTAATCTGCCGACCGCCACCTACGTTATCCTTATGTACCCCTAATCTACTGCCCCTAACACCGCCGCCCCCTGTATTATATTTATTAACCCCTAATCTGCCCCCTCAACGTCGCCGCCACCTGCCTACACTTATTAACCCCTAATCTGCCGACCGCAAAGCGCCGCCACCTACGTTATCCTTATGTACCCCTAATCTGCTGCCCCTAACACCGCCGACCCCTATATTATATTTATTAACCCCTAATCTGCCCCCCACAACGTCGCCTCCACCTGCCTACACTTATTAACCCCTAATCTGCCGACCGGACCTGAGCGCTACTATAATAAAGTTATTAACCCCTAATCCGCCTCACTAACCCTATCATAAATAGTATTAACCCCTAATCTGCCCTCCCTAACATCGCCGACACCTAACTTCAATTATTAACCCCTAATCTGCCGACCGAATCTCGCCGCTATTCTAATAAATGTATTAACCCCTAAAGCTAAGTCTATCCCTAATACTAACACCCCCCTAAGTTAAATATAATTTAAATCTAACGAAATTAATTAACTCTTATTAAATAAATTATTCCAATTTAAAGCTAAATACTTACCTGTAAAATAAATCCTAATATAGCTACAATATAAATTATAATTATATTATAGCTATTTTAGGATTAATATTTATTTTACAGGCAACTTTGTAATTATTTTAACCAGGTACAATAGCTATTAAATAGTTAAGAACTATTTAATAGCTAAAATAGTTAAAATAATTACAAAATTACCTGTAAAATAAATCCTAACCTAAGTTACAATTAAACCTAACACTACACTATCAATAAATTAATTAAATACAATACCTACAAATAACTACAATTAAATAAACTAACTAAAGTACAAAAAATAAAAAAGAACTAAGTTACAAAAAATAAAAAAATATTTACAAACATTAGAAAAATATTACAACAATTTTAAACTAATTACACCTACTCTAAGCCCCCTAATAAAATAACAAAGCCCCCCAAAATAAAAAAAATGCCCTACCCTATTCTAAATTACAAAAGTTCAAAGCTCTTTTACCTTACCAGCCCTTAAAAGGGCCCTTTGCGGGGCATGCCCCAAAGAATTCAGCTCTTTTGCCTGTAAAAAAAAAACATACAATACCCCACTCCAACATTACAACCCACCACCCACCTACCCCTAATCTAAACCAAACCCCCCTTAAATAAACCTAACACTAAGCCCCTGAAGATCTTCCTACCTTGTCTTCACCTCATCGGGTTCACCGATCGGTCCAGAAGAGGGTCGAAGTCTTGATCCAAGCCCAAGCGGGGGGTTGAAGAGTGACGTCCATCCTCGGGCTGAAGTCTGGATCCCAGCAGCGGCTGAAAAAATCCATCATCGGGCTGAAATCTTGATCCAAGCGGGCGCTGAAGAAGTCCATAATCGGGATGAAGTCTTCTATGAAGCAGCATCTTCAATCTTCTTTCTTCCGGAGCCATCATCTTCCAGCCGACGCGGAACATCCTCTTCTACCGACGCCTACTCGCCGAATGACGGTTCCTTTAAATGACGTTATCCAAGATGGCGTCCGTCGAATTCCGATTGGCTGATAGAATGCGAGCTCAATCTGATTGGCTGATCGGATCAGCCAATCAGATTGAACTTGATTCTGATTGGCTGATTCCATCAGCCAATCAGAATATTCCTACCTTAATTTCCGATTGGCTGATAGAATCCTATCAGCCAATCGGAATTCGAGGGACGCCATCTTGGATGACGTCCCTTAAAGGAGCCTTCATTCGTCGGTAGTCCGTCGGGCCAGCAGGATGTTCCGCGTCGGAGATCTGCAAGATGGAGCCGTTCCTCATCGGATGAAGATAGAAGATGCCGCTTGGATCAAGATGGTTGCCGGTCCGGATCGCCTCTTCTTCCCGGATAGGATGAAGACTTTGGAGCCTCTTCTGGACCTCTTCAGCCGCCGGATTATGGATCGCCAGCCCCCGCTTGGGCTTGGATGAAGATTCCGGAGCCAGGACGGATCGGTGTGATACCCGGCGAGGTGAAGATAAGGTAGGAAGATCTTCAGGGGCTTAGTGTTAGGTTTATTTAAGGGGGGTTTGGCTTAGATTAGGGGTATGTGGGTGGTGGGTTGTTGGGGGGGGTATTGTATGTGTTTTTTTTACAGGCAAAAGAGCTTTTTTTTTTTTTTTTTTTAATTCTTTGGGGCATGCCCCGCAAAGGGCCCTGTTCAGGGCTGGTAAGGTAAAAGAGCTTTGAACTTTTTTAATTTAGAATAGGGTAGGGCATTTTTTTTATTTTGGGGGGCTTTGTTATTTTATTAGGGGGCTTAGAGTAGGTGTAATTAGTTTAAAATTGTTGTAATATTTTTCTAATGTTTGTAAATATTTTTTTATTTTTTGTAACTTAGTTCTTTTTTATTTTTTGTACTTTAGTTAGTTTATTTCATTGTATTTATTTGTAGATATTGTATTTAATTAATTTATTGATAGTGTAGTGTTAGGTTTAATTGTAGATAATTGTAGGTATTTTATTTAATTAATTTATTGATAGTGTAGTGTTAGGTTTAATTGTAACTTAAGTTAGGATTTATTTTACAGGTAATTTTGTAATTATTTTAACTATTTTAGCTATTAAATAGTTCTTAACTATTTAATAGCTATTGTACCTGGTTAAAATAAATACAAAGTTACCTGTAAAATAAATATAAATCCTAAAATAGCTATAATATAATTATAATTTATATTGTAGCTATATTAGGGTTTATTTTACAGGTAAGTATTTAGCTTTAAATAGGAATAATTTATTTAATAAGAGTTAATTTATTTCATTAGATTTAAATTATATTTAACTTAAGGGGGTGTTAGTGTTAGGGTTAGACTTAGCTTTAGGGGTTAATCCATTTATTACAGTAGCGGCGAGAATCGGTCGGCAGATTAGGGGTTAATAATTGAAGTTAGATGTCGGCGATGTTAGGGAGGGCAGATTAGGGGTTAATACTATTTATTATAGGGTTATTGAGGCGGGAGTGAGGCGGATTAGGGGTTAATAACTTTATTATAGTAGCGGTGCGGTCCGCTCAGCAGATTAGGGGTTAATAAGTGTAGGCAGGTGGAGGCGACGTTGAGGGGGGCAGATTAGGGGTTAATAAATATAATATAGGGGTCGGCGGTGTTAGGGGCAGCAGATTAGGGGTACATAAGGATAACGTAGGTGGCGGCGCTTTGCGGTCGGCAGATTAGGGGTTAATTATTGTAGGTAGCTGGCGGCGACGTTGTGGGGGGCAGGTTAGGGGTTAATAAATATAATATAGGGGTCGGCGGTGTTTGGGGCAGCAGATTAGGGGTACATAAGTATAACGTAGGTGGCGGTCGGCAGATTAGGGGTTAAAAAAATTTAATTGAGTGGCGGCGATGTGGGGGGACCTCGGTTTAGGGGTACATAGGTAGTTTATGGGTGTTAGTGTACTTTAGAGCACAGTAGTTAAGAGCTTTATAAACCGGCGTTAGCCCAGAAAGCTCTTAACTACTGACTTTTTTCTGCGGCTGGAGTCTTGTCGTTAGATTTCTAACGCTCACTTCAGCCAGGACTCTAAATACCGGCGTTAGAAAGATCCCATTGAAAAGATAGGATACGCAAATTACGTAAGGGGATCTGCGGTATGGAAAAGTCGCGGCTGGAAAGTGAGCGTTAGATCCTTTCCTGACTGACTCCAAATACCAGAGGGCTGTAAAAACCAGTGTTAGGAGCCTCTAACGCTGGTTTTCACAGCTACCGCCCAACTCTAAATCTAGGCCTGAGATAGCTACAATATAACTAATAATTACATTGTAGCTATCTTAGGTTTTATTTTTATTTTACAGGCAACTTTGTATTTATTTTAACTAGGTACAATAGTTATTAAATAGTTATTAACTATTTAATAACTACCTAGTTAAAATAAAGACAAATTTTCCTGTAAAATAAAACCTAAACTAAGTTACAATTACACCTAACACTACTACTAAAGTACGGAAAAAAAAACACTAAATTACAGAAAATAATAAAATAATTACAAGATTTTTAAACTAATTACACCTACTCTAATCCCCCTAACAAAATAAAAAAAGCCCTACCATACACTAAATTACAAATAGCCCTTAAAAGGGCCTTTTGCAGGGCATTGCCCAAAGTAATCAGCTCTTTTACCTGTAAAAAAAAGTACAAATACCCCCAACATTAAAACCCACTACCCACACAACCAACCCTACTCTAAAACCCACCCAATCCCCCCTTAAAAAACCTAACACTAACCCCTTGAAGATCACCCTACCATGAGACGTCTTCACCCAACCGGGCAGAAGTGGACCTCCAGATAGGCAGAAGTCTTCACCCAACTGGGCAGAAGTGGACCTCCAGACGGGCAGAAGTCTTCATCCAGATGGCATCTTCTATCTTCATCCATCCGGCGCGGAGCAGGTCCATCTTCAAGACATCTGACGCAGAGCATCCTCTTCTAACGACGGCCGACAACTGAATGTAGGTTCCTTTAAATAACGTCATCCAAGATGGGGTCCCTTCAATTCCGATTGGCTGATAGCATTCTATCAGCCAATCGGAATTAAGGTAGAAACAATCCTATTGGCTGATACAATCAGCCAATAGGATTGAGCTCGCATTCTATTGGCTGTGCCAATCAGCCAATAGAATGCAAGCTCAATCCTATTGGCTGATTGCATCAGCCAATATGATTTTTTCTACCTTAATTCCGATTGGCTGATAGAATTCTAAATCGGAATTAGCCAATAGAATTGAACTCGCATTCTATTGGCTGATTGGAACAGCCAATAGAATGCAAGCTCAATCCTATTGGCTGATTGGATCAGCCAATAGGATTGAACTTCAATTCTATTGACTGATTGCATCATCCAATAGGATTTTTTCTACCTTAATTCCAATTGGCTGATAGGATTCTATCAGCCAATCGGCATTGAAGGGACGCCATCCTGGATGACGTCACTTAAAGGAACCTTCATTCTTCCGTCGTCGTCAGATGGAAGAGGATGCTCCGCATCGGATGTCTTCCAGATGGACCCGCTCTGCTCCGGATGGAAGAAGATAGAAGATGCCGCCTGGATGAAGACTTCTGCCCGTCTGGAGGTCCACTTCTGCCCAGTTGGGTGAAGACTTCTGCCCATCTAAAGGTCCACTTCTGCCCGGATCGGATGAAGACTTCTGCCCCTCTGGAGGTCCACTTGTGCCCGGCTGGGTGAAGACATCTTAAGGTAGGGTGATCTTCAAGGGGGTAGTGTTAGGTTTTATTAAAGGGGGATTGGGTGGGTTTTAGAGAAGGGTTGGGTGTGTGGGTTTTTATGTTGGGGGGGATATTGTATTTTTTTTTACAGGTAAAAGAGCTGATTACTTTGGGGCAATGCCCCGCAAAAAGCCCTTTTAAGGGCTATTTGTAATTTAGTATAGGGTAGGGAATTTTTTTATTTTGGGGGGCTTTTTTATTTTATTAGGGGGATTAGATTAGGTGTAATTAGTTTAAAAATTTGTAATTTCTTTTTTATTTTCCCGTAATTTAGTTTATTTAATTTAATTGTAGTTAGTTTAGGTAATTAATTTAATGATAGTGTAGTGTTAGGTGTAATTGTAACTTAGGTTAGGGTTTATTTTACAGGTAAATTTATACTTATTTTAACTAGGTAGCTATTAAATAGTTAATATCTATTTAATAACTATTCTACCTAGTTAAAATAAATACAAAGTTGCCTGTAAAATAAAAATAAACCCTAAAATGGCTACAATGTAACTATTAGTTATATTGTAGCTAGCTTAGGGTTTATTTTACAGGTAAGTATTTAGTTTTAAATAGGAATAATTTAGTTAATTATAGTAAATTTATTTATATGTATTTAAATTATATTTAAATTAGGGGGGTGTTAGGGTTAGGATTAGACTTAGGTTTAGGGATTAATACATTTATTATAGTGGCGGCGAGGTTGGCGGCGGCAGATTAGGGGTTAATAAATTTAATATAGTTGCGGGGACGTTGGGGGGGCAGAGTAGGGGTTAATAAATATAATGTAGATGTCGGCGATGTTGGGGGCATCAGATTAGGGGTTAATAAGTATAATGTAGGTGGCGGCGGTGTAGGGAGCGGCAGATTAGGGGTTAATAATATAATGCAGGTGTCGGCGATGTCAGGGAAGGCAGATTAGGGGTTAATAAGTGTAAGATTAGGGGTGTTTAGACTCGGGGTTCATGTTAGGGTGTTAGGTGTAGACATAAAATTCCTTTCGCCATAGGAATCAATGGGGCTGCGTTAGGAGCTGAACGCTGCTTTTTTGCAGGTGTTTGTTTTTTTTTCAGCCGATTCTGCCCCATTGATTCCTATGGGGAAATCGTGCACAAGCACGTTTAGCCAGCTTACCGCTACCGTAGCACCGCTGGTATTGAGGTGAGATGTGGAGCTAAATTTTGCTCAACGCTCACTTTTCTGAGGCTAACGCCGGCTTGAAGAAAACTCGTAATACCAGCGTTGTCTTAAGTGAGCGGTAAGAAACAAAGGCTCGTTAGCCTCGCACACCATTACTGACAAAAACTCGTAATCTAGCCGAAAGGGTCTTATCATTCTCTTGGCTAGATTCCGAGTTTTGCGTTAAGATGGGTGCGGTACTAACTTGCACTTTATTCTCAGCGCTCACTTTCCTACATCGCTGGTATTACAGGTTTTTATAAACCTGGCGTTAAAAGGCAAGGGGCGCGATCCGATATACGGTGTAGTTTTCGGCGCAAGCGAGGGAACCCGGGCCGCCCGTAATTTCACATCGCACATTGGGGTATTACATATACTGCTCCGTTAGATGCTAAACTGGCGTAAGTAGGACAAACTGGCGATCCCTTGAAAAGTGCGCAAATACACGCAAGTACTTACGCCTGTATTTTGTCCACGTATAGTCTCAATAAAGAGTAGTTTTATGCAAACACTCGTAAAAATTAACCGCGACTCCATCTAAAAATGCGATACGTAATTACGCTATTCAAAAGTCATATATAAACCCATGCGCAGCCGTCATTTTCTTCAGTGTGTTTGGATGGTTCGTTGAGCTACAGCACACTACAGTGGAGTGGAGGATTAGTCAGAGTAGAGAGAGAGGCGCAAACAGAGGAGTTAGTTAGGTCGCATTGTTGGTTGTTTAAGCTTGTACACTTACACATATTTTTACATATTGCACACATATTGCATACATACATATACAAAATACACAACACTTTTTTATTCTAACACCTCACACATTTTATTTCAATTTTACAGTGTGATAGACTGAGTTTTTGGTTGTGATTGTGTGTGATTGAACTGGGAGTGAGTGTGAGTGTGTGAGTGTGTGTAGTGTGAGGATGGCAGGGAGAGGTAGGGTGGAGGGGAGGAGGGGAGAGGAGTGGCAGGGAGAGGAGTATTGTAGAGGACAGGAGGAGCAGTGGGGTCCCCGTCAGAGAGTAAGTGGAGTGGGGAGAGGGAGAGCTAGAAGGGATGATGGGAGGGGAGATGCCCGAGAGCCCCAGAGACCAGGCACATCTAGAAGAGGGACAGAGGGTGCACATGGGGACAGAAGGGGGGAGGAGGGAGAGGATAGGGAGGAACCCACACCAGGGACATCACAGGGAGCAAGCCAGGTGTCCACAGAGGATGAAAGGATGAGATGTCCAAACTTCTCATTCGATGAGAATGTTGCCCTAGTCCAGGCCATCATGGACAATCACAGTGCCCTCTTTGGCCAGGAGAAGGGCAAAGGCGTTGCTAAAAGGCGTAAAATGGCATGGTTGGCGGTAGAGGATGCCGTCAACAGTGTGGCCCCACAGAGGAGGACTGTTGATGGCCTTAAAAAGCGATGGAACGACTGCAAGAGGCGGGTGAAAGAAAAGATGGGGCAGAAAGCCATGCACCAGAGGGGAACAGGCGGTGGTCCACCCCTGGACACAGAATACAACACCTGGCAGGAGATGATACACAGGTTCCTGAGTATCACAGCAGTCTGTGGACTTCCAGGGGCTCGTGACTTAGGGGCTGCAACCACAGCACATCATGCTGGCGAGTAACATCACACACCAGTATTATATGTATTTGAGATATAACATTGTTTAATGTCACACATTCATGTACACAATGAGGAGCATGGTATTTGGCCTACTAACAAAAACATCTACAATTATATTTGACATTAATGCTACTTAACACAATGCAATTCATGATATGAGGTGGAAAAGTGCAATACTAACATGTCTCAGAGTAACACAGGCCACAAGCCACATTTAGAGTTTTCAGTAAATGGACACTATAGCCATCACAATATTTTTAGCTCAAGAAAGCACGTTATGTGCCTAGATCAGGCTAAAGGAAATTGTGTGACCATAGTGTCACTTAAAGAACACATTTTCTCCATCATTGACATGTACACATATCTATTGTATGAAACACATACCTGTATACTGCGCATATTAAAATCCCTCATATCACAAATCACAATGTGCACATAGAGTTTGACATGAGAATCAGTATAGGCCCTAGCATGTATCAATGTACATTGTATGCCCACATGGACATATATATGAATGTACTAATCCCTCTCATCATTTGACTCCTCCACAGAACCTCCTGTCACGAGGATGCAAACAGGCATGCTGCCACCTCCACCACCAATCACAGGCATGCAGCCACCTTCACCACCACCACCAGTTACAGGCATGCAGCCACCTTCACCACCACCACCAGTCACAGGCATGCAGCCACCACCACCAGTCTTCAGGCAACCATGTGAACATTATGCTCCCAGACATGAGCAGGGTTGGATGGCTTCAGTTGAGGACCCGGAATTGATGCCACCACCATTGACATATGACCCCTGGCAAGATTCCTGGCCAGAGGAATATTCTTCTTTTGGATTTGAGGGGGAGCCAAGACAGCCACAAAGGGTCCATTTATTTACCCCCCCCCCCCAACACAATCTCAGGGCAGTCATGGCTTTTACACACAGGCTATGTCACACACTGGCCATCAGTGGGACTATCAATCCACCCTGAGAGCTCCACCATACTCTTCATTTTGGAGAGCATCACCATCCTCTTCACGTGGAAGAGCTCCATCATCTGCAGAAGAACATATAGCTGAAAGTACTCAAGCAGCAGCAGATGTAGCTGAACCTGCACCTCAAGCACCACCAGATGTAGCTGAACCTGCACCTCAAGCAGCAGCAGATGTAGCTGAATCTGCACCTCAAGCACCACCAGATGCAGCTGAACCTGCACTTCAAGCACCTAGAAGCCCTGCTGCTCAAGAGCCTGTGGATGCATTGTATTCACCCCTGGGTGAGGAATACATTGCACTCCAGAGGAGGCTCATAACAAGCACAGAGAATATACAAAGAGGCCAAGAGAGGTTCTTCAGGAGCCAACAGAGGAGACAACAACGTAGCATAGAGCTACAGAGGGACATAGCAGCATCATTAAGTGCAAGTGTTCATAACCAATCCCAGATGATGCAAATTCTGTCTGATATGCAGATACAAATGGACAAAAGATGGAGAGAACAAAATCAACTCTTGGCTGTGTTGGTTGAGCACTTTACACACCAGCAGGACACTGCCTGCAGCCTATCATCTGTGGCCAGCACACCAGCAGAAACAGAAGAATACTCTCAAACCAGGAGAATAAGGCAATCCACTACAGCCACCTCAGCTCCCTCATCCAAGAAGCCAAAAAAGAAATAAATATTCTTATAGTTCACCATAAATCGTGTCCTCTGTTATTTACCATATAATTGTCATCCACATCCATGTGAGGTGTGTTTTAGTACACTAATATTGTTAAAACATATACGGCTAGATTTAGAATTTTGTCGGTAACGACCCGAAAATCTAACGCCGGCTTTTTTCTGGCCGCACCATAAAAATAACTCTGGTATTGAGAGTCCACATAAAGGCTGCGTTAGGCTCCAAAAAAGGAGCGTAGAGCATATTTAACGCAGCTTCAACTCTCGATACCAGAGTTGCTTACGCAAGCGGCCAGCCTCAAAAACGTGCTCGTGCACGATTCCCCCATAGGAAACAATGGTGCTGTTTGAGCTGAAAAAAAACCTAACACCTGCAAAAAAGCCGCGTTCAGCTCCTAACGCAGCCCCATTGTTTGCTATGCGGAAACACTTCCTACATCTGCACCTAACACTCTAACATGTACCCCGAGTCTAAACACCCCTAACCTTACACTTATTAACCCCTAATCTGCCGCCCCCCGCTATCGCTGACCCCTGCATATTATTATTAACCCCTAATCTGCCGCTCCGTAAACCGCCGCTACTTACATTATCCCTATGTACCCCTAATCTGCTGCCCTAACATCGCCGACCCCAATATTATATTTATTAACCCCTAATCTGCCCCCCACAACGTCGCCTCCACCTGGCTACACTTATTAACCCCTAATCTGCCGACCGGACCTGAGCGCTACTATAATAAAGTTATTAACCCCTAATCCGCCTCACTAACCCTATAATAAATAGTATTAACCCCTAATCTGCCCTCCCTAACATCGCCGACACCTAACTTCAATTATTAACCCCTAATCTGCCGACTGGAGCTCACCGCTATTCTAATAAATGTATTAACCCCTAAAGCTAAGTCTAACCTTAACACTAACACCCCCCTAAGTTAAATATAATTTTAATCTAACGAAATAAATTAACTCTTATTAAATAAATTATTCCTATTTAAAGCTAAATACTTACCTGTAAAATAAATCCTAATATAGCTACAATATAAATTATAATTATATTATAGCTATTTTAGGATTAATATTTATTTTACAGGTAACTTTGTATTTATTTTAACCAGGTACAATAGCTATTAAATAGTTAAGAACTATTTAATAGCTAAAATAGTTAAAATAATTACAAAATTACCTGTAAAATAAATCCTAACCTAAGTTACAATTAAACCTAACACTACACTATCAATAAATTAATTAAATAAAATACCTATAATTATCTACAATTAAACCTAACACTACACTATCAATAAATAAATTAAATACAATACCTACAAATAACTACAATGAAATAAACTATCTAAAGTACAAAAAATAAAAAAGAACTAAGTTACAAAAAATAAAAAAATATTTACAAACATAAGAAAAATATTACAACAATTTTAAACTAATTACACCTACTCTAAGCCCCCTAATAAAATAACAAAGCCCCCCAAAATAAAAAAATGCCATACCCTATTCTAAATTACTAAAGTTCAAAGCTCTTTTACCTTACCAGCCCTGAACAGGGCCCTTTGCGGGGCATGCCCCAAGAAGTTCAGCTCTTTTGCCTGTAAAAAGAAACATACAATACCCCCCCCCCAACATTACAACCCACCACCCACATAACCCTAATCTAACCCAAACCCCCCTTAAATAAACCTAACACTAAGCCCCTGAAGATCTTCCTACCTTAACTTCACCATACCAGGTTCACCGATCGATCCAGAAGAGCTCCTCCGATGTCCTGATCCAAGCCCAAGCGGGGGGCTGAAGAGGTCCATGATCCGGCTGAAGTCTTCATCCAAGCGGGGCAGAAGAGGTCTTCCATCCGATTGAAGTCTTCATCCAAGCGGGATCTTCTATCGTCATCCATCCGGAGCGGAGCGGCAGGATCCTGAAGACCTCTGACGCGGAACATGCATCCTGGCCGACGACTGAACGATGAATGACGGTTCCTTTAAATGACGTCATCCAAGATGGTGTCCCTCGAATTCCGATTGGCTGATAGGATTCTATCAGCCAATCGGAATTAAGGTAGGAATATTCTGATTGGCTGATTCCAATCAGCCAATCGGCTGGAGTTTTGTCGTTAGATGTCTAACGCTCACTTCAGACACGACTCTAAATACCGGAGTTAGAAAAATCCCATTGAAAAGATAGGATACGCAATTTACGTAAGGGGATCTGCGGTATGGAAAAGTCGCGGCTGAAAAGTGAGCGTTAGACCCTTTTTTTAATGTCTCCAAATACCGGAGGTAGCCTAAAACCAGCGTTAGGAGCCTCTAACGCTGGTTTTCACGGCTAACGCCAAACTCTAAATCTAGGCCATAATAAGGCCTGTGTGGAAATGGCCCAAAAAAGGTAATATTATCCTATTTAAGACATATTCTTGTACTATAACTCACATCCACAATAGTTGTTCCTGAAGGGTACATATGGTAATATTCACTTCTAAGATGTAAATCAATGTATCTCACATCCAATATAACTTGACACATTGGTATATATAGTAGTGATGTTACTGATAGGGTGGGCATTATCAGGTGTTTTAAGTCTGCAGGTGAGAGGTTGTGGTGTCTGTGATTGGTTTGACACAATTGCAAAGAGGCAGCCTTCAAGAAGGTCTTAGAAATGATCATATGAGCCATCCTAGGTTTTGCTTTCAACTAAGAATGGAGTAGTCCTTACGCTGTATATTGGATACCAAATTGCGCGTAGTTCTATGTTAGTCTATGGGTAAAAAAAATACGGCCGAAAGGTGAAATATACGCAAGTAACTTGCATGCTACGCCGTATATGTGATACCAAAATCTCGCAAAATCTGGCATCGCCGGCTTTTGCGGGCGATGCTGCATATCGGATTGGGCCCAAGAAGTGAGCGTAGAGCAAAATTGTGCTCCATACCGCACTCCAATACCAGCGCTGCTTAAGTCAGCAGTGAGCTGGTCGTACGTGCTCATGCACGATTTCCCCATAGACATCAATGGGGAGAGCCGGCTGAGAAAAAGTCTAACACCTGCAAAAAAGCAGCGTTTAGCTCAGTAACGCAGCCCCATTGATTCCTATGGGGAAACTAAATTTATGTTTACACCTAACACCCTAACATGAACCCTGAGTCTAAACACCCCTAATCTTACACTTATTAACCCCTAATACGCCGCCCCTGACATCTCAGACACCTGCTTTATACTATTAACCCCTCTCCTCTCCAGACATCGCTGCCACCTACATTATACTTATGAACCCCTAATCTGCTGCCCCCAACATCGTCAACACCTACATTATATTTATTAACCCCTAATCTGCTGCCCACAACATCACCGACACCTACATAATGTTATTAACCCCTAATCTGTCGCCTCCAACGTTGCAACCACTATAATAAACATATTAACCCCTAAACCGCCATACTCCCGGATCGTAAACACTAGTTAAATATTATTAACCCCTAATCTGCCGCCCCTTACATCGCCGTCACCTACCTACATTTATTAACCCCTAATCTGCCGCCTCCAACGTCGCTGCCACTATATTATATTTATTAACCCCTAAACCTAAGCCTAACCCTAACACCCCTAACTTAAATATAATTAAAATAAATCTAAATAAAACCTACAATTATTACCTAAATTATTACTATTTAAAAATAAATACTTACCTGTAAAATAAACCCTACGCTAGCTACAATATAACAAATAGTTGCAAGTTTGTAGGCAAGTTTGTATTTATTTTAACTAGGTAGAATAGTTACTAAATAGTTATTAACTGTTTACTAACTACCTAGCTAAAATAAATACAAATTTACCTGTAAAATAAAACCTAACCTAAGTTACTCTAACACCTAACCTAACCTACAATTAAATACATTTCCTAAATTAAATACAATTAACTAAATTCAAAACAATTAGCTAAATTCCAAAAAAAACACTAAATTACAGAAAATAAGAAACAAATTACAAGATCTTTAAACTAATTACACTTAATTTAATAGCCATATCAAAATAAAAAAGCCCCCCCAAAATAAAAAAAACCTAGCCTAAACTAAACTACCAATATCCCTTAAAAGGCCCTTTTGTGGGGCATTGCCCCAAAGAAATCACCTCTTTTACCTGTAATAAAAACTAAACTTAACTAAAAAACCTAAGCTCCCCATTCCCCTGAAAAGGGCATTTGGATGGGCATTGCCATTAAAAGGACATTTAGCTCTATTGCTGCTCAAAGTCCTAACCTAACAATAAAACCCACCCAATACACCCTTAAAAAATCCTAACACTAACCCCCGAAGATCCACTTACCGGGAGAAGTCTTCATCCAAGCAGCAAGATGTCCTGAACTAAGCCGGCAGAAGTGGTCCTCCAGATGGGCAGAAGTGGTCCTCCAGACAGGCAGAAGTGGTCCTCCAGACGGGCAGAAGTGGTCCTCCAGACGGGCAGAAGTGGTCCTCCAGACGGCAGAAGTGGTCCTCCAGACGGGCAGAAGTGGTCCTTCTGATGGGCAAAAGTCTTCACCCAGATGGCATCTTCTATCTTCATCTTTCCGACGGTGATCAGCTCCTACTTCAAGACATCCGGCACGGAGCATCCTCTTCAATCGACATCTTCTTGCTAAATGAAGGTACCTTTAAATGACGTCATCCAAGATGACGTCCCTTAGATTCCGATTGGCCAATCAGAGATAAGGTTGAAAAAATCCTATTGGCTGATTCAATCAGCCAATAGGATTGAACTTCAATCCTATTGGCTGATCCAATCAGCCAATAGGATTGAGCTTGCATTCTATTGGTTAATTGGAACAGTCAATTAATGCAAGCTCAATCCTATTGGCTGATTGCATCAGCCAATAGGATTTTTTCACCTTTAATTCCAATTGGCTGATAGAATTATATCAGCCAATTGGAATCTAATGTATGCCATCTTGGATGACATCATTTAAAGGTACCTTCATTTAGCAAGAAGACATCGATTGAAGAGGATGCTTCACCCCGGATGTCTTGAAGATGGAGCCGCTCCATGTCGGAAGGATGAAGATAGAAGATGCCGTCTTGGTGAAGACTTCTGTCCATCTAGAGGACCACTTCTGCCCGTCTGGAGGACCACTTCTGCCCATCTGGAGGACCACTTCTGCTGGCTTCGTTGAGGACATCTTGCCACTTGGATGAAGACTTCTCCCGGTAAGTGGATCTTCGGGGGTTAGTGTTAGGATTTTTTAAGGGTGTATTGGGTGGGTTTTATTTTTAGGTTAGGGCTTTGGGCAGCAATAGAGATAAATGTCTTTTTAAGGGCAATGCCCATCCAAATGTCCTTTTCAGGGCAATGGGGAGCTTAGGTTTTTTTAGTTAGGGTTTTATTTGGGGGGTTGGTTGTGTGGGTGGTGGGTTTTACTGTTGGGGTGGTTGTTTTTAAAAAAAATTTACAGGTAAAAGAGCTGATTTCTTTGGGGCAATGCCCCGCAAAAGGCCCTTTTAAGGGCTATTGGTAGTTTAGTTTAGGCAAGGGTTTTTTATTTTATTTTGCGGGGGCTTTTTTATTTTGATAGGGCTATTAGATTAGGTGTAATTAGTTTAAAGATCTTGTAATTTGTTTTTTATTTTCTGTAATTTAGTGGGGGGTTTTGTTGTAATTTAGCTAATTTTATTGAATTTAGTTATTGTATTTAATTTAGGGAATTTATTTAATTGTTGGGTTAGGTGTTAGTGTAACTTAGGTTAGGTTTTATTTTACAGGTAAATTTGTATTTATTTTAGCTAGGTAGTTAGTAAATAGTTCATAACTATTTAGCAACTATTCTACCTAGTTAAAATAAATACAAACTTGCCTGTAAAATAAAAATAAACCCTAATCTAGCTACAATGTAACTGCTAGTTTAGGGTTTATTTTATAGGTAAGCATTTAGTTTTAAATAGGAATAATTTAGGTAATGATAGTAAGTTTTATTTAGATTTATTTTAATTATATTTAAGTTAGGGGGTGTTAGGGTTAGGGTTAGACTTAGATTTAGGGGTTAATAAATGTTATATAGTGGCGGCGACGTTGAGGGCGGCAGATTAGGGGTTAATAAATGTAGGTAGGTGGCGGCGATGTTAGGGACAGAAGATTAGGGGTTAATAATATTTAAATAGTGTTTGCGAGGCGGGAGTGCGGCGGTTTAGGGGTTAATATGTTTTATTATAGTGGCAGCGATGTCTGGAGTGGCAGATTAGGGGTTAATAATTTAATTTTAGTGTTTGGGATGTGGGAGGGCCTCGATTTAGGGGTTAATAGGTAGTTTTTGGGTGTTAGTGTACTTTTTAGCACTTTAGTTATGAGTTTTATGCTACGGCTTTGTAGTGTAAAACTCATAACTACTGACTTTAGAATGCGTTGGGGATCTTAGAGGTAGAGGGTGTACCGCTCACTTTTTGGCCTCCCAGGATAAGCTCATAATACCAGCGCTATGGAAGTCCCATTGAAAATAGACTATACGCAAATTGCTTAAGTTGATTTGCGGTAAGGCCAAAAAAGTGTGCGGTGCCCCTAAATCTGCAAGACTCGTAATACCAGCGGTAGTGAAAAAGCAGCGTTATAACCTGATAACGCTGCTTTTTCAGTATAACGCAAAACTCGTAATCTAGCCATCTAGTTTTTAAATTATTTTTCTATGGAGAAATTTCTTTCCCCTACCTTGCAGGCTAGAGTCAAATCTCCAATAATGGCTACTAAAGGAGATAAGAAAAATAAACAACCAGCAGAGACTTTAGTTGAAGTTCATTCTGATACTACTCTATCCACATCAAATGACCCTTTACTTAGACAACTCTTAGTTAAAGATATTATTGAATCCTTATCACCTTACTTTGATTCTTTAAAGACAGAATTCAAATCAGAGAGAATACACTACTTGAGTATCAGAATTAGAACAACGGGTGTCTGACCTGGAGGATATTAATCTCTTACAGAAAACTCACCTGGTAGATAACCAATCTTTGACCATAAAATTGCAAACAAAATTAGAAGACCTTGAAAACCGTAGTAGAAGGAATAATATCAGGTTAGTCGCAAAAAACAAATTGTTCCATTAGAAAATGCTCAGATTAAAATTTTTTAAGATTTCTCATATGAAACCCTCAATAAAAGAAAGGAGCTTTCTCCTATTTGCAGCAAAATGTTAAAAGAAGGAATTAGGGCTACAGTTATTTTTTCATGTTAATTGCCTTCAGACTTGTCCCATTGGGGATCAATTGTTTTTTTGTTTGTTTTTTCGCTTTCTCTTTTCTTCTCTTTCCCTCTCTCTCTCTTTTTGGCATATTCCATGGCTCTATAAATTAAGAGATGGATAAAACTAGGAAACTTATTATATCATCTTGGAACATAGGGGGTATTACTTCCCCCATTAAAAGGAAGCCCATTCTTCGATCATTTAAAGAAATTACACACTGACATAGCTTTCCTTCAGGAAACTCACTTATCATTAGAAGAAGGTTTGAAACTTAAGTCTAATTGGGTAGGTGAGGTGATTGTTTCTCCTTCACTAGCAAGGAAAAGAGGTGTGGCTATTTTGCTTGGAAAACTCTTTAAATATGAGATTGTTGATTTTTATATTGACCTTGAGGGGAGAATTATTATACTTAAAATAAAAACTATAAATGGTTTACTCACTGTATGTAATATATATGCACCTAATGATCTTAATCCATTATTTTGGAATCTCCTACAAACTAGGATATTAAATATGTTTGATGGCCATCTCATTTTAGGCGGAGATTTTAATATGATCCCACAGTTTTCCTTAGATAGGGTCAGACAGGGTAAAAACTGCTCTAAGACAAACAAGAGAATAAACAATTTAGGAAACTTTTATGTAACCTGGGGTCATTAAAAAATAGACTTCTCTCTCCAGGATAGATATGTTTCTGATCAGTAATAGCTTAATAAATACAGGAGTAAACACGCTGATTTCCCCTTCTGCCTTTCGGATCATGCATCTATTATATTGGAAATCTCTCTTTTTTCGTTTAATTCTTTTTTCACCATTTCTATTCTCCTACCTATCTCTTCAATGACCTTAAATTTAGAAATGATCTTGTTAAAAAAATGGGAGGATTATTGCCTTTTCAATCAAGCACATATAGATAACTCCAAGTTGTTCTGGCAGACTGCTAAAGCAGTCTTGACTGGAGATATCATTTTCTTCATGATCAATCTGAAGAAGAGACTTCGGAAGAGAGAGAAAGAAACCATAAATTGTTTAGTTAATACATATAATGCCTATCTTTTAAATTCCTCTAATGAAAATTGGGTTTAATACCTGAATGCTAAGAAAGAACGAGATACTTTACTTCTTCACTCTACACGTTGATTGAATTAAAAATGCAGGCTAAATATTACAGATACGGTAACAAGTCGGGCAAACATTTGGCCAGGATCATTAAAAATTCCTCTAGCTCTCAAGGTATTGAAGTGATTCAAGTAAATAATAAGATTTACAAAGATTCTAAACAGATCCTATCTTCTTTTACTTATACTACTAGGATTTGTATTTATATAAAGAGCCTAATCTGGACTATGAAGCAGAATTTTGGGACAGCATTTTGGTGCCGAGATGTCTAGACCATTTATTACATGTGATTTATGCCCCTATTACTGACAAAGAAATTGCGGACAGCATAGATTCTATGGGGTCTATTTCAGAATGTGCGAACGCACATGATCCGATATTGCGGATCATGTCTGCTGCACATCGATAAATGCCGACAGCATACGCTCTCTGCTTTTATCATTGCACCAGCAGTTATTGTGAACTGCTGGTGCAATACCACCCCCTGCAGATTCACGGCCAATCGGCCGCTAGCAGAGGGTGTCAATTCAATCGGGTTAATTTCTGGCGATGTCTGTCTGCCACCTCAGAGCAGACAGACAGGTTATGAAGCAGCTATGAAGGTTATGAAGGCTCGCCAGAAACACGGGGCATCAAGTTCCATACAGAGCTTGATAAATAGGCCCCTATATCTTTACATAAAACTCCAGGACCAGACTTACTCCCCAATGAATTTTATAAATTGTTGAAACCTAATATTATTCCTTATATGAAAAATGTGTTCAATTATTATTTCATAAATAAGTCACCATGTTTGGACGCCTTCTCTGCATCCTGGACTACTCTGATCTTAAAAAAAGGTAAAAATCCACTTGAAATGGGTTCTTATAGACCAATAGCCTTATTAAACTCTGATTATAAAATGTAAACTACTATTCTTGCTAACAGACAGCTAGATTACGAGTTTTGAACGCTATAGAGAAATTAATGAATGCAACAAAAGTTACATTATTTAATTTCCTATAGCGCTGCCATTACAAGTTTTTAAACATACGCCTTTTGCGTTTGATATGGTTGCGTTGAGCTCCATACCCACACAATCAGAGCACTGCTGAGACGTGCTTGTGCACAATTTCCCCATAGACATCAATGGGGAGAGCCGGCAAAAAAAAAAACTAACACCTGCGATCGCGGAAACAAAAGCTCCGTAACACAGCCCCATTGATGTCTATAGGGAAATAAAAATACTGTTTAAACCTAACAACCCAACATAAACCCTACATCTAAACACCCCTAATCTGCTGCCCCCTACATCACTGATGCCTGTCTACAGTTATTAACCCCTAATCTGCCGCTCCAGATATCGCTGCTACCTAAATATAATTAATAACCCCTATTCTGCCGCTCCCGATATCGCCGCCACTATACTACATTTATTATCCCCTAAACTGCCAGCCCCCCACATAGCAACAAGCTAAATTAAACTATTTTAACCCCTAAACCTAACCCTAACATAACCCTAACGTAACCCTAACGTAACCATAAACCTAACCCTAACACCCCCTAACTTTAACATAATAAAAATATAGCTAAATTAAATTTACAATTATTAACTAAATAAACCTATTAACCCCTAAACCGCCAGCCCCCCCACATCACAACAAGCTAAATTAAACTATATTAACCACTAAACCTAACCCTAACGTAACCATAAACCTAACCCTAACAGCCCCTAACTTTAACATAATAAAAATATAGCCAAATTAAATTTACAGTTATTAACTAAATAAACCTATTAACCTCTAAACTGCCAGCCCACCCCGCACATCACAACAAGCTAAATTAAACTATATTAACCCCCTAAACCTAACCCTAACCCTAAACCTAACCCCCCTAACTTTAACATAATTAAAATAGATCTAAATTAAATTTACAATTATTAAATAAATAATACCTAAAAAAAAAATAATAGTAACATTGTAGCTAGCTTAGGTTTTATTTTTATTTCACAAGTAAGTTTGTATTTATTTTAACTATATAGACTAGTTAGTAAATAGTTAGTAACTATTTACTAACTACCTAGTTAAAATAAATACAAACTTACCTGTGAAATAAAACCTAAACTGCCTTACACTAAAACCTAACATTACAAAAAAAACATCATTACAAAAAAAACAACGAAATTATCCAAAAAAAACCATTATGTAAGAACTTACATGATAAATTAATTTCTTTCATATTGGCAAGAGTCCATGAGCTAGTGACGTATGGGATATACAATCCTACCAGGAGGGGCAAAGTTTCCCAAACCTCAAAATGCCTATAAATACACCCCTCACCACACCCACAATTCAGTTTAATGAATAGCCAAGTAATGGGGGTGATAAAGAAAGGAGAAAAAGCATCAACAAAGGATTTTGTAATTAATTGTGCTTTATACAAAAAATCACAACCACCATAAAAAGGGTCGGTCTCATGGACTCTTGCCAATATGAAAGAAATTAATTTATCAAGTTCTTACATAAATTATGTTTTCTTTCATGTAATTGGCAAGAGTCCATGAGCTAGTGAAGTATGGGATAGTAATACCCAAGATGTGGAACTCCACAGAAGAGTCACTAGAGAGGGAGGGATAAAATAATAACCGTAATTTTTCACTGAAAAAAATAAATCCACAACCCAAAATATAAGTTTTTATTCTCATAATGAAAAGAAAAAAACTCAAACATAAGCAGAGGAATCAAACTGAAATGGCTGCCTGAAGAACTTTTCTACCAATAACTGCTTCCAAAGAAGCAAATATATCAAAACGGTAGAATTTAGTAAATGTATGCAAAGAAGACCAAGTTGCTGCTTTGCAAATCTGATCAACGGAAGCTTCATTCTTAAAGCCCATGAAGTGGAGACTGATCTAGTAGAATGAGCTGTAATTATTTGAGGTGTGTCCTGACCCGACTCCAAATAAGCCTGATGAATCAAAAGCTTTAACCACGATGCCAAGGAAATGGCAG
Organism: Bombina bombina; assembly: GCF_027579735.1. NCBI lineage: Eukaryota > Metazoa > Chordata > Amphibia > Anura > Bombinatoridae > Bombina > Bombina bombina. The sequence continues at coordinate 25,550,268 of NC_069504.1, forward strand.
AAGCCTTCTGACCTTTCCTAGAACCAGAAAAGATATATAATAGACTAGAAGTCTTCCTGAAATCTTTAGTAGCTTCAACATAATATTTCAAAGGTCTTACCACATCCAAAGAATGCAAGGATCTCTCCAAAGAATTCTTCGGATTAGGACACAAAGAAGGGACAACAATTTCTCTATTAATGTTGTTAGAATTCACAACCTTAGTTAGAAATTTAAATGAAGTCCGCAAAACTGCCTTATCCTGATGGAAAATCAGAAAAGGAGATTCACAAGAAAGAGCTGATAATTTGGAAACTCTTCTAGCAGAAGAGATGGCCAAAAGGAACAATACTTTCCAAGAAAGTAGTTTAATGTCCAAAGAATGCATAGGCTCAAAAGGAGGAGCCTGCAAAGCCTTCAAACCAAAGTAAGACTCCAAGGAGATTGATTTAATGACAGGCTTAATACGGACCAAAGCCTGTACAAAACAGTGCATATCAGGAATTTTAGAAATCTTTCTGTGAAATAAAACAGAAAGGGCAGAGATTTGTCCATTCAAGGAACTTGGAAACAAACCTTTATCCAAACCATCCTGAAGAAACTGTAAAATTCTAGGAATTCTAAAAGAATGCCAGGAGAATTTATGAACACCATGAAATATAAGTCTTCCAAACTCAATAATAAATCTTCCTAGACACAGATTTACAAGCCTGTAATATAGTATTAATTACTGAGTCAGAGAAACCTCTATGACTAAGCACTAGGCATTCAATTTCCATACCGTTAAATTTAATAATTTGAGATCCTGATGGAAAAAATGGACCTTGAGACAAAAGGTCTGGCTTTAATGGAATTGGCCAAGGTTGGCAAATGGACATCCGGACAAGATCTGCATACCAAAACCTGTGAGGCCATGCTGGAGCTACCAGCAGCACAAACGATTGTTCCATGATGATCTTGGAAATCACTCTTGGAAGAAGAACCAGAGGAGGGAAGATATAAGCAGGTTGGTAACACCAAGGAACTGCTAATGCATCCACAGTTTCAGCCTGAGGATCCCTGGACCTGGACAGGTACCTGGGTAGTTTCTTGTTTAGATGGGAAGCCATCAGATCCATTTCTGGAAGACCCCACATCTGAACAATCTGAGAAAATACATCTGGATGGAGCGACCACTCCCCGGATGTAAAGTCTGACGGCTGAGATAATCCGCTTCCCAATGGTCTATACCTGGGATATGAACTGCAGAAATTAGACAGGAACTGGATTCCGCCCAAACAAGTATCTGAGATACTTTCATAGCTTGGGGACTGTGAATCCCACTCTGATGATTGACATATGCCACAGTTGTAATATTGTCTGTCTGAAAACAAATGAACAGTTCTCTCTTCAACAGAGGCCAAACCTGAAGAGCCCTGAAAATAGCACGGAGTTCTAAAATATTGATTGGTAACCTCGCCTCTTGAGATTTGCAAACCCCTTGTGCTGTCGGAGATCCCCAGACAGCTCCCTAACCTGAAAGACTTGCATCTGTTGTGATCACAGTCCAGGTTGGACAAACAAAAGAGGCCCATTGAACTATACAATGGTGATCTAACCACCAACTCAGAGAGAGTCGAACATTGGGATTTAAGGATATTAATTATGCTATATTTGTATAATCCCTGCACCATTGTTTCAGCAAACAAAGCTGGAGAGGTCTCATATGAAAACGAGCAAAAGGGATCGCGTCCGATGCTGCAGTCATGAGATCTAAAACTTCCATGCACATAGCTACTGAAGGGAATGATTGAGACTGAAGATTCCGACAGGCTGAAACCAATTTTAATAGTCTCTTGTCTGTTAAATACAGAGTCATGGACACTGAATCTATCTGGAAACCTAAAAAGGTGACCCTTTTCTGAGGAATCAAAGAACTTCTTGGTAAATTGAACCTCCAACCATGTTTTTGAAGAAACAACACTACTTGACTCGTGTGAGATTCTGCAGAATGTAAAGACTGAGCTAGTACCAAGATATCGTCCAAATAAGGAAACACAGCAATACCCAGTTCTCGGATTACAGAGAGTAGGGCACAGAGAACCTTTAAAAAAATTCTTGGAGCTGTCGCTAGGCCAAATGGAAGAGCGACAAATTGGTAATGCTTGTCTAGAAAAGAGAATCTCAGAAACTGATAGTGATCTGGATGAATCGGAATATGAAGATATGCATCCTGTAAGTCTATTGTGGACATATAATGCCCTTGCTGAAGAAAAGGCAGAATAGTCTTTATAGTCACCATTTTGAAAGTTGGCACTCTTACATAACAATTCAAAATTTTCAGATCCAGAACTGGCCTGAATGAATTTTCTTTCTTCGGGACGATGAATAGATTTGAATAAAACCCCAGACCCTGTTCCTGAAACGGAACTGGTATGATTACCCCTGAAAGCTCCAGGTCTGAAACACACTTCAGAAAGGCCTGAGCCTTTACTAGATTTGCTGGGATGCGTGAGAGAAAAAAATCTTCTCACAGGAGGTCTTACTCTGAATCCTATTTGGTACCCTTGAGAGACAATACTCTGAATCCACTGATTTTGGACACAATCTGCCCAAAAGTCTTGGAAGAATCTTAATCTGCCCCCTACCAGCTGAGCCTGAATGAGGGCCGCACCTTCTTGCAGACTTAGGGGTTGGCTTTGGTTTCTTAAACGGTTTGGATTTACTCCAACTTGAAGACGGTTTCCAATTGGAACCAGATTCCTTTGGGGGAAGGATTATGTTTCTGTTCCTTATTTTGTCGAAAGGAACGAAAATGATTAGAAGCTTTAGATTTACCCTTAGGTCTTTTATCCTGAGGCAAAAAGACTCCCTTCCCTCCAGTGGCAGTTGAAATAATCGAATCCAACTGAGAACCGAATAACTTATTACCTTGGAAAGAAAGAGATAGTAATCTAAACTTACATACCATGTCAGCATTCCAATATTTGAGCCACAAGGCTCTTCTAGCTAAAATAGCTACGGACATAGATTTAACATCAATTTTGATGATATCAAAAATGGCATCACATATAAAATGATTAGCATGTTGAAGCAAACCAACAATGCTAGACAAATCAGGATCCATTTCCTGTTGCGCTAAACTTTCCAACCAAAAAGTTGTTGCAGCTCCAACATCATCCATAGAAATGGCAGGCCTGAGAAGATGGCCAGAATAGAAATAAGCTTTCCTTAGATAAGATTCAAGTTTCCTATCTTAAGGATCCTTAAAATAAGTACTGTCTTCCATAGGAATAGTAGTACGTTTAGCAAATATAGAAACAGCCCCATCAAGTTTGGGGATCTTTTCCCAAAACTCCAATCTAACTGCTAGCAAAGGATAGGATTTTTTAAACCTTGAAGAAGGAATAAAAGAAGTACCAGGCCTATTCCATTCCTTAGAAATCATATCAGAAATAGCATCAGGAACTGGAAAAACCTCTGGAGTAACCACAGGAGGTTTATAAACAGAATTTAAACGTTTACTAGTTTTGATATCAAGAGGACTAGTTTCCTCAATATCCAATGTAATCAACATCTCTTTCAATAAGGAACAAATATACTCCATTTTAAATAAATAAGTAGATTTGTCAGTAAGGAAATAATAATCCAACAGTTCATGGCAGATGAGACCAAAAAAATCTTTGAAAAAACTTCCAGATGCTCTCCAATACTGATTAAAAGATACAGAGGCCTAGATTTGGAGTTTTGCGGCCAAGGGGGTGCGTTAGCTACGCGTGCTTTTTTCTGGCCGCACCTTTTAAATACCGCTGGTATTTAGAGTTCACAGAATGGCAGGGTTTTCAGTGCGTTAGGCTCCAAAAAGGGAGCGTAGAGCATCATTTAACGCCACTGCAACTCTAGATACCAGCGGTGCTTACGGACGCGGCCAGCCTCAAAAAAGTGCTCGTGCACGATTCCCCCATAGGAAACAATGGGGCTGTTTGAGCTGAAAAAAAACCTAACACCTGCAAAAAAGCCGCGTTCAGCTCCTAACGCAGCCCATTGTTTCCTATGGGAAAACACTTCCTACGTCTGCACCTAACACCCTAACATGAACCCCGAGTCTAAACACCCCTAACCTTACACTTATTAACCCCTATTCTGCCGCCCCCGCTATCGCTGACACCTGCATATTTTTTTAACCCCTAATCTGCCGCTCTGTAAACCGCCGCTACTTACATTATCCCTATGTACCCCTAATCTGCTGCCCCTAACACCGCCGACCCCTATATTATATTTATTAACCCCTAATCTGCTGCCCCCAACGTCGCCTCCACCTAACTACACTTATTAACCCTTAATCTGCCAACCGGACGTGAGCGCTACTATAATAAATGTATTAACCCCTAATCCGCCTCACTCCCGCCTCAATAACCCTATAAGAAATAGTATTAACCCCTAATCTGCCCTCCCTAACATTGCCGACACCTAACTTCAAGTATTAACCCCTAATCTGCCGATCGAAGCTCACCGCTACTCTAATAAATTTTTTAACCCCTAAAGCTAATTCTAACCCTAACCCTAACACCCCCCTAAGTTAAATATAATTTTATTCTAACGAAATAAATTAACTCTTATTAAATAACTTATTCCTATTTAAAGCTAAATACTTGTAAAATAAACCCTAATATAGCTACAATATAAATTATAATTACATTGTAGCTATTTTTTTAAAAAATATTTATTTTACAGGCAACTTTGTAATTATTTTAACCAGGTACAATAGCTATTAAATAGTTAATAACTATTTAATAGTTACCTAGTTAAAATAATAACAAAATTACCTGTAAAATAAATCCTAACCTAAGTTACAATTAAACCTAACACTACACTATTAATAAATTAATTAAATAAAATACCTACAATTATCTACAATTAAACCTAACACTACACTATCAATAAATAAATTAAATACAATTCCTACAAATAAATACAATTAAATAAACTAACTAAAGTACAAAAAATAAAAAAAAGAACTAAGTTACAAAAAATAAAAAAATATTTACAAACATTAGAAAAAAATTACAACAATTTTAAACTAATTACACCTACTCTAAGCCCCCTAATAAAATAACAAAGCCCCCCAAAATAAAAAAATACCCTACCCTATTCTAAATTACAAAAGTTCAAAGCTCTTTTACCTTACCAGCCCTGAACAGGGCCCTTTGCGGGGCATGCCCCAAAGAATTCAGCTCTTTTGCCTGTAAAAAAAAACATACAATACCCCCCCCCAACATTACAACCCACCACCCACATACCCCTAATCTAACCCAAACCCCCCTTAAATAAACCTAACACTAAGCCCCTGAAGATCTTCCTACCTTGTCTTCACTATGCCAGGTTCACCGATCAGTCCAGAGTCTTGATCCAAGCCCAAACTTGGAATCAGCCAATCAGCCAATCAGCCAATCGGAATCAAGTTCAATCCGATTGGCTGATCCGATCAGCTAATCAGATTGAGCTCGCATTCTATTGGCTGATCGGAACAGCCAATAGAATGCGAGCTCAATCTGATTGGCTGATCAGCCAATCGGATTGAACTTGATTCTGATTGGCTGATTCCATCAGCCAATCAGAATTTTCCTACCTTAATTCCGATTGGCTGATAGAATCCTATCAGCCAATCGGAATTTGAGGGACGCCATTTTGGATGACGTCCCTTAAAGGAACCTTCATTCGGCGAGTAGGCGTCGGTTGAAGAGGTTGGATCCGCGTCGGTTGGAAAGAAGATGGCTCCGCTCCGCTCCAGAAGAAAGAAGATTGAAGATGCGGCTTGATAGAAGACTTCATCCCGATGATGGACTTCCGACTTCAGCCCGATGATGGATTTCTTCAGCCGCCGCTTGGATCCAGACTTCAGCCCGAGGATGGACGTCACTCTTCAGCCCCCACTTGGGCTTGGATGAAGACTCTGGACCGATCGGTGAACCTGGCATGGTGAAGACAAGGTAGGAAGATCTTCAGGGGCTTAGTGTTAGGTTTATCTAAGGGGGGTTTGGGTTAGATTAGGGTATGTGGGTGGTGGGTTGTAATGTTGGGGGGGGTATTGTATGTTTTTTTTTTACAGGCAAAAGAGCTGAATTCTTTGGGGCATGCCCCGCAAAGGGCCCTGTTCAGGGCTGGTAAGGTAAAAGAGCTTTGAACTTTTGTAATTTAGAATAGGGTAGGGCATTTTTTTATTTTGGGGGGCTTTGTTATTTTATTAGGGGGCTTAGAGTAGGTGTAATTAGTTTAAAATTGTTGTAATTTTTTTCTAATGTTTGTAAATATTTTTTTATTTTTTGTAACTTAGTTCTTTTTTATTTTTTGTACTTTAGTTAGTTTATTTAATTGTATTTATTTGTAGGAATTGTATTTAATTTATTTATTGATAGTGTAGTGTTAGGTTTAATTGTAGATAATTGTAGGTATTTTATTTAATTAATTTATTGATAGTGTAGTGTTAGGTTTAATTGTAACTTAGGTTAGGATTTATTTTACAGGTAATTTTGTTATTATTTTAACTAGGTAACTATTAAATAGTTATTCACTATTTAATAGCTATTGTACCTGGTTAAAATAATTACAAAGTTGCCTGTAAAATAAATATTAATCCTAAAATAGCTACAATGTAATTATAATTTATATTGTAGCTATATTAGGGTTTATTTTACAGGTAAGTATTTAGCTTTAAATAGGAATAAGTTATTTAATAAGAGTTAATTTATTTTGTTAGAATAAAATTATATTTAACTTAGGGGGGTGTTAGGGTTAGGGTTAGAATTAGCTTTAGGGGTTAAAAAAATTATTAGAGTAGCGGTGAGCTCCGATCGGCAGATTAGGGGTTAATACTTGAAGTTAGGTTCGGCAATGTTAGGGAGGGCAGATTAGGGGTTAATACTATTTCTTATAGGGTTATTGAGGCGGGAGTGGGGCGGATTAGGGGTTAATAACTTTATTATAGTAGCGGTGCGGTCCGCTCGGCAGATTAGGGGTTAATAAGTGTAGGTAGGTGGCGGCAACGTTGTGGGGGGCAGATTAGGGGTTAATAAATATAATATAGGGGTCGGCGGTGTTAGGTGCAGCAGATTAGGGGTACATAGGGATAATGTAGTAGCGGCGGTGTACGGAGCGGCAGATTAGAGGTTAATAATAATATGCACGGGTCAGCGATAGCGGGGGCGGCAGATTAGGGGTTAATAAATATAATATAGGGGTCGGCGGTGTTAGGGGCAGCAGATTAGGGGTACATAAGGATAACGTAGGTGGCGGTCGGCAGATTAGGGGTTAAAAAATTTTAATAGAGTGGCGGCGATGTGGGGGGACCTCGGTTTAGTGGTACATAGGTAGTTTATGGGTGTTAGTATACTTTAGAGCACAGTAGTTAAGAGCTTTATGAACCGGCGTTAGCCCAGAAAGCTCTTAACTACTGACTTTTTTCTGCGGCTGGAGTTTGGTCGTTAGCTTTCTAATGCTCACTCCAGACACGACTCTAAATACCGGAGTTAGAAAGATCCCATTGAAAAGATAGGATACACAATTGACGTAAGGGGATCTGCGGTATGGAAAAGTCGCGGCTGGAAAGTGAGCGTTAGACCCTTTAATGACTGACTCCAAATACCAGAGGGCGTTAAAAACCAGCGTTAGGAGCCTCTAACGCTGGTTTTGACGGCTACCGCCCAACTCTAAATCTAGGCCAGAATGTTTCTTTATATACCATTAAAAGAAGGCAGACTCTATTTCAAAAACAAAAATTGAGCAATAAAAACAAACACCTAGATTATGAGTTTTGCTTTAACAGTGGTGCGGAGCTAGCGAGCAGTTTATGCTCACCGCTCACTTGCAGACAGGGCTGGTAATACGGGTTTTTACAAACCCGGCGTTAGCCGCAAAAAAGTGAACGAAGAGCAACATTTTGCTCCACATCTCACCTCAATACCAGCGGTGCTTACGTTAGCAGTAAGCAGGTAAAACGTGCTTGTGCACGATTTCCCTATAGGAATCAATGGGGGAGAACCAGCTGAAAAAAAAACGAACACCTGCAAAAAAGCAGCATAAAGCTCCTAACGCAGCCCCATTGATTCCTATGGGGAAATAAAATTTATGTCTACACCTAACACACTAACATGAACCCCAAGTCTAAACACCCCTAATCTTACACTTATTAACCCCTAATCTGCAGCCCCCGACATCGCTGACACCTGTATTATATTATTAACCCCTAATCTGCCACTCCGGACACCGCCACCACCTACATTATACTTATGAACCCCTAATCTGCTGCTCTCAACATTGCCGACATTTTATTTATTAACCCCCAATCTGCCGTCCCCTATGTCGCCGCAACCTACCTACATTTATTAACCCCTAATCTGCCGCCCCCAACGTCGCCGCCACTATAATAAAGTTATTAACCCCTAAATCTAAGTTTAACCCTAACTCTAACACCCCCTAACTTAAAAATAATTTAAATAAATATAAAGAAAATTACTACAATTAACGAAATAATTCCTATTTAAAACTAAATACTTACCTATAAATAAACCCTAAGATAGCTACAATATAACTAATAGTTATATTGTAGCTATCTCAGGGTTTATTTTTATTTTACAGGCAAATTTGTATTTATTTTAACTAGGTAGAATAGTTATTAAATATTTATTAACTATTTAATAACTACCTAGTTAAAATAAAGACAAAAGTACCTGTAAAATAAAACCTAACCTAAGTTACACTTACACCTAACACTACACTATAATTAAATTAATTACCTAAACTAAATACAATTAATTACAATTAATAAAATTATCTAAAGTACGGGGAAAAAAACTAAATTACAGAAAATAATAAAATAATTACAAGATTTTTAAACTAATTACACCTACTCTAATCCCCCTAACAAAATAAAAAAAAGCCTCCCAAAATAAAAAGCCCTACCCTACACTAAATTACAAATAGCCCTTAAAAGGGCCTTTTGCGGGGCATTGCCCCAAAGTAATCAGCTCTTTTACCTGTAAAAAACTAGTACAAATACCACCCCCAACATTAAAACCCACCACCCACACAACCAACCCTACTCTAAAACCCACCCAATCCCCCCTTAAAAAACCTAACACTAACCCCTTGAAGATCACCCTACCTTGAGAAGTCTTCACCCAACCGGACAGAAGTGGACCTCCAGACGGGCAGAAGTCTTCACCCAACCGGGCAGAAGTGGACCTCCAGATGGGCAGAAGTCTTCATCCAGATGGCATCTTCTATCTTCATCCATCCGGCACGGAGCGGGTCCATCTTCAAGACATCCGACGCAGAGCATCCTCTTCAAACGACGGCCTAAGACTGAATGAAGGTTCCTTTAAATGATGTCATCCAAGATAGCGTCCCTTCAATTCCGATTGGCTGATAGCATTCTATCAGCCAATCGGAATTAAGGTAGAAAAAATCATATTGGCTGATGCAATCAGCCAATAGCATTGAACTTCAATCCTATTGGCTGATCCAATCAGCCAATAGGATTGAGCTCGCATTCTATTGGCTGTTGCAATCAGACATCGCCGGAAATCAACCCGATCGAGTACGATCAGGTTGATTGACACCCGCCTGCTCCCTTCACATCCCTCTGACATTCACTGTACTCTGAGAGGAATCGGGCTTCAAAATGCTGAGAAGCGCATATCAACGTAGAAATCTTAGCACAAACTTACTTCACCACCTCCATAGGAGGCAAAGTTTGTAAAACTGAATTGTGGGTGTGGTGAGGGGTGTATTTATAGGCATTTTAAGGTTTGGGAAACTTTGCCCCTCCTGGAAGGATTGTATATCCCACTTGTCACTAGCTAATAGTTGGGGACTCTTGCCAATTACATGAAAGAAATAAAGATTAATCCTATTATAATACCCTTAAAAAAACACCCCAAAATAAAAAACCCTACTCCCTTAAAAGGGCCTTTTGTAGGGCATTGCCTTGAGTTAAACAGCTCTTTTGCTACAAAAAAAGAATACAAACACCCCCTAACACTATACAAACCCCCATTCCTAAAACTACCAAGGGCCTTTAAAAGGGCCTTTTGGGGGGCCCTTAAAAGGGCCTTTTGTAGGGCATTGCCCTGAGGTAAACAGCTCTTTTGCTACAAAAAAACCCTAAAAAAATATATTACACAAAATAAGCAAATTATCAAAAATAAAAAAGAATTGCACCTAATTTAATAGCCCTATCAAAAAAAAAAAAAAAAAAACTAGCCTACAATAAAGTACAAATGGCCCTTAAAAGGGCCTTTTGTTGGGCATTGCCCAACGAAATCAGCTCTTTTACCTTTAAAAAAATACAAACACCCCCCCAACAGTAAAACCCACCACCCAACCAACCCCCCCAAATAAAAAAAACTATCTAAAATAACCTAAGCTACCCATTGCCCTAAAAAGGGCATTTATATGGGCATTGCCCTCAAAAGGGCATTTAGCTCTTTTACTGCCCAGACCCTAAACTAAAAAAAAAACCACCCAAAAATAACATCCGGAAATGACACACTCGCGTCATTAAAGACGCAACCTTGTGCAAGGAACTCGGCATAAACTACGACGCCGGAAATGACAAATTTGCACCATCGGACGTACCTTTGCGCCAAACAATTTCTCGCACCAAGAATGACGCAATAAACTTTGGCATTTTGCGCCCTCGCAAGCCTATTTTTGCCCGTGAAATTTAATGAAAAAACTGTCAATTGAGAAAAGACTATACCCCACGTAAGAAAAATTATTTCCCAAATATGAAACTGATAGTCTGCAAAAGGAAATATACATAAACCTGACTCATGGCAAATATAAGTACAATACATATTTATTTCATGTAATTGGCAAGAGTCCATGAGCTAGTGACGTATGGGATATACAATCCCACCAGGAGGGGCAAAGTTTCCCAAACCTCAAAATGCCTATAAATACACCCCTCACCACACCCACAATTCAGTTTTACAAACTTTGCCTCCTATGGAGGTGGTGAAGTAAGTTTGTGCTAAGATTTCTACGTTGATATGCGCTTCTCAGCATTTTGAAGCCCGATTACTCTCAGAGTACAGTGAATGTCAGAGGGATGTGAAGGGAGTATTACCTATTGAATGCAATGGTTTTGCTCACGGGAGATCTATTTCTTAGGTTCTCTGTTATCGGTCATAGAGATTCATCTCCTACCTCGCTTTTTAGATCGACGATATACTCTCATATTCCATTACCTCTACTGATAACCGTTTCAGTACTGGTTTGGCTATCTGCTATATGTGGATGGGTGTCTTTGGTAAGTATGTTTTCATTACTTAAGACACTCTCAGCTATGGTTTGGCACTTTATGGGGGGTAGTTATCAAGCCGTCTACTTTTCTGGCTTCGCCGGCCCAATACGCCCGCCTAAGCTCGCCTACCTTCGCCGCCGCGGACCTGAAAAAATACGCCTAAGTTATCAAATAAAGCTGTCAAAAAGCCGCGGGGCGATGAGCAGTGGACTGTGACAGTTATCACTCATCCGATCTCGCTGCCCTTCGGCTTTTTCCCAGCTTTATTGCTAGCCTGTCACTAAGCACTCACACTAAACTACACTGTTCTATCCCTATACCGGCGCCCCCGGAGCCTCCCGCAACTCAATAAAGTTACTAACCCCTAAACCGCCGCTCCTAGACCCCGCCGCAACTCTTATAAATGTATTAACCCCTAAACCGCCGCTCCTAGACCCTGCCGCAACTCTTATAAATGTATTAACCCCTAAACCGCCGCTCCCGGACACCGCTGCCACCTACAGTATACCTAGTAACCCCTATCCTGCCCCCCCTATACCGTCGCCCTCTATAATAAAATTATTAACCCCTATCCTGCTGATCCCGCACCTCTCCGCAACTAAATAAATAGTTTAACCCCTAAACCTAAGTCTAACCCTAACCCTAATGCCCACCTTACTTAAATATTAATTAAATAAATCTAAATAAATTAACTCTTATTAAGTAAATGAATCCTATTTAAAACTAAATACTTACCTTTAAAATAAACCCTAATATAGCTACAATATAAATAATAATTATATTCTAGCTATCTTAGGATTTATTTTTATTTTACAGGTACCTTTCAATTTATTTTAACCATGTACAATAACTATTAAATAGTTATTAACTATTTAATAGCTTACCTAGCTAAAATAAAGAGAAATGTACATCTGAAATAAATCCTAACCTAAGTTACAATTACACCTAACACTACACTATACTTTAATAAATTATTCCTATTTAAAAATAAATACTTACCTGTAAAATAAACCCTAAGATAGCTACAATATAATTAATAATTATATTATAGCTATCTTAGGATTTATATTTATTTTACAGGTAACTTTGTATTTATTTTAGCTAGTTAGAATAGTTATTAAATAGTTATTAACTATTTAATAACTACATAGCTAAAAGAAATACAAAATTACCTGTAAAATAAATCCTAACTTAAGTTACAATTAAACCTAATACTACACTATCATTAAATTAATTAAATAAACTACCTACAAATAACTACAATTAAATACAATTACATAAACTAACTAAAGTACAAAAAATAAAAAAAGCTGTTACAAAAAATAAAAAAATAAGTTACAAACATGTTACAAATATTACAACAATTTTAAGCTACTTACACCTAATCTAAGCCCCCTAATAAAATAACAAACCCCCCAAAATAAAAAAATGCCCTACCCTATTCTAAATTAAATAAATTTCAAAGCTCTTTTACCTTACCAGCCCTTAAAAGGGCCATTTGTGGGGGCATGCCCCAAAGAAAACAGCTCTTTTGCCTGTAAAAGAAAAATACAACCCCCCCCCAACATTAAAACCCACCACCCACATACCCCTAATCTAACCCAAACCCCCCTTACAAAAACCTAACACTAATCCCCTGAAGATCATCCTACCTTGAGTCGTCTTCACTCAGCCGAGCCACCGATGGAACTGAAGAGGACATCCGGAGCGGAAGAAGTTAATCCTCCAAGTGGCGCTGAAGAAATCTTCCATCCGATGAAGTCATCTTCCAAGCCGGGTCTTGAATCTTCCTTCCGCCGACGCGGAACCACCTTCTTCACCGACGGACTACGATGAATGACGGCTCCTTTAAGGGACGTCATCCAAGATGGCGTCCCCTCAATTCCGATTGGCTGATAGGATTCTATCAGCCAATCGGAATAAAGGTAGGAAAATTCTGATTGTAGTTATTTGTAGGTAGTTTATTTAATTAATTTAATGATAGTGTAGTATTAGGTTTAATTGTAACTTAAGTTAGGATTTATTTTACAGGTAATTTTGTATTTCTTTTAGCTATGTAGTTATTAAATAGTTAATAACTATTTAATAACTATTCTAACTAGCTAAAATAAATACAAAGTTACCTGTAAAATAAATATAAATCCTAAGATAGCTATAATATAATTATTAATTATATTGTAGCTATCTTAGGGTTTATTTTACAGGTAAGTATTTATTTTTAAATAGGAATAATTTATTAAAGTATAGTGTAGTGTTAGGTGTAATTGTAACTTAGGTTAGGATTTATTTCACAGGTACATTTCTCTTTATTTTAGCTAGGTAAGCTATTAAATAGTTAATAACTATTTAATAGTTATTGTACATGGTTAAAATAAATTGAAAGGTACCTGTAAAATAAAAATAAATCCTAAGATAGCTAGAATATAATTATTATTTATATTGTAGCTATATTAGGGTTTATTTTATAGGTAAGTATTTAGTTTTAAATAGGATTCATTTACTTAATAAAAGTTAATTTATTTAGATTTATTTAATTAATATTTAAGTTATGGGGGCGTTAGGGTTAGGGTTAGACTTAGGTTTAGGGGTTAATAATTTTATGACAGTGGCGGCGGCGTAGTGGGGGGCAGGATAGGGGTTAATAAATTTATTATAGGTGGCGACGGTGTAGGGGGGGCAGATTAGGGGTTAATAAATTTATTATAGGTGGCGACAGTGTAGGGGGGGCAGGATAGGGGTTAATACATTTAATATAGGTGGCGACGGTGTAGGGGGGGCAGGATAGGGGTTAATACATTTAATATAGGTTGCGGCAGGTTCAGGGAGCGGCGGTTTAGGGGTTAATACATTTATTATAGTTGCGGTGGGCTCCGGGAGCGGCGGTTTAGGGGTTAATATGTATAGAGTAGCTTGCGGTGGGCTCCGGGAGCGGCGGTTTAGGGGGTAATTACTTTATTTAGTTGCGGCGGTGTAGGGGGGACAGATTAGCAGTGTTTAGACTCGGGGTACATGTTAGGGTGTTAGGTGTAGACAGCTCCCATAGGAATGAATGGGATGTCTGTCAGCAGCGAACTTGTACTTTCGCTATGGTCAGACTCCCATTGATTCCTATGGGATCCGCCGCCTCCAGGGGTGGCGGATTGAAAACCAGGTACGCTGGGCCGTAAAAGTGCCGAGCGTACCTGCTAGTTTTTTGATAGCTAGCAAAAGTAGTGAGAATGTGCCGCACTTGTGTGCGGAACATCTGGAGTGACGTAAGAATCGATCTGTGTCGGACTGAGTCCGGCGGATCGATGCTTACGTCACAAAATTCTACTTTTGCCGGTTTCGAGCCTTTGATAACTAAGGCGAATCAGCCTCGCCACAAATTAGGTTGACGGCTTGATAACTAGGCCCCTATGTATTTTATAAAGTTTTAAATATATGTATTGTACTTATATTTGCCATGATTCAGGTTTTCAGTATATTTCCTTTTGCAGACAGACAGTTTCATATCTGGGAAATATTTTTTTAGGAAAAATGTATTTCTTACCTGGGGTATAGTCTTTTTCAATTGACTATCTTTTAAATTCGTGGGCAGAATTAGGCTCGTGAGGGCGCAAAATGCTAAAGTTTATTGCGTCATTCTTGGCGCAAGATTTTTTTGGCACGAAGTTACGTTCGTTGACGCAATTTCGTCATTTCCGGCGTCTTAGTTGATGCCGAGCCCTTCACAAGGTTGAGTCTTCTGTGACACGAGTGTGTCATTTCCGGACGTTTTTGGAGCCCAAAAATATTTTTCTGTTTGTGCCGTGCGTCATACTTGGCACCAAATATTTTCATTATTTAAGACCCCATTCCTATATGCCTCTTGCCTTTTCTCTATGTCAGAGGGCTATGCTGTTTGCATTTTTTTCCCATTCCTGAAACTGCCATATAAGGAAATTGATAATTTTGCTTTATATGTTGTTTTTTCTCTTACATTTGCAAGATGTCTCAATTTGATCCTGTCTCAGAAGTCACTGTTGGAAATCTGCTGCCGGATAACGGTTCTACCAAAGCTAAGTGCATTTGTTGTCAACTTGTGGAGGTTATATCTCCAGCTGTGGTTTGTAATAGCTGTCATGATAAACTTTTACATGCAGAAAATGTATCCATCAGTAGTAGTTAATTACCTGTTGCTGTTCCCTCAATATCTAATGCACAAGATATACCTGCAAATTTAAAAGAATTTATTTCTGATTCTATACAGAAGGCTTTGTCTGCTATTCCGCCTTCTAATAAATGTAAAAGGTCTTTTAAAACTACTCATAAAGTTGATTAAATTGCAAATGACCGACAACATACTGAATTATCCTTCTCTGATGAGGATCTATCTGGTTCAGAAGATCCTGCCTCGGATATTGACACTGACAAATCTTGTTATTTGTTTAAAATGAAGTATATTCGTTCTTTGTTAAAAGAAGTGTTGATTACATTGGATATGGAGGAAAATAGTCCTCTTGATATTAAAACTAGTAAACGTTTAAATTCTGTTTATAAACCTACTGTGGTTATTCCAGAGGTTTTTCCAGTTCCTGATGCTATTTCTGATATGATTTCTAAGGAATGGAATTGGCCTGGTACTTCTTTTATTCCTTCTTCAAGGTTTTAAAAATTGTACCCTTTGCCAGCAGTCTCTTTAGAGTTTTGGGAAAAGATCCCTAAAGTTGATGGGGCTATCTCTACTCTTGCTAAACGTACTACTATTCCTACGGAAGATAGTACTTCTTTTAAGGATCCTTTAGATAGAAAACGTGAATCTTATCTAAGGAAAGCCTATTTATATGCTGGTCATCTTCTCAGGCCTGCAATTACTTTGGCTGATGTTGCAGCTTCATCAACTTTTTGGTTGGAACATTTAGCGCAACAAGAATTGGATTCTGATTTGTCTAGCATTGTTCACTTACTCCAACATGCTAATAATATTATCTGTGATGCTATTTTTGATATCATCAAAATTTATGTTAAATCTATGTCTTTAGCTATTTTAGCTAGAAGAGCTTTGTGGCTTAAATCTTGGAATTCTGACATGACTTCTAAGTCCAGATTGCTATCTCTTTCTTTCCAAGGTAATAAGTTATATGGTTCTCAGTTGGATTCAATAATTTAAACTGTCACTGGGGGGAAGGGAGTTTTTTTGCCTCAGGATAAAAGACCTAAGGGTACATCTAAAGCTTCTAACCGTTTTCGTTCCTTTCGACAAAATAAGGAACAGAAATCTAATCCTTCCCCCAAGGAATCTGTTTTCAATTGGAAGCCTTCCTCAAATTGGAATAAGTCCAAGCCATTTAAGAGATCAAAGCCACCCCCCAAGTCTGCATGAAGGTGCGACCCTCATTCCAGCTCAGCTGGTGGGGGGGCAGATTAAGATTTTTCAAAGATGTTTGGATCAATTTGGTCCAAAATCAATGGATTCAGAGTATTGTCTCTAAGGGGTACAGAATAGGATTCAGAGTAAGACCGCCTGTGAGAAGATTTTTTCTCTCACGCATTCCAGCAAACCCAGTAAAGGCTCAGGCTTTCTTGAAGTGTGTTTCATACCTGGAGTTATCAGGGGTAATATTGCCAGTTCCGTTTCAGGAACAGGGTCTGGGGTTTTATTCAAATCTATTCATTGTCCCAAAGATTGAAAATTCATTCAGAACAGTTTTGGATCGAAAGATTTTGAATCGTTATGTAAGAATACCAACTTTCAAAATGGTGACTATAAGGACTATTCTGACTTTTGTTCAGCAAGGGCATTATATGTCCACAATAGACTTACAGGATGCATATCTTAATATTCAGATTCATCCGGATCACTATCAGTTCCTGAGATTCTCTTTTCTAGACAAGCATTACCAATTTGTTGCTCTTCCTTTTGACCTAGCGACAGCTCCAAAAATCTTTTCAAAGGTTCTCGGTGCCCTACTCTCTGTAATCAGAGAGCGGGGTATTGCGGTGTTTCCTTATTTGGACGATATCTTGGTACTTGCTCAGTCTTTACGTTCTGCAGAATCTCACACAAATCAACTAGTGTTGATTCTTCAAAGACATGGTTGGAGGATCAATTTACCAAAAAGTTTTTGGATTCCTCAGTCAAGGGTAACCTTTTTAGGTTTCCAGATAGATTCAGTGTCCATGACTCTGTCCCTAACAGACAAGAGACGATTAAAATTGGTTTCAGCTTGTTGGAACCTTCAGTCTCAATCATTCCCTTTAGTGGCTATGTGCATGGAAGTTTTAGGTCTTATGACTGCAGCATCGGACGCGATCACCTTTGCTCGTTTTCATATGAGACCTCTCCAGCTTTGTATGCTGATTGCTGAACCAATGGTGCAGGGATTATACAAGGATATCACAATTAATATCCTTAAATACCAATGTTCGACTCTCTCAGACTTGGTGGTTAGATCACCATCGTATGATTCTAGGGGCCTCTTTCGTTCGTCCAACCTGGACTGTAATCACAACAGATGCAAGTCTTTCAGGTTGGGGGGCTGTTTAGGGATCTCTGACAGCACAAGGGGTTTGGAAATCTCAAGAGGCGAGATTACCAATAAATATTTTGGAACTCCGTGCGATTCTCAGGGCTCTTCAGTTTTGGCCTCTGTTGAAGAGAGAACGGTTCATTTGTTTTCAGACAGACAATATCACAACTTTGGCTTATGTCAATCATTAGGGTGGGACTCACAGTCCTCAAGCTATGAAAGAAGTATCTCGGATACTTGTTTGGGCGGAATCCAGCTCCTGTCTAATTTATGCAGTTCATATCCCAGGTATAGACAATTGGGAAGCGGATTACCTCAGTCGTCAGACTTTACATCCAGGGGAGAGGTCTCTCCATCCAGAGGTGTTTTCTCAAGTTGTTCAGATGTGGGGTCTTCCAGATATAGATTTGATGGCATCTCATCTAAACAAGAAACATCCCAGGTACCTGTCCAGGTCCAGGGATCCTCAGGCGGAAGCAATGGATGTGTTGACACTTCCTTGGTGTATATTTTCCCGCCTCTAGTTCTTCTGCCAAGAGTGATCTCCAAAATCATCATGGAGCAATCGTTTGTGCTGCTGGTGGCTCCAGCATGGCCTCACAGGTTCTATCTCAAGGTCCGTTTTTTCCATCAGGATCTCAAATCATTAAATTTGAAGGTATGGAAATTGAATGCTTAGTGCTTAGTCATAGAGGTTTTTCTGACTCCGTGATTAATACTATGTTACAAGCTCCTAAATCTGTTTCTAGAAAGATTTGTTATCGAGTTTGGAAGACTTACATTTCATGGTGTTCTTCTCATAAATTTTCTTGGCATTCTTTTAGAATTCCTAGAATTTTACAATTTCTTCAGGATGGTTTGGATAAAGGTTTGTCTGCTAGTTCCTTGAATGGACAAATCTCGGCTCCTTCTGTTTTATTTCACAGAAAAATTGCCAAGCTTCCTGATATTCATTGTTTTGTACAAGCTTTGGTTCGTATCAAGCCTGTCATTAAATTAATCTCTCCTCCTTGGAGTCTTAATTTGGTTTTGAAGGCTTTACAGGCTCCTCCGTTTGAGCCTATGCATTCTTTGGGCATTAAACTAATTTCTTGGAAAGTGTTGTTCCATTTGGCCATCTCTTCTGCTAGAAGAGTTTCTGAATTATCTGCTCTCTCTTGTGGGTCTCCTTTTCTGATTTTTCATAAGGATAAGGCAGTTATGCGTACTTCAATTAAATTCTTACCTAAGGTTGTGAATTCTAACAACATTAATAGAGAAATTGTTGTCCCTTCTTTGTGTCCTAATCCTAAAAATTCTTTGGAGAGATCTTTACATTCTTTGGATGTGGTGAGAGCTCTGAAATATTATGTTGAAGCTTAAGTTTTCAGGAAGACTTCCAGTCTATTTGTTAGCTTTTCTGGTTCCAGGAAAGGTCAGAAGGTTTCTGCCGTTTCCTTGGCCTTGTGGTTAAAGCTTTTGATTCATCAAGCTTATTTGGAGTCAGGTCAAGCCCCGCCTCAGAGAATTACAGCTCATTCTACTAGATCAGTCTCCACTTCCTGGGCTTTTAAGAATGAAGTTTCAGTTGATCAGATTTGCAAAGCTGCAACTTGGTCTTCTTTGCATACATTTACTAAATTCTATCATTTTGATGTATTCGCTTCTTCGGAAGCAGTTTTTGGTATAAAAGTTCTCAAGGCAGCTGTTTCATTTTGATCTTCTGCTTCTAATTTAAGTTTTTTCTTTTAAATTATGAGACTAAACTTATGATTTGGGTTGTGGATTAATTTTTTTCAGTGGAAAATGGCTGTTTTTATTTTTATCCCTCCCTCTATAGTGACTCTAGCGTGGAGTTCCACTTCTTGGGTATTGCTATCCCATACGTCACTAGCTCATTGACTCTTGCCAATTACATGAAAGAAAACATAATTTATGTAATAACTTACCTGATAAATTCATTGCTTTCATATTGGCAAGAGTCCATGAGGCCCACCCTTTTTATGGTGGTTATGATTTTTTTATATAAAGCACAATTATTCCAAATTCCTTTGTTGATGCTTTTTACTCCTTTCTTATCACCCCACTACTTGGCTATTCGTTAAACTGAATTGTGGGTGTGGTGAGGGGTGTATTTATAGGCATTTTGGAGTTTGGGAAACTTTGCCCCTCCTGGTAGGATTGTATATCCCATACGTTACTAGCTCATTGACTCTTGCCACTATGAAATAAATTAATTTATCAGGTAAGTTCTTACATAAATAATGTTATTTAGAACTTTACATTAAAACATAAAGTTCCAAACCATAGATGAAAGTGTCTAAAGTAATGAAAACATACTTACCGAAAGACACCCATCCACATATAGCAGATAGCCAAACCACTACTGAAACAGATATCAGTAGAGGTAATGGAATATGAGAGTATATCGTCAATCTGAATAAGGGAGGTAGGAGATGAATCTCTACAACAGATAACAGAGAACCTATGAAATAGATCTCCCGTGAGGAAAACCATTGCATTCAATAGGTGATACTCCCTTCACATCCCTCTGACATTCACTGTACTCTGAGAGGAATCGGGCTTCAAAATGCTGAGAAGCGCATATCAACGTAGAAATCTAGCACAAACTTACTTCATCACCTCCATAGGAGGCAAAGTTTGTAAAACTGAATTGTGGGTGTGGTGAGGGGTGTATTTATAGGCATTTTAAGGTTTGGGAAACTTTGCCCCTCCTGGTAGGATTGTATATACCATACATCACTAGCTCAATTACATGAAAGAAATGAAGATTAATCCTATTCTAATACCCTTAAAAAAAACACCCCAAAATAAAAAAAAACCACTCTAGAATAAACTACCTAGGGCCCTTAAAAGGGCCTTTAGGGGGTCCTAAAAGGGCCTTTTGTAGGGCATTGCCCTGAGTTAAACAGCTCTTTTGCTACAAAAAAACACCCCCTAAAAAAATACATTACACAAAATAAACAAATTATCAAAAATAAAAAAGAATTGCACCTAATTTAATAGCCCTATCAAAATAAAAAAAATAGCCTACAATAAAGTACAAATGGCCCTTCAAAGGGCCTTTTGTGGGGCATTGCCAAACGAAATCAACTCTTTTACCTTTAAAAAAATACAACCCCCCCAACAGTAAAACCCATCACCTAAACAACTCCCCCAAATAAAAGAAAATATCTAAAATAACCTAAGCAACCCATTGCCCTAAAACGGGCATTTATATGGGCATTGCTCTTAAAAGGGCATTTAGCTCTTTTACTGCCCAGACCCTAAACTAAAAAAAACCCCACCCAAAAAACCCTTTAAAAAAACCTAACACTAACCCCCAATGATCAACTTACAGTTGTTGAGGTCCCGCTTGAACGATCATCATCCAGCCGGCGAAGTCATCATCCAGCCAGCAAAGTCATCATCCATGCGGAAAGACGTTTTCATCCAGGCGGCCTCAATGATCTTCATCCAGCCGACGAAGTCTTCATCCAGGCGGCGCTGAGCGTGTCCATCCTGAAGACATCCAGCACGGAGCATCCTCTTCATACGGTTGCCGCCGTATGCGGCCTGACAGTGTTTAACATTCACAGAGTATCTGTTGGAGGTTAGTAGACTATCAGTTCAATTCAGTTCTATGATATTCATATAATTCAGACTGGCAACAAATTGTTCTAAATGTAAGAACTTATTTTTGCTTACAAGGAATTAGGAATAATGATACATTGTATTTCCTGAATTATAGCAGTTGTCTTTCATGAATGTGGATAATTAAATCATTTTGATTATAGAACGCTTATCCTCTAACAAATAAGAAAGCAACTGCAATTCACATGGTTGAAAGTATCATTATAAATGATTATAGAGTTTAATTTTGTTCATACCAACAGGAAATATATGTAACATTTGGAACCTACAGATGAATCTAACTCAAACAATAATAGAATGTGAAATTAGTATAACAGATAGTTAGATTTGAACATAACAGTACCTATGCACATATACTGATTTAGTGAATAAATGAACTGCTGTAAACTAAAATCAAGCAAGAACCTCTATAATGTAACAATCTACCTGAATACTATATAAGTTTAATTCTAAGTAATCAACAACAGTATACTCTCATCTGATGCATGGAAATATATTTAAACCACCAATATCTACCGTATTTTTCATAGTATAAGCTGTATATGACGATGCAGCTTCATTTTGAAGCGCAAGTAGCCACAAGTGCACCTATACCAGGTTTATAGACTCATATACAAATGCACTATATTTGTTTACCTAGTAGAGATAACAAATGAAGATAAGCTATCTAATATCCAAACGTTCATAGATTATTAGATCAGTATACTGATATAAGGCAGAAACTGCCCATAGAATTGTAATAATCTATTTAACCTCAGACTACTGGTTATTAAATTGTGTTTGACCCATTTTAAACAAAGATGAAATAAAGTATTTGTTTTTATAAAGTGAATCACACCAACATATATATAAAGGAATTTAGTGCTTAAAGGGGTATCCTATCCAACTTCTATGTTGAAATTAAAGTCAACTATCTTTACCTAGATACACAGCACCTAATTAAAATATGAATATGGCTATAATTTAAGTCTAGGTATATTGATATTGAACATTACTCCTTCATTAAACACTTAATAGTGCCACTGGTCTCCAACTAAAATATATAGAAATATGTATTTAAGAATAAATTGAACACATTCTGCTATATTCATATCTTTATGTTGGGTTAGCACACATATACTGTATATGCGTTCATGTTTGCATGCAAGCAGGGTGTTCGTTTTTTTCCACTTTTTTTGCTCTATTGACTTCTATGGGGGAATACGTTATTCTAAGTTCACCGTTTTACGCTTGTCCGGTTAGCGCATGAGCGATAACCTTTTACTTTCAACTTGTAATACAAGCGGAACCCGACGCAAGCAAAAAGTTTAATTCTAGCGGAGTTAGCACTAGTGGGAGAGTTAAATAACGCTCCCCTTGTATTCTGGCTCTAAATTGTGTTTCTTTATTTTTGTGCTAGAATATTTTAGCATTTATTGCATCTTTAATGATTTATATGGTGCATGGTGCAAACTCTAATAAATAGAAAGTCCATCATTGTACTGGCATTCCCCAGTAACACAAAGCATTCTTGTTTCTAAAGAAGAGATCAGTGATCAGGAAATGTGTTTTTATCTTTAAATTACATTTTATCAGGATAGTCTTTGAGACACAGTATGCAGACTCTAAGGGGCACCTTTACTCTTAGACATTCTGGAGCTGATAACAATGTTGCACTTATTCTCTGCATAGAGCCGTTAGTGTCACTGTCAGTGCATTTTACCACAATCCAAAAATGCTTCTGCCAATAATATCCCTTAAGCTCGGAATTGTTACTTCCCAAAATAACACAATATTCACCGCATTGTTCATTTCTCAATTTCATAAACCAACACTGAGATTTTGGGTATTTAGTGATTACATCACAGGTTGAAGGGTCTATATGCAATGACCTCTTTTAATGTTGTGTTTTAATGCACATAGGTGGCAGATTCATTTAGCACACTACAATCCCTAAAGATATGTGCGTGTGTCTTTTTTTAAGGATTTGGACCGAGGTATTATCAGTATAGTTAGTTTGATGGGATATCTTTTTAGCTATTTTTTATTAATACAAAATCACATATTAGTAATGTTTTAATTAATTCAATAGCTAACATTTGTATCTGGTGATGTTGCTATTTAATGGTATCCAATATCTCAGGGGTTTATGCCAAGGTGCTTTTGACAAGCGCAAAAAACAGTACCAATATGTACCATTTTTACACCATACATATTCTATCTATGCCTTTTTAGCTTTTAGCGCTCACTCTCTCGCATACTCATAGTAACTTCCCAAGTCCACTAGGGGACTATTGTCAGTGAGCTTAAGGCTTGATAATACTAGCGCTCGGTATACTAAAAAAAAATATTCTAAAAATTTATAAGAGTTGCAGCAGTGTCCGGGAGCGGCGGTTTAGGGGTTACTAACTTTATTGAGTTGCAGGAGGCTCCGGGGGCGCCGGTATAGGGGGTAGAACAGTGTAGTTAGTGTGGGTGCTCAGTGACAGGCTAGCAATAAAGCTGTAAAAAAGCCAAAGAGCAGCGAGATCGGATGAGTGATAACTCTCACAGTCCGCTGCTCATCGCCCTGTACTTGGTGCATGGCTTTTTGACAGATTTATTGATAACTTAGGCGAAATTTTGCAGGTCCGCGGCGGCGATGGTAGGCGAGCTTAGGCGGGCGTATTGGGCCAGCGAAGGCAGGAAAAGTAGACGCGTTGATAACTACCCCCCAAAGTATTTGTTTTTATAAAGTGAATCACACCAACATATATATAAAGGAATTTAGTGCTTAAAGGGGTGTCCTATCCAACGTCTATGTTGAAATTAAAGTCAACTATCTTTACCTAGATACACAGAACCTAATTAAAATATGAATATGGCTATAATTTAAGTCTACGTATATTGATATTGAACATTACTCCTTCATTAAACACTTAATAGTGCCACTGGTCTCCAACTAAAATATATAGAAATATGTACTTAAGAATAAATTGAACACATTCTGCTATATTCATATATTTATGTTGGGTTAGCACACATATACTGTATATGCGTTCATGTTTGCATGCAAGCAGGGTGTTAGTTTTTTTCTACTTTTTTTGCTCTATTGACTTCTATGGGGGAATATGTTATTCTAAGTTCACCTTTTTACGCTTGTCAGGTTAGCGCATGAGCGATAACCTTTTACTTTCAACTTGTAATACAAGCGGAACCCGACGCAAGCAAAAAGTTTAATTCTAGCGGAGTTAGCACTAGCGGGAGAGTTAAATAACGCTCCCCTTGTATTCTGGCTCTAAATTGTGTTTCTTTATTCGTGTGCTAGAATATTTTAGCATTTATTGCCCCTTTAATGATTTATATGGTGCATGGCGCAAACTCTAATAAATAGAAAGTCCATTATTGTACTGTCATTCCCCACTAACACAAAGTATTCTTGTTTCTAAAGAAGAGATCAGTGATCAGGAAATGTGTTTTTATCTTTAAATTACATTTTATCAGGATAGTCTTTGAGACACAGTATGCAGACTCCAAGGGGCACCTTTACTCTTAGACATTCTGGAGCTGATAACAATGTTGCACTTATTCTCTGCATAGAGCCGTTAGTGTCACTGTCAGTGCATTTTACCACAATCCAAAAATGCTTCTGCCAATAATATCCCTTAAGCTCGGAATTATTACTTCCCAAAACAACACAAAGTCATTCACCGCATTGTTAATTTCTCAATTTCATAATCCAACACTGAGATTTTGGGTATTTAGTGATTACATCACAGGTTGAAGGGTCTATATGCAATGACCTCTTTTAATGTTGTGTTTTAATGCACATAGGTGGCAGATTCATTTAGCACACTACAATCCCTAAAGATATGTGCGTGTGTCTTTTTTTAAGGATTTGGACCGAGGTATTATCAGTATAGTTAGTTTGATGGGATATCTTTTTAGCTATTTTTTATTAATACAAAATCACATATTAGTAATGTTTTAATTAATTCAATAGCTAACATTTGTATCTGGTGATGTTGCTATTTAATGGTATCCAATATCTCAGGGGTTTATGCCAAGGTGCTTTTGACAAGCGCAAAAAACAGTGTCCAGGGTTTCATCAATTCGTTTAAGCTGTAAGATTCAATAAGTGAAAAATGGCCCCATAAATGTGTAGTTAATCAGGGACTTGGATTGTGATTGGCCAGGCAGGTCTGACACATGATAAGTAAAGTGCTGTTAATAAACAATGAACATGGCTGTTTTTTTTATACATTCCAACAACAATCTTCAGCCATTAAATTCAAATAATTAGCAAGTGATACATTGTGATAAACCCCTTTTCTGTTTAATTTGCAAAGAATGTAATTTCTTTAGTCATTTATCTGTGTATTAATTTTGAATGTATTTTGACAGAAATTAACAGTATTTAGTGACTGATTAGTTGTTGCCATGGTAACACTACTAAACAGAATTGTTCTTAATACTAGTGACTTGGTCCATCTCCGTTTTGACTGTTGTTGAGACATTATTCTTTATACCAAACAAACAAACAAAAAGGAATCATTTTTACTTAAAAAAAATTAGTTTAATTTAAAAAAAGATTTTAAGATAAATAAATAAATACACAAAATATAAAAAAGCATTAATATGCAATGTGAGGGCAGCATTGACCTAAATAATAAATTCAAGTTTTAAACATATAATAACAATATATTTTTATATTCATTCACAAAACCATCTGCAAGTGCTTTTTTTATCGTAGCCATCAGTCATAAAAACAAGGACTAAGGCTGTTGTGTTCACTAGTAGAAATATTTTCCTCTAGTTAAGTCTCTGCATTCATTTTCTAGTTAATATTTAGTTACATAATTATAAAATACTTTAGTGCACAAAAAATTATTTTGAGCTCCTGCAATAACTCTGGATGATCCATAGGACCTTAGTTTATCGCCTTCTTTCTCATATATTACATCTGTATTGTTGCATCGGAGATTCTTTGTACATAAAAACAAACTGTTTGTTGTAAAAACAGACTGTTGCCTTCATAGGAAAAGGAAAAGTCTGGGCTTATCGTCCCATTGATTCAGTGATTTGTTTTGTTAGCCAGTTCATCCTTGAGCAAGTAATTGTACCCGTGGTGCCAGAAAGGTTCAGATATTGGGTGTTTCACTTTTTATAGTGGGCCTAAAATTGCCTATTGATTTGTGTCTAGGGAAGGAAGTCAATGGTAGGACTTTTAAGTAAGGGGCTGACTGTAGCACTTAGATTGGGAAGTGACTACTGAGAATCTAAAGAAATGGGATTATGGGTTACAGGAATTTGTTGAAAATTCTTACTGGGCCTCTGGGATGGGTTGTATATATCAAAGGGGGTTCTTAAGATTCAAGGATTAGATGTATTCCTAGAAGAGGCTTAATAGAACTCATTGACCAGTTGTATTCCTAGAGGGCTCTTACAGACTGTACACTTAGGGAATGTGCTTATGCTCACTCAGGTGATTAATTGCACTTATAAGAAGGGGCTTATTTGAATTTAGGAATTGGCTATATTCCTAAGAACTGGTTATTTGGAACTAAAATCTCTGTCAGAGGATCATCTTATAAATGTCCTTTTTTACTATTAGTAGGGTGTTCATGTTTGGAAGACACAAAAAGCCCTGATGTATTGCATAGAAAGACCAGAAATAGCATGGGCACCATATTGGATAACATAAATATGGCTTGTGTGGCACTATAAAACATGGCTAGCTGTTATTGCTTAAATAAATATTTTTGGTATCTTCTTTTGTGTAAGGTTGATCAGTTTATGAGCATATGGAATTGCATCTTTCTAAGTCAAGTGAGTTCCTGAACTTTTCTCCAGTTGTTGAAATTCCCACCAAAGTGGACTCCAACATATGAACAACATGAAGGTATCTTAAATAGATATTGCATTTTAAACTTTTTTGGGTCTGATGAAACCAAATCTGTATGCATTTCATAATATCCATAATCAGAATTTGGCCAGACAAACATATACACCATCGGTTTGGTAACTCCTTTGGACCATTAGCTGCACTTCACATGGTCCAGATGTTTCACAATGTTATCCAAAGATTTCTGGAGGCGATCAAGAGTCACCTTCTCTGTAGTGTAAGGCGCATTGGCGTATTCCTCTGTAAGGTTAACCAGGCTGTCAGGCCGCATAGGCTTCCTGGCCGGACATCCCATACTGTCACTCAGGAGCTTTAGTAGACTACGGAGATTCTCCATATCACTGAGCATCTGATCCACATTTTCCAGAGATATTGAAGAGAGAATTTTTTGAAAGATTTCTAGTGTTTCATCCATGTGTTCCAAGCTCTCCAGGGGTTGCTTATCAGGGATAAAATCCAAGCCACTGATTTTAAGGTTGCTGGGGAAAAGGAACTGGATGAAGAGAAGAAAAGAAACAAGTTAATAATATTCTAATTATGGTGACATTCAGCTTGTTTTAGATTTGAAGCCCTATATGAGATTTACTGCACAAAATTCTAGAAAAGATTTATTTGTGTCTAATTTCTAAGTAAATGTTATATTGAGTAAATGTCTAGCACCCATTCTGCAATAAAATGGTAATGTAGTGACTTTATTTGGGGCCCTAAGGATTCAGCTTCTATTTAGCAACAGAAGGAAACATACTCAGAAAACATCACATTGCGTATGAATAACTGGTATAAACACTTAAATACTGATCTGAACCACAGTAGGATGTCCATACCAGCAGGGTGTATCAGGGCCTCCCTAGAGTATTTTATCATCTAGGGAAGGGGTGTTCAATAGTTTGTGTGGCTCCATCAGAAAAAGCAGAACTACAAATGTGTGGTTTGGGGTGGCCTTCTGGAGGGTAAAACAGCAGACAGCCTTATCTAAATCCGTGTAACTTCACATATTAGATGGAATATATAATTGTATGTGTGTGCTTAATAGACATACATTTATATGTGACCCTTAAAGCTTCTAAAATATTGATCTGTGCCTCCAAATTAGAGAGATTTCCATCACTGATATGAGGAATCAAATTATAAAAGTTATTTTCCTGTACAACTTGGCAGTTCTCACCTGGATAGGATGCTCCTGGATTCTGGTAATTAAAGTCTTTGAAATCATCACTGCATCAGCCTTCAGTTTGTTGATGCCATCAGGCTTTATTGGTCGTCCCTGGCACAAAGGCATCCAAAGCCACAGGAGACCGCAAAATGGGAGGTGAGTATAGTGCATGGTCCCCAACTGTAGAAGAAATAATAATGAGTTAAACCAATGTCAAGCAAACATAAAACACATGCTGTACAAGTCGTTATATAATAAGGAGTCTTTCATATGTCACAGCAGAGATGTTTGACCATGACTTGTCAGTTAAAACACCACTAAATATCTCTACATTTCACTAGTAAGGGGATTATGGCCAGAAGATGTCTCTTGTTCTTATGGAGTGTAGTACCAAAATTAGACTGAATTTAACATCAACTACAAACTTTATTTATAGGGCAACTTCATTATCAACTGGAGAAGGAAACTTCAGTTTAAAGAGAGCGGCACTTGGCTCTGTGATTCTTCAGTCATTTCCATCTCGGGTTTATCTTTCAAGGGTTAACATCTATAACACACAGATCTAAGTATTGAAAGTGCGACTCTTGCACCTTTACAAGAACTGGTAAAACTTTTAGACTTTTATGTACATATTTTTCTGTTTCTATATATCGATTAGGAAATAGCAATGATGTAATTATTATTATTTCATACAGATTTTTTTCTTGTTTAGTATTTCAGTGTTAGTGCTTTTGTATATCCTGTTTTCTAGTTTCTTTATAGGGATTCGCTCTACAGAAACGTGTGCTCTCATTATTAAATAGCATAACCAAGTGTAAATAAATTATTTAACCAATTTTCTCTGTCCTTCCATGATATCAGTTTATTAGAAGGTAACATGTATTGTCTACTGACAGTTCCCCCCATAAAATACACAAGAATATCAGAGTCCCAGATTATAAGTGAAGTGCAAAATGACTTACTGCACTCAAGCTAAATCAATAATGCTTTTATTCTTGCACTCATATTACAAGTTGAAAGTAAAATGTTAGTGTGCGAGCAAAAGACGCAAGTGCATTAACATCTAAAGGCCGGATAACGCAACAGCACTAAGGGCTCGATGATTGAAAGCTCTCTGGGCTGGCGAGATTATTAAAGAATGCTCGCCAGTCCTCCTTCTATTTCCCTTGTTGAATTTTTTACCCTGAAAACAGGGTGTCTCGCTAAGGGACGTATACTGCATTTTCATATGAAATGTGCACAACAAAATTCGTATTTTAAACATTATACAAAACAAATATTTGAATCATTCACACAAAAATAAGCAGGGAAAAATTGTATTGTTAAGGTTCACCAAAAATCGTAACAAAATTCTTGTCAAAACAATCCAAACACTTATAACCCCAATAGAAAAACAAATGCATACGAACATATAGGCGAATGTAAGATGCTATAAGCAGAAAGCAGTGTAATGTGAGTTATATTGGCTGCAGGATTTTAATTTTAAAGTGCTCCCCCTGCTCTCTGCTAACTTCGCACTAAGGAGCGAAGTTTCCCTATCCAGTGAGCTCCATTACTTTTAATAGGAGCCATCTCACAACTCGCAGGGACTGCCCCTTTTTTACGATCATTGCACCAGGGCAGCCCTGCGAGTGTCAGCGAGAAAAAGAAGGTTTGAGCTGGCGAACAATATATCATCGAGCCCTAACTCTCTTTCACCATAGACTTCTATGGAGCATTCTATTAAAGACTCTTCTGGCTTTCGTTCACGCTCCAACCACTAGAGATGCGCTAAGACAACTGCACTAAAGCTGAAGGTGCGTTAAAAAATACTTTCAAAACCTATGTTCTACACTTGCTGTTATTTTTCATTTTAAATATATAAATCTTTATATTTGTGTATATATTTGTTTAAAAAATAGCTCTATAGCTATATATCTATATGAATATACAGTATATATACTGTGTGTTGTATGTACAGATATATGTAGACATATAGAACATTTTCTTCTAAGTGAAGAACAAAGGTTTTTCAAGTATTTCTAAAAAACAACAACATTTTTTAAAAGGGATATTTAATATGTTAAGGTGTTTGATTAGGAAGGGCTTAATGGTGTGTGTGTGTATATACAGTATGTGTATACATATGTACGCATGTAAACACATATAAACACATGTAAACACATATATACACACATATAAATACATGTAAACACATATAATCACATGTAAACACATATAAACACATGTAAACACATATATACACACATATAAACACATGTAAACACATATAAACACATGTAAACACACATATACACACATATAAATACATATAAACACATGTAAACACATATAAACACATGTAAACACATATATACACACATATAAATACATGTAAACACATGTAAACACATATAAACACATGTAAACACATATATACACACATATAAATACATGTAAACACATATAAACACATGTAAACACATATATACATACATATAAATACATATAAACACATGTAAACACATATATACATACATATAAATACATATAAACACATGTAAACACATATATACACACATATAAATACATATAAACACATGTAAACACATATAAGCACATGTAAATACATGTAAACACATATAAACACATGTATACATACACACATACAAATCCACACACATATATATAAATATACACCTTTAAAGGGACAGTCTACTCCAGAATTTCTATTATTTAATTATTATTTATTTAATCCCTTTATTACCCATTCCCCAGTTTTGCATAACCAACACACTTATATTAAAACACTTTTTACCTCTGTAATTACCTTGTATCTAAGCCTCTGTTGACTGCCCTCTTATTTCAGTTGTTTTGACAGACTTGCAGTTTAGCCAATCAGTGCCCTCTCATAAGTAACTCTACGGGCATGAGAACAATGTTATCGTTATGGCACGCATGAACTTACCCATTTAACTGTGAAAAACTGTCAAATGCATTCAGATAAGAGGCAGCCTTCAAGGACTTAGAAATTAGCATATGAACCTACCTAGGTTTAACTAAGAATACCAAGAGAACAAAGCAAATTTGATGATAAATTGGAAAGTTGTTTAAAAGTATATGCCCTATCTGAATCATGAAAGTTTAATTTTGTCTAGACTGTCTATTTAAGCCCTTCCAAGTCAAACAACCT
Organism: Bombina bombina; assembly: GCF_027579735.1. NCBI lineage: Eukaryota > Metazoa > Chordata > Amphibia > Anura > Bombinatoridae > Bombina > Bombina bombina. Next base: position 25,581,843 of record NC_069504.1, read on the forward strand.
TGACATATACCATATCCTATTTAATCCCTTATTTAGACATATCAATATTAAACAAATATTTTAGACTAAATATATATATATATATATATATATATATATATATATATATATTACTTTATATTAATATGTTTTACATGTTCTTTGTTATATTTTTATTCTAGCCCTAACACTTTACTTCAGGTCTCAGGTCAACACTGATATGTGTTGTTCTCGGTCACGGTTGCGATATCCATTGAAACCATAGGGCGCGGTGAAGGGATTTTGGCCGCACCAAACGTTCTCTAGTTATTTATTTTACCTTGGACTTGTAATACCAGGTTGAGCACTGATCCTAGCACGGTCCAGCGATATTGGTAGTGCACCCCATACTACCGATAGCGATACACTTGTATTCTAGGCCAGAGTGCATTATATTCATCATTTAACAGAAAGTTGCAAGTCTCCTTAGCAGCCAAGGGTACAATATATATTGTCCCCACTTATTTATTTAATGTTAAAGGGACATGAAACCCACATTGTTTATTTCATGATTTAGAAAGAGAATGCAATTTAAAACAACTTTCAAATTTACTTCTATATGCTTCATTCTCTTGATATCCTTAGTTGAAAAACATATTTAAATAGGCTCAGTAGCTGCTGTTTGGTGGCTGCACATAGATGCCATATATGATTGGCTCACCCATGTGCATTGCTATTTCTTCAAGAAAGGATATCTAAAGAATGAAGCAAATTAAATAATAGAAGTAAATTGTTTTAAAATTCTCTATCTGAGTCATGAGAGAAAATGTTGGGTCGCATGTCCCTTAAGGAAATTATAAACATCAAACCCAATGTTTTTCTTTCATGATTCAGATAAAAAAATAATAATAAAAAAGTATAACTTTCCAATTGATTTTCTTTATTGAAAAGCAGGTAAGTAAGCTCAGGGGCGCGCTTGTGTCTGGAGCACTAAATGGGTGCAAATTGTTTAGAATACTTTCACCAGTGTTATACAATCTACCCCAACCTGTAGACTGTAAGCTCTCCGGAGCAGGGCCCTCTTCCTCTAGATCTGTGTAGTCTGTTAAGTTTTTGTATCTTATCATCTTGTCATTGTATAACCCCTATCTTTGTACCCAGCACTATACAAAAACATGAGAAGATTAATAATCATGCATTTACTGCCATGTCATTCTGTGAACAAATGCTCTTCAACTAAGAATACTATGAAAACAAAACAATAGAAGTAATATTTAAAAATAAAATTTAAGCTCTATCGGAATCATACACAAAAATGTAGGTTTTATGTCCCTTTAAAATCACTTTTAATTTGTCACATATGAAAGAGGGATTTTCTTTTTTAAAACAGAAGTTTCTGTGCTGACAGCATTAAAAAATAGCTTTTTTTTTTAGCTTGTGGTGAGTGTTACTATTCACCAATAGCATTCTAGGAGATTTGTTTATCAGCCAATGAGCTACAGGTTTCTCAGCTTCAGTTTTACACAGAAACACACTTGCACTTCGCTTAACAATACAAATAAATAGCTTTAAGTTAAAGTGATGGTAAATGCGAAACGCTAGGATTTACCATCGTAACCATTCTGCCATGGGTTGCGCTGAGCTGCTAAAGGCAACCCATGGCAGAATGCTATTTGGCTGAGAGGTGACGTTTCCACCTCTTAGCCAATAGCCATGCGGGAAATACAGCTTGGCGCTGGGTTTTGCCAAATAGCGTTCTGCCGTGGGGTGCCTTTAGCAGCTCCAGGGCCGCCATCAGGGGGTGACAGGGGTGACTCCTGTCAGGGGCCCAATGAGCCAGGGGGGCCCCATGAGGCCAGAACTAAAAAAAAAATAATTATTTTTTTTTTTTTTAATTTTGGCAGCCACCAGTGGGTACTACAGCAGAGTGCTAATTGAGCATGGGAAATGTTATTACAAGGAGTAAAGTATTAGCATTTGAGAGGATTTCTTAGTGTGCACTAAACCACTATGCTCAGTGTGAGACAGACTTGGCACTTTGTACAGTGTGTGCCTGAGTCAGACGGCAGATCACTTTCATTTGAAGAGGAGGTAGGACTTACTTAGCAAATGTTTTTTATTTCTTTGTGCAATTTTGGATTGTAACTTCAGTGTGGTAGTAGTTGTATGGTGGGGCTAGGGGTCCATAAAAAAACATTTTTTTTAGCAGCAGTGTATTTATGATTATTTGACAATGCTGTAGAAATTCTATATTTAAAACCATGCAGAAATGTTTCCTCCTCAATACACAAATGGTAGATGCCCTTTTATATAACATTCCAGTTTACTGCCCCTTTATGCAAGGACTTTCCAGATGCAAGGAGGCATTTTATCTAAGATTTTTACATCTGTATAAAATTTTATACTCTCAGACTAAGATTGCTTCCTGTTTGAAATGAGACAGGTTAACTTAAAACTGTTCAGTTTACACTACAGCTGAATTAGTTTTGAAATACATACCAACAAGCCTAAATCCTGCATTTAACCAGATCTAATGGTATGAGTACCACAGCTTATGGTCCCACCAAGACCATATAGAGTACAGTATTTTCAAAATCCATAAGTACAGCTGACAGATGGGAAAATTTGTACACTATATTTGAAGTGGTGCTCTTGGTTGGGGAAAATGGGAAAAAAACAAACAAACATATGTCAACCTTTTAAAGGTACTTTTCTTCATCTAGCCATCTACCCAGCTCATTAATGTACAATTTTGAATTCACATAATTATTTTTGTTTGCACATTTACAAATATGATTCTTTAAAAAGTGATCTCTTAATTTCTGCATTTTTTTTTATCATGCATGTCACACACTGTTGATTTAGGGGATGCAAGGTGCATAAATGTTTCCTCCTGTGAGTGTTTCTGTGGGTGTATGTGTTTATGTCTTTGTGCTTTGGTTTGTGTTTCTATGTGTATGTATTTTTATCTGTGGGACTCTCTGTGAGGGTGGGTGTGTATGTCTTTGTGCATTTTCTGTGGATGTCTGTGAGGGTGTGTGCATATGTCTTTGAGCTTTTTCTATGGGTGTTTCTGTGAGGGTGTTTGTGTGTATGTATGTATGTATGTCTGTGTTTTCTGTGGGTGTCTCTGTGAGGGTGTGTGTATGTCTTTGTGTGTTTTCTGTGGATGTCTCAGTGAGGGTGTGTGTATGTATGTCTTTCTGTGTTTTTCATGTGGTTGTCTCTCTCTCTGTGTGTGTGTGTGTCTTTGTGTGTTTTCTGTGGGTGTCTCTGTGTGTGTATGTGTGTATATGTCTTTGTGTGTTTTCTGAGGCTGTCTCTGTCTGTGTTTCCTTGGGTTTATGTGCAAGTTTGAGTTTGTGTGTGTGTGTAAATTGTCTGTTCCTTTTTAGGACATTTTGACCTTACTGCTAATTATTCACATCTTTCTACAGACTTTGAGACTAACAAGACCTTTCTGGAAGTAACCACTCCACCATTTAACCTTTAAATTATTGTTTAGGCAGTTCAGGGCCCTTCCTTTCAGCCACTGCATGCTGTTGTCATAATTTAGTTGTCATCTTCCTTTACAAAAAGATAATCAGAACTCCATATTTTGTTTTCTAAATCTCCTTTTTTTTTTTACAAAACTGTAGTTTACCTCATTACTTGTCAGGTCAATGTAAACAAGTGCTAAGTGTCTGTTTGGGTGTCTGTGTCTGAATGTGTTTCTTTGCGCGTCTGCTAGAGTGTCTATATGTGAATCCTTATGTGTGAGTGTGTTTGTGTGTTTCAGTGTATGAGTGTGTCTGTGTGTTTGTATGTTACTACCTTTACAACATTTCCAAGTTTAAATAGACAATTAAGAATAAAGTGCATATACGTTTTAGTCACTTGGTCAAAAATTGCACATGTCAAAGGAGGGGGGGGGGGGCTGATCAATGGTTGAGTCAGGGGCCCCAAAATTTCTAGTGGCGGCCCTGAGCAGCTCAGCGCAGCAAACGCTTCTAACAAGTAAAAGGGCTTTCAGAATGAAGTTTTTTATACTTCATGAATGAAAGTCCCATTTATTTATTACGATGGTAAATCCTAGCATTTCACAAACGCTAGGATTTACCATCATTTTAGCCTGCTCTAATGCTAATACATATATGTTACATGTAATGCGCAATAAGCGGACGTCTGGTGGAGCAGATATGATGCCAGCACTTTCTATCTATCAAATACTTCAGAACAGCACTAAAAATTACTGGTGAAATCATACAGTCATTGGGGCCAATTTATCAATGTCTGTCCGACATGATACACTGTAGCGTATCATGTCCGACAGACATCGCTGAATGCCGACAGCATACACTGTTGGCATTTAACATTGCACAAGCAGTTCACCAGAGCTGCTTGTGCAATGCCGCCCCCTGCAGATGCTTGGCCAATCGGTCACTAGCAGGGTATGTCAATCAACCCGATCGTATCTTAAGACCGCTGCTTCATAACTGCTGTTTCCGGCGAGCCTCAATAATCGCACGTAAACAGGGGCATAAAGCTCCATGCGGAGCTTGATAATTCGGCCCAATTTTGTTACAATATAGTTATTTTACTTTAGCTTTACTTTACAATATAATACAAATATTTACTGAAAACAAGCTATTTAGTTTCTTGTTCATGGTTTTATAGAAATGTAAACTTTTTGGTTAACGATTGTAAAACAGACAGACAGAGCACTCCCGACACTCACACCCATAATCACACTCAGTGTAACTGTTTGCTTGCTGCACTTTACATTCATTATACAGCTGCAGGATGTTGGCACTATACAAACGTGACAGTAACTTAACAGTGAATTGCATAAAACAGGATATTGAGATTTATTATAAGGTTTTGTTTCTTAGTAAATGAAACTTAAGGACAGTTGTGTGTAATAACCTCAGCATATTGCATTCCCAAAGGATTTACAGTATGCAGAGCCTGTTTGCCCCTGTGTGTGGCCCTGAGCTTGTATACGGTAGTTTTATCCTTAACTAACCTAACAAAATGCCGCACACTGCAAAACGCTCTGTGCACAGTCAGAGAGTGATTGTTATTAATGTGTTTTGTCTGCAATACATTTAACAAGGGGGTTATACCGGGTGAGGATTTGTAATATTCAGCTCATAAGTGAATTCCTCATAGGGAACTAGAATACAGTTAATAATTGTTTTATCGCTCATAAGCGCTAACTGAGCTCAAGGTAAAAAATGATTGCTCTCGGGTTAGCGCTGGTCTTACAAGTTCAAAGATAAAAGCACAAAATATTTTCTTTCTATATATATATATATGAAAATATTCTTTATATAAAGCTTAATATATTTTTGTAATATATCTATATTTCTATATGAATATATACATACATATACAGTATATGTATGTATATATTATATATACAGATGTATACAGATATATATAGAAGCATCTACTTATATATATTTTTTACGTGATAAAAATATTAATTTCAAGTAGTTCTCTTAAAAACATATTAAAATGTATTAAATATGTTTCAATGTATTTGATTGGAAATGACTCAAAAGTATCAATATATTTTTTATTAAAATGTGTATGTTTGAGTTTATTACTTTATTTTAATGTGTTTTAGATGTTTATGAGTGTAACGTGAAGTTAACCTAATTTTTTCTTCTAGCGCTATTTGGGCTTTCGCTCAAGCGCAACCTATAACTTTCAACTAAAGAGATGTGAATTTATTGTTATGTGGAACCATGATCTTACAACATGCTGCAAAGTGATTGTTTGATCAGTGCAGGAGTTTATATCTGTCTCTTATTGGCCTCAGCAGAGGGTATAAGATAAACAACATGCCAGAAGATTTTCAAGTAGTTACATCCCTGCCTTGAAACTATACACATTTTGCTGACAAATAAATGACAGTTTTAAATATTGTTAACATGTACAGACACATATATATTATATATTTTGTAGTACAGTGATACATTTTTTATACAATATGTTAATGTCCTTTCAAGTGATTTCTTAGTTCCAAGCATTCTTTCAAAAGAAAAATGCTGTCTGTCTCTCTATCTGTTTATCTGTCTATCATCTATCTATCTATCTATCTATCTATCTATCTATCTATCTATATATATATCTATCACCTGTCTATCTATCTATATCTGTCTGTATATCTATATATCATTTATCTATCTATATCTGTCTGTCTATCTTTCTATCCATCAGTATCTATCTGTCTATCTTTCTATCTATCAGTATCTATCTGTCTATCTTTCTATCTATCAGTATCTATCTATCTATCTATATCTGTCTGTATATCTATCTATCTATCATCTATCTATCTATCTATCAGTATCTATCTGTCTATCTTTCTATCTATCAGTATCTATCTATATATATCTGTCTGTATATCTATCTATCTATCTATCTGTCATCTATCTATAATCTATCTATCTATCTATCTATCTATCATCTATCTATCTAAATCTGTCTGTCTATCTTTCTATCTATCTATCAGTATCTATCTATCTATCTATCTATCAGTATCTATCTATCTATCTATCTATCTATCTATCTATAGATCTATATATATATATCTGTCTAATAATGGAACTGTAACTATTTGCCTGTCTGGGGGCTCCTGTGAGTGTTTAATGAATCTAGCCAGCTGAGTCATGTAATCGCTCACTTCCTCACGCTGGGTAGTTCCAGCACTTGCTGAGCTTTGTTAGCTTTTTACAGAGAGCGGTTTGTGTCCTCAGGCAATAGCTGTCACATCCCAAACGCACTACTGAAGAATGCAAACTATTCCGAAAACGAAAGTTTCCTTTCCAGATTTCCTCCAGGTCTAGCCTGGTGCTTTTTTAACCCCTCATCTTCCTGCACAGCATAGATACACTTTACATAACACCAGCTTTCAGCACTCTTTTGAAAAACAGGGGTTAACCTTATTTACTGTAGATATTTTGCAATGAATATACATTCTTCTGGTCTTAAAAACATTAGTTATATATTACCACATACACAATATAAAATATTTTGAGCCAGATTAAGAGTGGAGCGCTATCGTTTACGCGCAAACAATATCGGATTTTCGCATTCATTTGCGCGCATCTTTTTGCACTCATGTTACAAGTTGAAAGTAAATTTGAATGCTTTAGCGCAATTGCGATTAAAGCTAGAATGATTACCACAACCTCAAAAAAGTGTCTCAAAATACATCAAAAATACATTAATAAGTACATTTACACTCATAATAACACCATCTAATAAACATGATATAATAAAATATTACACAAAGAGTTATATAGGCTTAAAGGGCTTTAACGAATGTGTACATATTTATTTATGTATTTATATGTGTATATATGTATTTATATGTGTATATATGTATTTATATGTGTATATATGTATTTATATTTGTATATATGTATTTATATGTGTATATATGTATTTATATTTGTATATATGTATTTATATGTGTATATATGTATTTATATGTGTATATATGTATTTATATTTGTATATATGTATTTATATGTGTATATATCTATTTATATGTGTATATATGTATTTATATGTGTATATATGTATTTATATTTGTATATATGTATATATATGTATTTATATTTGTATAAATGTATTTATATTTGTATATATGTATTGATATGTGTATATATGTATTTATATGTGTATATATGTATTTATATGTGTACATATGTATTTATATGTGTATATATGTATTTATATGTGTATATATGTATTTATATTTGTATATATGTATTTATATGTGTATATATGTATTTATATGTGTATATATGTATTTACAGACATATATACACACATAAACACATAAATACATATGTACACATATATTTCACATTCCAATCTTCTGTACATAGGGAAATATTTTCTAAGTATTTCTAAATCGATATTCCTATATATCTGTATATATCTCTACCTATGTATAATCATATAGATATATAGGCATATGTATTTATGAATAAAAAGAACATATTCTTGTATGTGAAGAACATTGCAATGTGAAATATTAATATTTTTATGTCAGGTTATCGCACATGAGAATATACGATCAGGTTAGTGCCAGAGCAGGTTGTTAGTTTTTTTCCACTTTTTTTCTCCATTGACTTCTATAGGGGAATAGGATATCAAGCGTGCAATATTCTAACCTCGGCTTTTTGCGCGTGATCGATAACTTTTTTACTTTCATCTTGCAATAGGAGCGCAACCGGATATGCGCAAAAAGCTTACTTCTAGCGCAGTTAACTTTAGCGAAAGCGCTAAATATCGCTACATTCATAATCTGGTCCCTTGTGTTTATGAAGGGTTTTCTAAATAAGGGTGTTGTTGTTCTGTGCTCTGCAATTTCTTTGAATTTTAGTTTGAATCTGCACACATAAATGAGCTGAGCTTGGGGTTTAGAAATGATTTTTAGAGCACAGAGATCAGCAGACTTTAATCGCTTCTACGAATAGGTAGATTTATTAATGTTTGTGCTAAAGCAAAAAAATAAATACATATTGTACAATGTCTAAAGGTTACCAAGGGATTTATCCAGGAAAATAACATTTTTGGCTCAATGCAAATTCCCCAGACTCTAATATGGGGTCAGAAAATTAATCACCCCCTGTGAGACAAGGGGAAAATATGTAGTAAACGCAGCATGAAACTAATGGGGGGGTCAGGGAAACATTCTATATAAAAACACATTTACTGTTTGGCAGTGACAGGGTTAATGTTGCCTAATTGCACATTTGTTTTCCAGTTTTCCAGGCAATAGTTTTCTTCCTGTAATAATACACAAGTGTGCACAGTGCCATGAATGCTCAGATAACTAGACAGACAAAAACAGAAGGGTTTGCAATAAGGCGTCAAACCTACTCTATAAGAGTTTAACCTGAAATTAACCTAAACAAATATGTTATGCATTTGAGAGACCAGCAATTAAGGACTAGGTTACAAGTGGAGCGATAATATTTTATTGTTCATGAGCGTTTAGCATTACAAGTTAGCGTGAGGGCGAAAGACTTAAGCGATCTAACTACAGGACTTCAGATATCGCAACCGCTCGAACTCTCTCCTCATAGACTTCTATGTGACGCGCTAAATAGAGTTTTTTTTTCTTTAATCGCTCGCTAACCAGAAGCTCCGCTAAATCAACTGCCGAAGGTGGGTTAGGAATAATTAAAATGCCTATATTCTTTACTTATAAGAAAATATTTTTTATTTTAAATGTATATTTCTATATAAATACAAATAATGTTAGTAAATATGACTATATACGTGTATACATGTGTATGTATTTATATGGATGTATGTGTGCATATACATTTTTTACACATATACTCACATACACATGTATACACATATATAGACATGTATACATACACACACGAACACACACGAACACACACGCACATATCTCTTTATCTATCTATCTATCTATCTATCTATCTATCTATCTATCTATCTATCATCTATCTATCTATCTATCTATCTATCCATCCATCCATCCATCCATCCATCTATCTATCTATCATATATCTATCTATCTATATATATATATATATATATATATATATATATATATATATATATATATATATATATATATAATATAAATATATATACAAGGGGGTATTAAAAATGCAATCAGTACACAGTATACAGGGGTTATTACTATTGCACACAGTACACTATACAAAGGCAAATCTGGGGGGATTACTAATGCACTCACTACACTATACATAGGTAAATACAGTATACAGGGGGTAATACTAATGCACTCATTACACTATACACAGGTAAATACAGTATACAGGGGTTAATACTAATGCACTCATTACACTATACACAGGTAAATACAGTATACAGGGGGTAATACTAATGCACTCATTACACTATACACAGGTAAATACAGTATACAGGGGGTAATACTAATGCACTCATTACACTATGCACAGGTAAATACAGTATACAGGGGGTAATACTAATGCACTCCTTACACTATACACAGGTAAATACAGTATACAGGGGGTAATTTTACTGCACTCATTACACTATACACAGGTAAATACAGTATACAGAGGGTAATACTAATGTACTCATTACACTACACACAGGTAAATACAGTATACAGGGAGTAATACTAATGCACTCATTACACTATACACAGGTAAATACAGTATACAGGGGGTAATACTAATGCACTCATTACACTATGCACAGGTAAATACAGTATACAGGGGGTAATACTAATGCACTCATTACACTATACACAGGTAAATACAGTATACAGGGGGTTATACTAATGCACTCATTACACTATACACAGGTAAATACAGTATACAGGGGGTAATACTAATGCACTCATTACAATATACACAGGCAAATACAGTATACAGTGGGTAATACTAATGCACTCATTACACTATACACAGGTAAATACAGTATACAGGGGGTAATACTAATGCACTCATTACACTATGCACAGGTAAATACAGTATACAGGGGGTTATACTAATGCACTCATTACACTATACACAGGTAAATACAGTATACAGGAGGTAATACTAATGCACTCATTACACTATACTCAGGTAAATACAGTATACAGGGGGTAATACTAATGCACTCATTACAATATACACAGGCAAATACAGTATACAGTGGGTAATACTAATGCACTCATTACACTATACACAGGTAAATACAGTATACAGGGGGTAATACTAACGCACTCATTACACTATGCACAGGTAAATACAGTATACAGGGGGTAATACTAATGCACTCATTACACTATGCACAGGTAAATACAGTATACAGGGGGTAATACTAATGCACTCATTACACTATACACAGGCAAATACAGTATACAGGGGGTAATACTAATGCACTCATTACACTATGCACAGGTAAATACAGAATACAGGGGGTAATACTAATGCACTCATTACACTATGCACAGGTAAATACAGTATACAGGGGGTAATACTAATGCACTCATTACACTATGCACAGGTAAATACAGTATACAGGGGGTAATACTAATGCACTCATTACACTATACACAGGTAAATACAGTATACAGGGGGTAATACTAATGCACTCATTACACTACACACAAGTAAATACAGTATACAGGGGGTAATACTAATGCACTCATTACACTATACACAGGTAAATACAGTATACAGGGGGTAATACTAATGCACTCATTACACTATACACAGGTAAATACAGTATACAGGGGTTAATACTAATGCACTCATTACACTATACACAGGTAAATACAGTATACAGGGGGTAATACCAATGCACTCATTACACTATACACAGGCAAATACAGTATACAGGGGGTAATACTAATGCACTCATTACACTATACACAGGTAAATACAGTATACAGGGGGTAATACTAATGCACTCATTACACTATGCACAGGTAAATACAGTATACAGGGGGTAATTCTAATGCACTCATTACACTATACACAGGTAAATACAGTATACAGGGTGTTATACTAATGCACTCATTACACTATACACAGGTAAATACAGTATACAGGGGGTAATACTAATGTACTCATTACACTATACATAGGTAAATACAGTATACAGGGGGTAATACTAATGCATTCATTACACTATACACAGGTAAATACAGTATACAGGGGGTAATACTACTGCACTCATTACACTATACACAGGTAAATAAAGTATACAGGGGTAATACTAATGCAGTCATTACCCTATGCAAAGGTAAATACAGTATACAGGGGGTAATACTAATGCACTCATTACACTATACACAGGTAAATACAGTATACAGGGGTAATACTAATGCACTCATTACACTATACACTGGTAAATACAGTATACAGGGGGTAATACTAATGCACTCATTACACTATGCACAGGTAAATACAGTATACAGGGGGTAATACTAATGCACTCATTACACTATACACAGGTAAATACAGTATACAGGGGGTAATACTAATGCACTCATTACACTATGCACAGGTAAATACAGTATACAGGGGGTAATACTAATGCACTCATTATACTACACACAAGTAAATATAGTGTACAGGGGGTAATACTAATGCACTCATTACACTATACACAGGTAAATACAGTATACAGGGGGTAATACTAATGCACTCATTACACTATACACAGGCAAATACAGTATACAGGGGGTAATACTAATGCACTCATTACACTATACACAGGTAAATACAGTATACAGGGGTAATACTAATGCACTCATTACACTATGCACAGGTAAATACAGTATACAGTGGGTAATACTAATGCACTCATTACACTATACACAGGTAAATACAGTATACAGGGGGTTATACTAATGCACTCATTACACTATACACAGGTAAATACAGTATACAGGGGGTTATACTAATGCACTCATTACACTATACACAGGTAAATACAGTATACAGGGGGTAATACTAATGCATTCATTACACTATACACAGGTAAATACAGTATACAGGGGGTAATACTAATGCACTCAGTACACTATACACAGGTAAATACAGTATACAGGGGGCAATACTACTGCACTCATTACACTATACACAGGTAAATACAGTATACAGGGGGTAATACTAATGCACTCATTACACTATACCCAGGCAAATACAGTATACAGGGGGTAATATAAATGCACTCTTTACACTATACACAGGTAAATACAATATACAGGGGTTAATACTAATACACTCATTACACTATACACAGGTAAATACAGTATACCGGGGGTAATACTAATGCACTCATTACACTATACACAGGTAAATACAGTATACAGGGGGTAAAACTAATGCACTCATTACACTATGCACAGGTAAATACAATATACAGGGGGTAATACTAATGCACTCATTACACTATACACAGGTAAATACAGAATACAGGGGGTAATACTAATGCACTCATTACACTATACACAGGTAAATACAGTATACAGGGGGTAATACTAATGCACTCATTACACTATACACAGGTAAATACAGTATACAGGGGGTAATACTAATGCACTCATTACACTATGAAAAGGTAAATACAGTATACAGGGTGTAATACTAATGCACTCATTACACTATGCACAGGTAAATACAGTATACAGGGGGTAATACAAATGCACTCATTACACTATACACAGGTAAATGCAGTATACAGGGGGTAATACTAATGCACTCATTACAATATACACAGGTAAATACAGTATACAGGGGTAATACTAATGCACTCATTACACTATACATAGGTAAAAACAGTATACAAGGGGTAATACTAATGCACTCATTACACTATACACAGGTAAATACAGTATACAGAGGGTTATACTAATGCACTCATCACACTATACACAGGTAAATATAGTATACAGGAGGTAATACTAATGCACTCATTACACTATACACAGGTAAATACAGTATACAGGGGGTAATACTAATGCACTCAGTACACTATACACAGGTAAATACAGTATACAGGGGGTAATACTAATGCACTCATTACACTATACACAAGTAAATACAGTATACAGGGGGTAAAACTAATGCACTCATTACACTATACACAGGTAAAAACAGTATACAGGGGGTAATACTAATGCACTCATTACACTATACACAGGTAAATACAGTATACAGGGGGTTATACTAATGCACTCATCACACTATACACAGGTAAATACAGTATAGAGGGGGTAATACTAATGTACTCATTACACTATACACAGGTAAATACAGTATACAGGGGGTAATACTAATGCACTCATTACACTATGCACAGGTAAATACAGTATACAGGGGGTAATACAAATGCACTCATTACACTATACACAGGTAAATACAGTATACAGGGGGTAATACTAATGCACTCAGTACACTATACACAGGTAAATACAGTATACAGGGGGTAATACTAATGCACTCAGTACACTATACACAGGTAAATACAGTATACAGGGGGTAATACTAATGCACTCATTACACTATACACAGGTAAATACAGTATACAGGGGGTAATATTAATGCACTTATTATACTATACACAGGTAAATACAGTATACAGGGGGTAATACTAATGCACTCATTACACTATGCACAGGTAAATACAGTATACAGGGGGTAATACAAATGCAGTCATTACACTATACACAGGTAAATACAGTATACAGGGGGTAATACTAATGCACTCATTACACTATGCACAGGTAAATACAGTATACAGGGGGTAATACTAATGCACTCATTACACTATACACAGGTAAATACAGTATACAGGGGGTAATACTAATGCACTCATTACACTATGCACAGGTAAATACAGTATACAGGGGGTAATACTAATGCACTCATTACACTATACACAGGTAAATACAGTATACAGGGGGTAATACAAATGCACTCATTACACTATACACAGGTAAATACAGTATACCGGGGGTTATACTAATGCACTCATTACACTATACACAGGTAAATTCAATATACAGGGGTTAATACTAATGCACTCTTTAAACTATTCACAGGTAAATACAGTATACAGGGGGTAATATTAATGCACTCATTACACTATACACAGGTAAATACAGTATACAGGGGGTAATACTAATGCACTCATTACACTATACACAGGTAAAAACAGTATACAGGGGGTTATACTAATGCACTCATTACACTATGCACAGGTAAATACAGTATACAGGGGGTTATACTAATGCACTCATTACACTATACACAGGTAAATACAGTATACCGGGGGTAATACTAATGCACTCATTACAATATACACAGGTAAATACAGTATACAGGGGGTAATACTAATGCACTCATTACACTATACACAGGTAAATACAGTATAGAGGGGGTAATACTAATGCACTCATTACACTATACACAGGTAAATACAGTATAGAGGGGGTAATACTAATGCACTCATTACACTATACACAGGTAAATACAGTATAGAGGGGGTAATACTAATGCACTCATTACACTATACACAGGTAAATACAGTATAGAGGGGGTAATACTAATGCACTCATTACACTATACACAGGTAAATACAGTATACAGGGGGTAATACTAATGCACTCATTACACTATGCACAGGTAAATACAGTATAGAGGGGGTAATACTAATGCACTCATTACAATATACACAGGTAAATACAGTATACAGGGGGTAATACTAATGCACTCATTACACTATACACAGGTAAATACAGTATACAGGGGGTAATACTAATGCACTCATTACACTATACACAGGTAAATACAGTATACAGGGGGTAATACTAATGCACTCATTACACTATACACAGGTAAATACAGTATACAGGGGGTAATATTAATGCACTCATTACACTATACACAGGTAAATACAGTATACAGGGGGTAATACTAATGCACTCATTACACTATACACAGGTAAAAACAGTATACAGGGGGTTATACTAATGCACTCATTACACTATGCACAGGTAAATACAGTATACAGGGGGTTATACTAATGCACTCATTAGACTATACACAGGTAAATTCAGTATACAGGGGTTAATACTAATGCACTCTTTAAACTATTCACAGGTAAATACAGTATACAGGGGGTAATACTAATGCACTCATTACACTATACACAGGTAAATACAGTATACAGGGGGTAATACTAATGCACTCATTACACTATGCACAGGTAAATACAGTATACAGGGGGTAATACTAATGCACTCATTACACTATACACAGGTAAATACAGTATACAGGGGGTAATACTAATGCACTCATTACACTATACACAGGTAAATACAGTATAGAGGGGGTAATACTAATGCACTCATTACACTATACACAGGTAAATACAGTATAGAGGGGGTAATACTAATGCACTCATTACACTATACACAGGTAAATACAGTATAGAGGGGGTAATACTAATGCAC